>NC_140170.1:123446752-123842752 GCF_963971535.1 Notolepis coatsorum | reverse complement strand
CTCTCTCTCTCTCTCTCTCTCTCTCTCTCTCTCTCTCTGTCTCTCTCTCTCTCTCTCTCTCTCTCTCTCTCTATCCTCTCTCTCTCTCACTCTCTCCTCTCTCTCTCTCTCTCTCTCTCTCTCTCTCTCTCTCTCTCTCTCTCTCTCTCTCTCTCTCTCTCTCTCTCTCTATCTCTCTAAACGGTGTGTGTCCTCTCCTCTCTCTCAAAAATCTGACTTTACTGTTTTTTTATTGCAGATTCTGACACAGACTCTGTGGAGGAGATTGCAGAAGGCGCAATAGATGACATGGAGTAAGTTGACTCCGATGTCGAAGTTGCCATACGTACAGCAAGGAGACCATGCACACCTCCGATAGGTGTGTATATATCTCGCTCTCTCTATCTCTCTCTCTTTCTCTCTCATGCATTGTGAAAAAGCTGACGTCCCTTTTTCAGCTTCAGCGTCAGCGAAAGCAGGACCAGCTGCTGAGGCAGATACAGATTCTTCTGAAGAAGAGGATGTCCACGCTAAGCAGCGGGGTGAGTTTTGATCACTATCTCACACTGACTCATTCACTCACACAAGTTTCTAAATATGTATTATATGAATGTGTCTACAGTGCATTGTAGTATACCAGTTAGTTATTGTAATCTCATAATTTACAGGCAAAGGTCGAGGCCGGGGCAGAGGTCGGGGCAGAGGCAGAGGTCGAGGCCGTAAAAGCACAGCTGCTGGTGGGAGCGATGAGTGGATCAAAGGTACAGACAGTTTTGTGCCACTTAAATTTACCTTTGACGCAGAGCCAGGACCACTACACGATGCGGCCACCATCACATCCACCAAGCCCCTTGCCTTTCTGCGGCTGTTCCTCACCGATGAACTCATGGGTGGCATTGTACAGGAAACAAACTTGTATGCTGAACAAACAATGGCCGTCATTGATCCCAACAGGCAGAGTAACAGGCTACGCAGTTGGACGCCTGTCACCCTTGCAGAATTGTGGAAGTTCTTAGGGATACTATTCCTAACGAGGATAGATCGGAAGCCGCAATTATATATGTACTGGTCAACTCTAAAGTTTTTCCATTGCGCCTATTTCTCCAAAACAATGGCACGTAATAGATACCAGGTCATTTGGAGGTTTCTACATTTTAGCAACAACGAGACAGCAGACAAGTCTGATAAAATGTACAAAGTACGCCCGGTCCTTGACTACCTTGTCAACCGATTCCGGGAGCTATTTCAGCCAGACAAGAATATTAGCATAGACGAGGGGATGCTGGCCTGGCGTGGCAAACTACAATTCAGAGTGTTCAGCCCCCTGAAGCCCACCAAATATGGGATCAGGTCATATGTGCTCTGTGATTCTCACACTGGTTACTGCTTTTCAGTGCGACCATTTTGTGGGGACTATGTACCCCTCAAGGACACGGTTGTTGGGCTCCTAGGACGTCTGTCGAACAAAGGTTATTTTTTGTATATGGATAATTTCTACAATTCTGTGGCCTTGTCTGACATACTCCTACAGTTGAGGACCCACATCTGCGGTACCTTGAGGATGCACCGGGGAGAACCGGCGCAGATAAAGCGTGTAACCAATGTTGAGCTGCCGGTGGGCGAGACCATGGCCCTGCACAACAATCGGGTCATGGTTATCGCCTGGAGAGACAAGCGGATTGTCAAAATGATCAGCAGCTTTCACCATGGCACTCTAATGGAAACACTCGTCTGGAAGAAGGGTCATAGGACTAAGGTACCGGCAATGAAGCCAGACTGCGTGCTCACGTATAACGTGTGCATGAACGGAGTCGACAAGTTAGATCAACACATTTCGTACTATCCGTTCATTAGGAAGACTGCAAAGTGGACCAAGAAGTTCGTAGTATATTTGCTTCAAATAGCCATGAACAATGCCTATGTTCTGTACAGAGTCAGACAGCCAACAGGACCGCACAAGTCACTCATGCAGTTTCAAATACAAGTCATCGCTGACTTGTGTGATGAGGCAGATGCAGCCGCTTTAGCTCGCACAGTGGCCAGTGCCGCACGTGCCGCAGGTGAGGCAGATGAGGCAGAGGCAGGTGCTGCAGGTGGGGGGGTGGGGGGTGTGAGGTGGGAGGGAGCTTCCAGGGCCCAAAAGACAGATCCACACTGCAGGTTGGATGGCAAGCTAAAAATGCATGTTATGGAGAAGTACCCACCCACCCCAAAAAAGACGCATCCCACGAGAGAGTGCCGGGTCTGTAAAAAAAAAGGCATTAGGCGGGAAACCAGATCATACTGCTCGAAGTGTGGAGTCCCCCTACATCAAGAGTGTTTCACACCCTACCACACAAAGAGAGATTATGCTAGCTGAGCATTATCGCTAGCATAAACTCTCTTTGTGTGCTAAGAGTGGAAACACTCTCCATGAAATATATATATATATATGGATGGGTGCGTACTTCCCCGTAGTATGTGTTATGATATATGAGTGTATACATTTAGTCATTTAGCTGACACTTTTATCCAAAGTGACTTACAGGTTCTGTACGACAAGTCATCAGGACGGGCACAACTCTATCAGCTGAGTAACAATGTGTGTCTGAGGCGGCCAGACGATGCAGAGCGTAGGGTTATTGAGGGTGTGTAGTATATTGTATAGTGTCTTGTAAATAGTGTAAGTATTTCACAATATAGGTATTACTGGTTGTACAGAACAAAGGTGTTGGCACACAGTAAATTTTGCTGAGTATATTTTACTCAAACTGAGTACATTTTACTCAACTGTACTGGTCAACTCTAAAATGTTTCCATTGCGCCTATTTCTCCAAAACAATGGCACGTAATAGATACCAGGTCATTTGGAGGTTTCTACATTTTAGCAACAACGAGAGAGCAGACAAGGCTGATAAACTGTACAAAGTACGCCCGGTCCTAGATTACCTTGTCAACCGATTCCAGGAGCTATTTCAGCCAGACCAGAATATTAGCATAGACTGAAAAGATGGCGCCGCTACGACCGGCTGCCTGTCTGTGCGCTCCGTCGAGACTGTGCATACTTTTGTTAATATTTATAGTTTTAAGAGTTTTGTCTGTACCAACAGTAGGTGCAATTAATGTGTATGACCGTCAGTCACTTATAGACATTGGATTACGGGAAACTTACCGACTGGATTACTCTCTGGATCAGCTCTCTGAACCGCAACAATGGCCCGTTGAGATCTTGAGGACATCAGGACCGGATCTCGCCCCCAGGGACAAAGGACCCAGACGGCGAGGAAAGAGAGCTGGAGTCCGTAACAGGCTGAGAACCAGGCGGCACAGGACACCACTACCCAGTATATTGCTAGCCAATGTACAATCAATAGACAATAAACTAGACGACATCCGAGCAAGGATTCAATTCCAGAGAGACGTTAGGGACTGTAACGTTCTCTGCTTCATCGAGACGTGGCTGGCGCCAGAAGTCCCAGACCACGCCATCCAACCGGCCGATCATTTCTTCATTCACCGCAAGGATAGAACAGCAGAATCCGGTAAACAACGTGGAGGAGGTATTGCCTTCATGTTGAACAAAAATTGGAGTGACCCAACTAACGTGAAGGAATTATCCAACCACTGCTCCCCAGAACTGGAATATATAACCATCAAGTGTCGTCCTTTCTTCCTCCCGAGGGAGTTAACGGCGATCGTCCTGGTCGGAGTGTATATTCCACCGCAAGCCAGCAACAAGATTGCGCTCTCCAGACTACACGACGAGGTAAATAGAATCCAAGAGGCGAATGTTAACGCCGCCATTTTAGTTCTGGGAGATTTCAATAGCGCCAATCTGAGAAAGGTATTGCCCGACTTCTATCAGCATGTGACTTGCAACACCAGAGGCGGTAACATCCTAGATCACTGTTACACGCAATTTAAAGGTGGCTACAAGGCTCATTCTGATAGTGGCTTCGGTAAGTCAGATCACGCATCAATTTTTCTTACACCGAAGTACAGACAGAGAATTAAAAGTACTCCCGTAGTCTCGCGAGAGGTGCAGAAATGGGATGTGACGTCAGAGGATACGATCCGGTCAGTGTTTCACAACACAGACTGGAATGTGTTCCGCGACACAGATAACATTAATGCCTACACGGAGACAGTGCTGGACTATGTTTGTACTAGGGTGAAAGAAACAATCCCCACTACCAAAATGAAAGTTTACCCAAATCAAAAACCATGGGTAGACAAATCCGTCCGTGAAGCTCTGAGAGAGCGCACCAAAGCATACAACGACGGCCTAGAGGCAGGCAACATGAATGACCACAAGGTGGCGCGATACAACGTAAGGAGGACTGTGTCAGAGGCCAAACGACGCTACAGGGATAAAATTGAACTCCAGTTTGAACAAGCTGACTCTAGAGCTATGTGGCAGGGGCTCAAAACGATGACAGACTACAAAGGCGCCTCCCTCAAACTGAACAGTGACATCTCCTTAGCAAATGACCTCAATACCTTCTATGCAAGGTTTGATGCTGGTAATAACAACACCAGCTCACAAGCCTCGGCAATGGGGGGGGGGGGGGGTCGGCTGCTGATGGAGGCGCAGTGTTCAGGGTAACAGAGCATGAGGTGAGGCGGACCTTTAAAAAAGTGAATATCAGGAAGGCAGCAGGTCCAGACGGCATCCCCGGCCGCGTCCTAAAAGTCTGTGCCGACCAACTGGCCCCAGTATTCACTGACATATTTAACCTGTCCTTAGAACAGGCTGTCATCCCCACCTGCCTGAAGAAGTCCACTATTATCCCTGTACCCAAAAAATCCAAGCCTGCTTGCCTCAACGACTACCGCCCTGTAGCTCTCACCTCCATAGCCATGAAGTGCTTCGAGAAGCTAGTAAAGGGCTACATCTGCTCCTCCCTCCCCATCAACATGGACCCCCTGCAATTTGCATACCGCCCCAACAGGTCCACGGAGGACGCCATATCCCATGTGCTGCACACAGCAGCATCACACCTGGACAAGAGGCAGGGGAACTATGTGAGAATGCTATTCATCGACTACAGCTCGGCATTCAATACCATAGTCCCCTCCATACTCATAGCCAAGCTCAGGGACCTGGGCTTGGGCTATGACCTCTGCCAGTGGGTCTTGGACTTCCTGACTGGCAGACCCCAGGTGGTGAGAGCAGGCAACTGCACCTCCTCATCCATCACCCTCAACATAGGGGCCCCCCAGGGCTGTGTTCTGAGTCCCCTCCTCTACTCCCTGTACACACACGACTGTGTGGCTCAGCGGAGTAGCAATACAATCGTCAAATTTGCTGACGACACAGTGGTGGTGGGCCTGATCTCTGCCAACGACGAGAGGGCCTACCTGGAAGAGGTCAAGGTCCTGGCGGGATGGTGCCAGGAAAACAGCCTCTCCCTGAACGTCAGCAAAACAAAGGAGATGATTGTGGACTTCAGGAGGTCGGGGGTCAAGGACTACAGCCCCCTCAGCATCGACGGGGCACCGGTTGAGAGAGTCAACAGCTTTAAGTACCTCGGAGCCTACATATCCGAGGACTTGACATGGACCACACACATTAACAGTGTTGTGAAGAAGGCACGACAACGCCTCTACTTCCTCAGGCGCCTAAGGAAGTTCCAAGTCAGCCAGAAGATCCTTAAGAACTTCTACTCATGTACAATAGAGAGCATCTTGACCGGCAACATCACCTCCTGGTTTGGGAATAGCACTGCACAAGACCAAAGCAGACTACAAAGAGTGACACGTTCAGCCGAACGCACAATTGGAGGGGGGCTCCCCACCCTCCAGAACATTTACTACAAGCGTTGCAAGGGCAAGGCTAAGAGAATCATTAAAGACTCCAGTCACCCGAACAACTGCCTCTTTGAACTGCTGCGGTCAGGCAAGCGATACAGGAGTCTCAAGGCGAGCACAGAAAGACTCAGAAGAAGCTTCTATCCCCAGGCCATCAGGCTGCTAAACGAACAATGAATGAACACTACACAACAACAACCACCAAACGCACATAGCACACACATCCACACGCACACACTCACTTTAAACAAACACACTGTAGCACCCACTCCACACACTTATAGCACACACCCACTTTAAAAGAACACACTGTAGCACCCACTCCCCACACTTTATATTTATGGATGAAGGATTGCACTACAACTCGTACACCTTACTGTAAATTGTACCTAAAATTGTACCTCATCCCATTTCTGCTTTGCACTAGATAGTACTGTACATTAGTACACTGCATAGTATTGTGTATTGTATATTATATGGTAACTCAGAACATTGTACATATGTCTATACCGAACACTGTGACCTCATTTTCTTCTTCTAAATTCATGCTATATTATGTTATTATGTTATTTGATACTATCTTGTCTAGCACAGTCTCTGGAGCGTAACAGTAAGAAGCATTTTGTATGAAAGTATTCTGTACTTCTGTATGACAACTATTAAAGAACTTGAACTTGAACTTGAGTCCATTTGGGCTCAAATGGACTCAGTTTGAGTAAAATTTACTCTGCAAAATTTACTGTGCACATGGATATATTTGAAACACTATTCTTGGTCCACTTTCAGAGTAGCAATGTTGGTCTATATTGTCAATGCCGTTCATCAGTGTCCTGGTGTTAGCTGCTGATTATTTTCACAGAGTTTCACAGAGTACATATGGCTCACTTTACTAACTAACACACTATGTACATATGTGAATGCACTTTACATGGTGTACCAAAATGGTGCTTTTATCTGAAGTGAATACATTTTTTACACCAAGTGTTTATAGTGTGCAGAGGATGGGTTGAACACAAGACCTTTATAAATGTACATGTGTGCTGATGCACACACATAATGGTTATCTGCCATTTTGTCAGGTCAACACTAAACATATTTTACCTGCACATGTGCAGCGACCATTTTGACAGGTCGAAAATGAATGGACTTGAATATATACACATTGTATGTTGTTTTTGCTACTGTAATGCACTGTACATGGTGTGCCTTACCTGAAGTGAACACATATTGTCCACTTCAAGTGTTATAAATAGTTTGTTATGCTTTTATATTATAGCATGAATGTGAATGCACTTTACATGGCGTACCCAATGGTGAATAAATATTGTACACTTCAAGTGTCAAGTGTGT
The DNA here is from genome assembly GCF_963971535.1 of Notolepis coatsorum. Taxonomy (NCBI): domain Eukaryota; kingdom Metazoa; phylum Chordata; class Actinopteri; order Aulopiformes; family Paralepididae; genus Notolepis; species Notolepis coatsorum. Next base: position 123,835,633 of record NC_140170.1, on the reverse strand, counting down.
ATATACAGAACATTATTATGCAATGTGTTTTTTACAACATGTACGTGTGTCGAGTATCTGTTGAACACATGGTGCACTTGCTAATGCAATCACTACTTATCTGAAGTAAAGACATTTCTTCCACTCCATCAAGTGTCAAGTGTGTATTATATACTTATAATGCAATGATTTTTATAACTTGTGTGTCTTAGATTATAATATACAGAATACAATGCAATGCAAAAATGAGATAAGATATTCCTTTATTGATCCCCTTGGGGAAAATTCAGGCATCATGCATTACATATCAGAATACCTGTGGACGACTACACCATGATATGCAGGTAAATTCATCACGAACAGCTGTGAAGACATATTAGTATGCTGAGATATACAGTAATTGTGTGAAATTGAAGCAATATAATATATATATACATTATTATAAAAATTCATATGGCATGCAACGTAATCTATATAAAAAATATCCCTATATGCATTGCATTTCATGAATGCTAAAACACCAACTTGGTGTTTTAGCATTCATGAAATGCAATGCATATAGGGATATTTTATACTTTACTTGATGACAACGCTTCACATTCGATAAATGGGGGGGGGGGGGTTGATCATGATTGCATTTATTCCAAGTGCATAGTGTACAATGTGTGACATTATGCACTTGGAATAAATGCAATCATGATCCCCCCCCCCCCCCCCCCCATTTATCGAATGTGAAGCGTATGCACAGTTTTGCTAAATTGCTGCGTTTTCTATACATATTTTTGATTTACCTTGAAAATGTCTATATGTAATATTAGTATGCCGAGAGATGTGTACGGTAATTGTGTGGAATTGAAGCATACAGCTACACATTATTATAAAAATGCATATAGGCATACAACGTGATCGATACAAATATCTCTATATAATATATGCATTGCATTTCATGAATGATAAACACCACTAAGTGTTGTGTGTACAGTGCATGACATTATTGCACTTGGACAATGTGTTTCAGACGAGGAAATGATTCGCGCTGCTGCAGCAAAACGATCATATCTCGGCTTTGAGGAAATGCAGCTGAATTTGGGCTTGTGTTTACCTTTTTTGGCGTGGAATTGTGAACGAACGACGGCATGGATCAACAAACGGCTTTTGGCGTATTGTACATCAACTAGCATATTGTCAAATGAGCCCAACCATTTCCACATAGCTAAAATATATAATATAGAAATCTATCCGCGGAAATCATGTGTTTTCGCTAAATCAGCCTCTTAAGAGTCTGGCACGGTGGGGGATTTTCCGTCTCCCCCTAGTGGCGTTCAAAGTGTTAACAGGTTTAGTTAAGATGGTTTCTATGTTTCCAACTGATTACATGCATCTCTGTTGTCTCGGAGTTACAAGGAAACTGCTTAATATATGGTTAAAGGGGAAGAATTTGGCAACAAGGGTCCCTTCCAAAACTGTACAAGCCATTTCAGGTAAACTGCTAAAGCTACGTCCCTACATGCCTTGTGAATTTAACCGTAAACCAAGGGAACTGTCAGAGTTAGATCGCTGGAAAGCTACTGAGTTGCGATCCTTCATGTTGTATTGGGGTCCTGTTGTTTTGAAGGATTCCCTCCCCAGTGAGCTGTATGACAACTTCATGTTGTTTTCTGTTGGAATGTACTTGTTGCTGTCCCCTAGTATTTCTGAGGAAATGTTGGCCTTTGCGCACAAGTTGATGGTTTCTTTTGTTGAACACTTTGGGACAGTGTATGGAAGAGGTGAAATTGTGTACAATGTACACCAGCTTATTCATTTGGCTGAGGAATACAGGAAGTTTGGCACTCTAGATAATATCTCAGGATTCCCTTTTGAGAACTATCTTGGACAAATTAAGCATCTTCTACGCAAGCCACATCAGCCTCTACAACAGGTAGTGAAAAGGTTGTCTGAAATTCCACATGTTGGATCCCCATGTCCCACAGATGATCCAATTTTGCGTAATATTCACACTGATGGGCCTGTCCCCCCACAGTTTACTTCTTCACAACAGTACAGGAAGGTCTCCACTCATCGGTTTACTTTGTCCACAAAGAAAGGAGACAATTGTATTGAGGTTGGAGATGGATTTGCATTAGTAGAGAATATTCTTAAATCAGAGGAAGAGGTATATATAATTTACAGAAAGTACAGACACAAACAGCCATACTACATGTATCCCTGTGAATCATCATACATTGGTACATACAAGGTCAGTGGCTTGCAAGAAGATATAGGGATAGGTAAACTTCGCTATATCAAACGCAAATGTCTTCTCTCTCCAGACAGAGATGGTGCCATTGCAATACCACTACTTCATTTAACAGCATAACCATACTGCCCTACAAAGCTAAAGTGCAGTAACTATATTGACACACTGACTCTAACGTCGGATTTCGGGGCATAACTTACCTCATTAATAAATACACAATTAGTACAATATTACATGTACACAGATAACATGTTTGGCTGGCCAATTGAAACGCTTAAAGGAAAACTCCAACATTTTATGAAATTAGCTTATTTAACATCTTCCCTGGAGTTGGACAAGAAGATGCATACCTTTTTCGTCTCTCTGCATGCTTTGGGCTTAGGGAACGCCTGGACCGTTAGCCTAGCTTAACTTCATCACTGGAAGTGGGGCAGACATCTAGCCTAGTTCACTACAGTCAGGAAATATACTCCAAATACAACTCCCAAACGTTCCTGTAAACATGTTGTGACCTGTGTGTTTACCCCGTCTCCCAGTCACACAAGTCACACGAGTCTCCCAGTCACATGAGTCTCGTGTGACTGGGAGACTTGTGTGACTTGGAGACTTGTGTGACTTGTGTGACTTGGAGACTTGTGTGACTTGTGTGACTTGTGTGACTTGGACTTGTGTGACTTGTGTGACTTGTGTGACTTGGAGACTTGTGTGACTTGGAGACTTGTGTGACTTGTGTGACTTGGAGACTTGTGTGACTTGTGTGACTTGGACTTGTGTGACTTGTGTGACTTGTGTGACATGTGTGACTTGGAGACTTGTGTGACTTGGAGACTTGTGTGACTCGTGTGACTTGGAGACTTGGACTTGTGTGACTTGTGTGACTTGGAGACTTGTGTGACTTGGAGACTTGTGTGACTCATGTGACTTGGAGACTTGTGTGACTGGGAGACTTGTGTGACTTGGAGACTTGTGTGACTCGTGTGACTGGGAGACGTGGACTTGTGTGACTTGTGTGACTTGGAGACTTGTGTGACTTGGAGACTTGTGTGACTCGTGTGACTTGGAGACTTGGGCTTGTGTGACTGGGAGACTTGTGTGACTTGGAGACTTGTGTGACTCGTGTGACTCGTGTGACTTGGACTTGTGTGACTTGTGTGACTTGGAGACTTGTGTGACTCGTGTGACTTGGAGACTTGGACTTGTGTGACTTGTGTGACTTGGAGACTTGTGTGACTTGTGTGACTTGGAGACTTGTGTGACTTGGAGACTTGTGTGACTCATGTGACTTGGAGACTTGTGTGACTGGGAGACTTGTGTGACTTGGAGACTTGTGTGACTCGTGTGACTGGGAGACGTGGACTTGTGTGACTTGTGTGACTTGGAGACTTGTGTGACTTGGAGACTTGTGTGACTTGTGTGACTTGGAGACTTGGGCTTGTGTGACTGGGAGACTTGTGTGACTTGGAGACTTGTGTGACTCGTGTGACTCGTGTGACTTGGACTTGTGTGACTTGTGTGACTTGGAGACTTGTGTGACTCGTGTGACTTGGAGACTTGGACTTGTGTGACTTGTGTGACTTGGAGACTTGTGTGACTTGGAGACTTGTGTGACTCGTGTGACTTGGAGACTTGGACTTGTGTGACTTGTGTGACTTGGAGACTTGTGTGACTTGGAGACTTGTGTGACTCATGTGACTTGGAGACTTGTGTGACTGGGAGACTTGTGTGACTTGGAGACTTGTGTGACTCGTGTGACTGGGAGACATGGTAAATACACAGGTCACAACATGTTTACGGGAACGTTTTGGAGTTGTATTTTGATTGTATTTGGAGTATATTTCCTGACTGTAGTGAACTAGGTTAGATGTCTGCCCCACTTCCAGTGATGAAGTTAAGCTAGGCTAACTGTCCAGGCGTTCCCTAAGCCCAATGCATGCAGAGAGACGAAAAAGGTATGTATCTTCTTATAACTCCAGGGAAGATGTCAAATAAGCTAATTTCACAAAATGTTGGAGTTTTCCTTTAAATGCTTCAAAAATGCAATGTGTGCGGACTAATTAGGAGGCGGCTGTTACAAAGGGTCAGATTAAACCGAATATATATATTTATTACTTGAGATATATTGTATAGTATTTGTATATCGTCTGATATCCCTTGTATATTATTTGTACATATACACGGAATATCCCTTTACCTAGTACAGGCCAGACCATAATATTCGTTCTCCTATTGGACAGCGACCCCCCTAGGCGCCACGGCCATACCCCCAATGTCTAGTTCAAAGTCACCGCTAAGACGTATAAATACGTTGCAGGTGGATACAGCAGTTAGTTACCCCAATAAGTTGAAGCCTTCACCACGATACAACGTGCTGTGAAGTGTGCCCGTTTTGCCCCAAAATAGAGCCTTGAGACTGCGTGCAAATTGATAGCTAAAGTGTCAGAGTTTAAAGCTGTATCGTCGAGTTCGACCTATTCTATTATTAAGTATTAGTCTATTATGTATAGTGTATCGTGCGGCTACCGTTCTACAGTGACCAGCATTACCAACGTTTCCTCGTACCAGCTAGTGTGCTTATCCAGGCTGGGCTGCTTACCCAGGCGCTTTCACCCGAGGAGCCCTAGACGAGAACCGTGTGGATATGTACACTGGATAACCTACACCGACGACTACAGACAGAAATAAGGCTGGTACTATAGATTATTCACCTATAAATACGTTGCAGGTGGATACAGCAGTTAGTTACCCCAATAAGTTGAAGCCTTCACCACGATACAACGTGCTGTGAAGTGTGCCCGTTTTGCCCCAAAATAGAGCCTTGAGACCGCGTGCAAATTGATAGCTGAAGTGTCAGAGTTTAAAGCTGTATCGTCGAGTTCGACCTATTCTATTATTAAGTATTAGTCTATTATGCATAGTGTATCGTGCGGCTACCGTTCTACAGTGACCACACAGGAAAAACTGGGGAGTCATTTTCCCAGAGTAATTATTACGGAGTTATTATTTTCCTCTCAAGTAGTCATATTTACTCCATTTGGGGCATAATCATTGCCTGTGGCCAATAGAGTGAGAGTAAAGTTCCAGAAGAGTTTCTATTGGAGTAATACAGCATTGGTCACGCCTACTATCCATATAATTCCCAAAGGTGCCGACGCCATCTTTCTCTCTCGCCAAGTCCTCGCTTCAAGCTCAGGTGCAGCAAGAGCGCAATACAGCGATATTTTCCTTCTCTTGGATGCCAAATACAAGGTAAGATTATTATTATTATTTGTTAATTTATTAAACAGCAATGTGTGTAACTAATTTGCAACATTACAGCTAAGCCACAGAGCCATCTATCACGATGTTCGCATGTTAGCTGCTATACGTTTGCACGCACGCTATTAAATAAACGTTTTACAGTTGTATGGACAAGTATTCAATTATCAACAGTATTGCTATCAGGGACAGTGCACATTAATCAACATGTCGGTTTTCATGTAAAATGTATATGAGCTAGTGTATAGCCAGAAGCTAATTTCCACCTGTATAGGCCTGAGACCATACCTGTAGACCATGCCTGTAGGCTGTTGTTAAAAGTAGTGATATAACTATATCCATACAAAAACTGACTTATTAAGAACATACAAGACAAGTAGACATAGTACAGGAGATGGAACAATTATATATTACATGTTGGCGGTTTTTGCTGAAACGGTGGCAGAGACAACGTGTGTTTTACTCTAAATAGAGTCACCGTACATTACAGCTAAGCCACAGAGCCATCTATCACGATGTTAGCATGTTAGCTGCTAGCACGCACGCTATTAAATAAACGTTTTACAGTTTTATGGACAATAACTTAAGAACAGGTACGTCGGTGCAACACGAGTATTCAATTATCAACAGTATTGCTATCAGGGACAGTGCACATTAATCAACATGTCGGTTTTCATGTAAAATGTATATGAGCTAGTGTTAGCCAGAAGCTAATTTTCACCTGCATGCGGCTATACCTGTATAGGCCTGAGACCATACCTGTAGACCATGCCTGTAGGCTGTTGTTAAAAGTAGTGATATAACTATATCCATACAAAAACTGACGTATTAAGAACATACAAGACAAGTAGACATAGTACAGGAGATGGAACAATTATATGTTACATGTTGGCGGATTTTGCTGAAGAGACAACGTGTGTTTTACTCTAAATAGAGTCACGTAAATTTGCCGCAATGTGCTGTAGGTTGACTGTTTTACTAGTGGTAAATGGACATAACAAGTTAATTTGACGCACTGTTCGGTTCAACAAGTGTTTATTTGAACCATTGTACTGGGTTGACTAATTTGTGTGTTCTGCCTCCATGTATAATATAATGGAAACTTGTGGAACTATCCTCACAGTAAATTTCACAGAGTAAATTTTACTCAAACTGAGTCAATTTGAGCCCAAGACGTGAGTAAAGTTTTACTCAGTTTGAGTAAAATGTACTCAGCGAAATTTACTGTATGGTGCTTTTGTAATATTTTCTAATTGTAACACTCCTCATAATGCATGAGTTGTTGTGCCCTATATGTATCATCTTAGTAACTGTTATTATTTATTTGCCATCAGATGCAGGCTGTACGTGTTAAACACGTTGACCGGCAGAAATTCATCTGTTTTGAGGGCCAATTGACCTTCACAACTTTTTTGGAGTGTGGTGAGTGAAACATTTTGCACAGCGTGCCGTTGGTTCTCAAAATGGCGTCCGCCTTGATAGTTAGGAACCAAATGGACCCTTATTGGTCTGTAACTCTGACTGTGTACAAATGGACCCCAACGTCCATTGTACACCGTCAAGAGTTAAATTAACATTGATTTTACAATATAAATTGGGGTCCCAAAGATACAAATGCCATTAAATGGGTGCCCTTGGAATTAAAATGGTTGAGAATCACTGCTAGAGCCGTACAAATATTGTCTTATGGGGGTCCATGGCACATCTTTTCAAATGGGGGGTCTGTGGGCTAATTGTCAATTTGGGGGGTCCTTGACATGAAATGTTTGAGAACCACTGCCCTATGCAACAACATACTGGGTATCAGTTTAGGCTTTCCCTGCATGTTAATTTAAGCTGTAGGCCTACAGTACAAAGCACAATCCATTTTATTTAGGATAGAGTGAACCAATCAATGTCTTACACCCCTTCCTGACAGGCAGTGACGCGAGCGAGCGTGATTGCGAAAATGATTAAAATGTATTCGTTTCAATCAGACTATCCTGACCTGCCGCGAGCGACAGCAAACTGAGCGGCGATGTCGTTCCCCCCTCAAATATTCGCTCGCTGTGTCTCTAGTTGAGCGATTACGCGGCCGAGTCACGCCCCTAAACACTTTTTATTGGTCAAGAATCGCAGGCTGCTTTGCCCCTGTGTGCTTCCAGGTAACACACACACAGACACACCCGGACACGCGCCGCCTCATATCAGGACAGTGTCGCGCACGATTTCGTCTCCAGTTCGCACGCTCGCTGCCTGTCAGGAACCGGTGTTAAGTATGTCAATTAAGGCTGTCAATCTTCCTCATATGATCACATTTTCAGTGGCTATTTTAATATCCCATTTTATGACATTTTAATTAATACAAATTAAATAAATTGCACAACAGATTTATCAATAAGCTTGTGCAATCTTGTTTTGTCTATAGTTGCCAAGAAATTTGAAATTCCTAGTACCTTGGACTTAAAGGTCTATGATGACTCAAACACTGAAGTCGACGATGAGGCGTTTCAATTTCTTCTAAAAAAACCAGACCTGGGTGTGTTGGAGATTTGTTCACCCCAAGACTCAAATCCTGAAGGTGAGTTGCTAACATGGAGCCTTATAGCCTCATCCATACAGTCCTGGCTGCTTGAAGCCTTTTTACAACATTTCCGGGTTCCCGTTTTTTTCGCTCTGATTGGCCAGGTTATGTGACATGAGCGGCAATCGTGGGACGGCAAGTTTCTACACTGGTTAAGGGCACTCTTCGAAGTTGGTTAAGGTTAGAGTTTGTCTTAGAGCATGGCGATAGAACGCCAGGTAGTTTGCAGGCTGTTCGACGCGGAAATGGGCAAACACGCTATTGGGCGCACATGTCACATGACCTGGCCAATCAGAGCGCCGGAAACGCGGATGCGTTGTAAAAAGGCTACACGTGTCCTGGCTAACCTAAAATGTCACACAGGTACTGTGTATTTTTGTACTTTGAAATGATCTTTGTATATATGCCCAATGTAACGTGTGGATCCTTCCTAATCTAATGTGGTCTTTTTACATTACACTTGTCACAAACATTCCTATCTAATCACACTTATATGTCTACATGATTGTTAGATTCAGTGAGGACCTCTGCAAGCAACTCCAGCAGCCAAAGCTCCGTTCTCAGCTCTGGTGCAGACAATGAGGGGGAGTCTGATGACACCATCATTTTGCAGTCTAGTCCTGCTCCAAGAAACGGTGCTGACCTGACTCGTATCACTCTGGTAAGCTTTGCATATGACTGTTTGAAATGGAGATGGTGACTCTGATAAAGGGGTAGCATGGGCATTGGGGATGGCCAAGTACAATTGGGGAGAAAATGGGGGTGGGGGGGGGGTCATGGTTTACATTTGTCACCTTAACCCTTTCACTGCCGCACAACAGCAGGTTAACCCTTTCACTGCCGCACTACAGAAGGTTAACCCTTTCACTGCCGCACTACAGAAGGTTAACCCTTTACTATCACATACTGTACCACATACTGTATACCACATACTGTATACCACATACTGGTACTAGTGTGGCAGTGAAAGGGTTAAATATACTTGGCCACCAAATGACTGTCTATCCATGTGTGTCCTCCCCCCCCCCCCTTTTTACTCCCGCTTAGATGACTGAAAAGATTCTGAGGGACACAGCTGGAGGAGAGAGGATCATTGCCGATTATGCTCGGACGAAAACCCTAACGGATACCAGAAGACGCGACATGGTGAAGATATTGGTTGCGCACATGGCAAAAGAGCATGGGTAATTATGTTATCTAAACATTACGCACCCAATACACATTTTTGGTTTTTACTAAGATCCTCCTTTTTGCAGAATTGGTAAATGATAAATGGTTATCCAAAGCGCTTTACATAGATTGTGCAGAAGGCATTGGCACAGCAATACTTTTGTTTGGATCTCATACTTGTGTATGTGTGCACTGTAGGACGAGTCCTTCAAGGCGTGTTAAAGAAGACTACGCAAAGGGCATCACTGCCTTATTCCCATACCTGGCCGATCCCCAGGGCAATTTGGGATATGTAAGTACATCAGGGAAAAGTGCAGAGAGACATTTCATCGGCGACTCAGTGCATGTGTGTTCCTGTGGGTCGCCCATCTTGCGTGTGTGTTAAAACTGCATGACAAATAAAGACTTCTAGTCTAACAATTATTATGTTTATAGGTCATTCTTGTTATATAATTTCTAGGGATGTTCGATATTGGCTTTTTTTTACCGATATCCGATATACCGATATTGTCCAACTCTTTAATTTCCAATACCGATATCAACCGATACCGATATATGCAGGGTTTCTCCCCCCCCCCCCCCCAAAAGGAATAATTTCAGGTAATTAACATTAGGCTACATATCTCTTGTCGTGGAATTAACACAACATTATGCATAACATTATCCAATCACATGCATGGTACATAAAACACCAACCCCATTACTCCTCACTTCTCTGGAATTGCTTAAAAGGGCTGTGCGGAGTACGATTTCAACTAAATATTTGTTAACATTTCTGTATGCTGACCATTTCTCCTAACCTCAACAATTTAAGAACCACAGATGTCCTACCTGTTGACCTTGATTTTAGCAATTCTTCAGAGAAGGGCATGTGTTAAGTTTTAAGGAGAGAAATAAACACATTTACACATGCCCATTTAAACCAAATAATTTTTTTTTTTCCTCTTTACTTCTTGTGTTTTAGGAGCAGTATTACAATCCAGTAGATGGGAGTGGGTTTCTGGCATGGAGGGTGAAATCACTTCAAAAGATAGCATCAGAGGGACAAAAGAAGAGCCGTAATGTTCAGCCACTGATCGGTATGTAATTTTGATTGTCCCAGTCCACTGTTTATCTAGCAACTGTGAAGATGGATCATTATAGTAAATGCATATCACTGGAAAGTATTGCAGCAGTATGTGTGGTTTCTACACTGTTACAGGTGGTCCAAGTTCTGGCGACAGAGCCCCCTTCTCTGAGGAAAACCAGCTAACCACAGACACCCAGTTTCGTGAGGCCAGTGCACTGATGAAGCATACAACTGATGAAGCAATCATCAAGGAGAAGATGAAACAGACCTTCACCCATCGCCAAGAAATGATGCATGACCCAATCAAGTCCTCTGAAATATTCACCACCTTTCCATGATTCCTAGACATCACAGGAATGGTATGTGGCTTGCATTAAAGTCTAACTGAAATAAAAAATGACCTTTTTAAACAATTTAGATCACATCCCTGGTCATAGGGTGAACCTATTTAATAGGGCTGTCCCTGACTAAGGATTTGGATGGTCGACTAGGATTGTTAAAAAAAAAAAAAAAACGTATTTTTTATTTTTTTTTTTATCATTCCATTTGGGCTGTGGGGGGTGCTTAATGTCTGAAGGAGTCAACTGAAGGCTTCTTGTCCTCTGCAAAAGCATACAATTGGTCCACTGATGAAATCCTCTTTCAGTGCCTCTGTGCCTGTTTTCGTAGGCAGTTAGCCTCTGGTATGCCTGCCATTAGCGTTAGCCACGCTTCTATGCCTCTTTTCTTTTGAAAAAAATTATAATATATATATATATATATATATTTTTTTTTATAATATTATATTCGACTAAGAGGTTGGCCAGTCGACTACGGCCCCTTTCGACCGATTAGTCGACTAATCGATTAATAGGGGTCAGCCCTACTATTTAACAATGTATGACAAAAAAATTTCAACCATGTTTTATTCCATCTTGTCTGCAGATTGAGCAGGATTTCAGTCTGATGTTTGGTGATGACATCTCTGCAAAGTTCCTGGAGAAGTGGCCTACTTTCTGCAGGCAGAAAGTCCTTGAACAAAGCCGTGGCCTCACCCAGACCGGCGACCTTCAAGACCTGCTTCAGAATGCTGAATCCACAACAGACACAATAGAACTGAACAATGGTATGCTTGAATTAAAGGAATATAATAATGGAAGGGTGAATTGTTTTTTAAACAAATGGAAACACAGCTTTTAGTCAAATGTATTTCTGATTTTTTTTATTTAATTTTTTTTATTTTTAGCATGGGACAGTGAAATGTCCTCCCTCTTGCTTCTTGTCCACCTCCTGCCACCATCACCTCAGGGACGCAACAAGAGACCGGGAAAGCTCTCAGCCAGAGAAGCCATTGACTCCCTTGTGAAGTTCATAAAGGTAAGGTTACAGTTGCCTATATTATCGGCCGATATTGGCATTCAAATGTGATATAGGAAAATATCGGTAAAAAAAAAATGAATTATTCTTTTTACATTTCTATAACCAACTTTTATTTACCCAGGCAAGTAAGAACAAATTCTGATTTTATTTATTGTCAAAAGTATGCATAATGTTATGTTAATTCCACAACAAGACATATGTAATGTTAATTACCTGAAATTATTCAGTTTTTTGGGGGGGAAACCCTGCATATATCGGTATCGGTTGATATTGGTATTGGAAATTAAGAGTTGGACAATATCGGTATATCGGTAAAAAAGCCAATATCGAGCATCCCTAGTTACAGTTGAATTAAAGTATAAGAAGGATCACTGTTCTGTCTAGGGGTGCACGATATTGATTTGTTGACCCCGATATCGATACCAATAACTTTCTGCTCCTCAAGGTCGATACCGATAACCGATATATATATTTATTGTACTATAATTATAAATTTTTTTATGTATATTCCTGTAGTTTTGACCTAACCAGATTTATCATGACATGAGCGTTACTATATGAACAAAACAAAGCCAAGAGAACAGTTTTGACTCTTCAAATAAAGTGACTATTTATTTTTCCAAATAAATATAATTTGAGTCGATCACAAAATTCACAATCCGTCAATGTCATTAACAATGTGTTTCCCTGAACAACTAAAAACCAACAGGTATTGTGCTTTGTCAGTAGGGATGCTGTTCACATTTGAACCGATACGGTACCGGTACCTGTGAATCGATACCGGTACCCAACGGTACCTTTTTCGGTACTTTAGTCTCTAAAAATGTAATCTACCTACCTCAGTTGTGAGAAGAAAAAAATCCAAACTTCAAATAACCACATTTTCGACCGTTTTTGGCTTGCCTTTGCCCCGACTGCTTTGTTGTTGAATCAAGTCAAATCCTAAATAAGCATATATAGTGCGTGTGAATGTTGACATGAAAAGAAAAAAGTAAAAAAAATATATATATTTTTTTTATTATCAGAGCTGTCAATACTTTTATCGGGATGACGTCATAATTGCTGATATCGGCCTGATAATTATCGTGCATCCCTGATATTGACCTGCATGATTGAAATCATGCAAAGACCACGGTTTGCAAACCGTGACTAATTTTAATAGCAAGACTAATGAAGTTCTCTTGTCACAGACTGGGACCAGTATCCAGGGGCATTTGGACAGCATCACGGAGAGCCTTCAACCCTATCTGCTTGCTGTGGGGACCCAGAGGAGTGTGATTCACAAGTACTTCATTGTGATTGACAAACATGCAATCCCTTGTAAGTCACCAGACTCTCTTGCCTCTTTTGATGAGCTTTTCAAAGCTCATTTTGTCTTTGGTACCTCATACAACCGGGATCTGGCCAATATGTACAACTTCTTGCAAACCGCCATTTACAAGATCGATGCTGCTACAACTAATGTCAACCCCAGGGTTAAAGAGATGAGGGCTCGGATGCTGCACTGATTTCTTTTTTATACTGAGAGGATATTTTATCTCGGGCCTCTGATGCTGCACAGACTTTTGATACTGAGAAGATATTTTATCTTGAGGCCTCTGATGCTGCACAGACTTTTGATACTGAGAAGATATTTTATCTTGAGGCCTCTGATGCTCCAGTGTTTTTTGATAAGATGTTGTGTTTCATTTGCAAAAACTCTCAGGCAAATGCCAATTCACTGATGAGGCACTTAAGGATGATCCACGGACTTTGTTCAGGAAGGACACTTCGTCTTAAATGTGGTCAGCCTGGTTGTTTACATGTCTTTTGCACTTTTTCTGGGTTTCGAAAGCATCTTAAAGCACGTCATCAACCATGTGATGATCCTGGTGAAGGCCGCTCTACAGCTGAACATTTAGCTGAAAGTTATGTTGATGACTTTCCATCAGGCAGTGCCCCTTCTGACCCAGTCCTTCCAGTCCTTCTTAATAATAGTCTTGTAGACAGCTGTGCTGCAACAGTAGCTGAACTTAAAGTGGCAGGTGTAGGTGAAACAATAATCAACTCTTTGGTAACTTCAATGGAAGTGATTGTTGATGATATCCATAATCAAGCAAAACAATATGTGAAGCAGTGTCTATCTTTACAGGAACCTATCAAAAGTGAGGTTGAGTGTAAAATTGATCAGTGTTATGAAGAAATTGAAAATCCCTTTTGTATCTTAAATTCTGAAACTAAGAGAAGGCAATATTTTACAGAGAAGTGGGGAAGGGTAGACCCAGTTGAATATGTCCTTGGTACAAGATTTGATACCCTGCGCAATCGGACTACTGGAACTTATGATCAGGCTGTTGTTACTGATAAATGTGTTTATATCCCAATTTTGAAAACATTAGACTTTATTTACAAACACCCTAATATAAAAGAGATGATGCAGAGTGATTCCAGTTTAAGAGAAGATCTTCTTAATGACTTGTGTGATGGAGAGTATTTCAAGAGTCATCCTCTATTTTCAAAACAGAAGCATGCAATTCAGGTGCAGCTTTTCTATGATGATTTTGAATGCGCGAATCCGTTGGGGAGTAAAAAGGGAATACATAAATTAGGAGCAATCTATTTCACCTTGCGTAATTTTTCTCCAAAGTACAACTCAATTCTGCTTAATATTCATTTGGTCGCTTTATTCCATGCCCAAGACATTAAAACACATGGCTTTTCTAAAATACTTGCTCCACTTGTGGAAGATATTAAAATACTGGAGAAGGATGGAATTAAGGTCCCATTGTATGATCAGCCAGTGTATGGAACTATTGTCCAAGTTACAGGTGACAACCTTGGTATTCACGGTTTGTTTGGTTTCGTAGAATCATTCAGTGCCAGATATTGTTGCCGCTTTTGTCTTGCTGAGAAAGAGGACTTTCAGACGGAATTCAAAGAAGATTCACCCAAGATAGTTATGCGAACTCGAGCACTTCATGCAGAACACTGCCACACAATGGAGACTACTATTGGTCTTCCCTATGTGATGGGAGTTAAACGTTCTTGCATTCTAAATTCCTTGCAGTACTTCAATACATGTGACAATTTCTCTGTCGATATTATGCATGATATCTTGGAGGGCGTGGCACAATATGAAATGAAACTGCTAATACTACACTTGATTAAAAACTACACAACATCAAAGGAAATAGACTTGAGAATTAAGAGCTTTAACTATGGTTACCTGGAACAAAACAACAAGCCACCTGCATTGAAGTTAGTAGAGACCTCAAATGACTTGGGGTTAAATGCAATCCAATCTTGGTGTTTACTTCGCAATCTACCACTTATCTTTGGAGACTTGGTTTGTCCAAATGATCAACACTGGTATTTGCTTCTGCTGTTGCTTCAAATAGCAGATATTGTATTTTCTCCCAGGTTATCAACTGGCATTACTATTTATTTAAAACACTTGATTGCAGAGCACCACGGGTTATTCAAGCATTTGTTTCCCAACAGGAGGCTACTACCAAAGCATCATTTTATGGTGCACTATCCTACATGTATTCGTAAAATTGGACCACTTTTGCATGTCTGGTGCATGCGCTATGAAGCGAAGCATAATTTCTTTAAAAAACAACTAAAAAGCTTCAAAAATATAACTAAAACGTTGGCAAAGAAACACCAAAGTCAAGTAGCATACAATTGGCAGACATTTGATCCCAACAGACTGGTGCTTGGTCCAAGTAAAATGGTAGCATTAAATGTGATGGACAGAGGCTGTGAGATAGCGGAGACTCTTCAGGTACCAAGTGACACCAAGGTGTTAAATGTTAGATGGGCCAAACACCATGGAAATATGTATCGTCCAGGTTTAGTTGTTTGCCTTAAAGTTCTTAGTGAGGTTCCAGTTTTTCACAAAATCCACGTGTTGTTCTTAAAGATGAGAGGTTACTGTTGTTTACATTTGCACTACAAACCGTGTCTCTGGATGACCATTTTTATGCATTTAAAGTTGTGTGTACTACAGATGGACCTCGTGTAGTTGATGTCAAAGAGCTTTTGTTTTACAAAGCATTCGATATACAGATGTCATACAGTGATGACGATTCAAGCTCATTTATTGTTCCATACTGTTTCCTGTGATTTAAAAAAGGAAAAGAGAAAATCACTAAGCTCTTGAACTATTGCACTGGGGATGAACACTATTAGTTTTCTTTTATTTCTTTGGGGTGAACAGATGCTGCTGTCACTTTATATAGAGGCCAAAATGTAATTGATCGATTACTCTCCCCATGAAGCCTTAATTGAAGTCATGGTGATTTCTTTTTGTTGCATTCCTGAGCCAATAATTTGATGACTGGCTTGAATTATTGGCTCAGGAATGCGACAAACAAACAAATCTCCATGAATTCAAGGATTCATGGGGTGTGTAATTGGTAGATTTCTTTTTTTGGGTGAGCTATCCCTTTTTAAAAGGGTGTACAGATGCTGCTGTCACTTTACAGAGGCCAAAATGTAATTGTCTTTTATTTATGACCTTTTTTCTATCGATTACTCTCCCCATGAAGCCTTGAAGTCATGGTGATTTTTGTATATAATGGAGTTGTTTGCAGAGGGGCTCACTGAATCTAACAATCACGTAGACATATACCAAGTGTGATTAGCAAGAGAGGAATGTTTGACAAGTGTAATGTAAAAAGATTAGGAAGGATCCACACCAAGCAAGTTCTTCCTCAGACGTGTTTTTTTTTTTTTTTTACTATGTTACATTACATTGGGCGTATAGAAACAAAGATCATTTCAAAGTACAAACATATACAGTACCTGTGTGACATTTTGGATGAGGCTAGGCTCCATGTTAATAAGCAACTTGGGGTGAACAAATCTCCAACACACCCATGTCTGGTTTCTTTAACTGAAACGCCTCCTTGTCGACTTCAGTGTTTTAAGTCATCATAGACCTTTAAGTCCAAGGTACTAGGAATTTCAAATTTCTTGGCAACTGAAAACAAAGATTGCACAAGCTTATTGATGAATCTTATTTTATTAATGACCTTTTTTTCTTTCTATCGATCGCCCCTTGAAGTCATGATTCTCACACGCTGTTGTAAAACTGTTTGCATCCCAACTGAAACGCCTCCTTGTCGACTTCAGTGTTTTAAGTCATCATAGACCTTTAAGTCCAAGGTACTAGGAATTTCAAATTTCTTGGCAACTGAAAACAAAGATTGCACAAGCTTATTGATGAATCTTATTTTATTAATTTTTTTTTCTATCGATTGCCCCTTGAAGTCATGATTCTCACACGCTGTTGTAAAACTGTTTGCATCCCAAAGGATATGCCTGCATGTTGCAAATAAAAGTGCATTGTTAAATACTGATTTCTGCTTTGCCCCCGTTTATTTTAAATGTATTATTCCAGAGTAAATTATTATTTAATTCTATATTGAGTGAAATATGATATTCTATATCGAGTGAAATCTATTCTATATTGAGTGAACTACAACTCCATATTGAGGGAATTACAACTCTATATTGATTAAAATACCACTCTATATTGAGTGAAATATGATATTCTATATCGAGTGAAATCTATTCTATATTGAGTGAACTACAACTCCATATTGAGGGAATTACAACTCTATATTGATTAAAATACCACTCTATATTGAGTGAAATATAACTTTAAGTATCTCTATATTGAGTGAAATATAACTTAAAATATCTCTATATTGAGTGAAATATAACTCTATTGAGTGAAAATATAACTCTATATTGATTAAAATACCACTCTATATTGAGTGAAATATAACTTAAAATATCTCTATATTGAGTGAAAAATAACTCTATAGATGTTAGAGTTGTTTTTACTTTATGCTAAATGGAGTAAGTTGGTATTTTGTAGAGTTAAATGTTAACACTAAATGGAGTAGAAATAACTCTGAAGATTTAACTCTGTGACAAGAGTCATTTTCACTCTATCTGGAGTCGGAGCCAATACTGTCTTTTTGGGAGTAAAATTTTACTCAATTTGAGTAAATTTGACTCTGCGAATTTTCCTGTGCAGCATTACCAACGTTTCCTCGTACCAGCTAGTGTGCTTATCCAGGCTGGGCTGCTTACCCTGGCGCTTTCACCCGAGGAGCCCTAGACGAGAACCGTGTGGATATGTACACTGGATAACCTACACCGACGACTACAGACAGAAATAAGGCTGGATTATATTAGTTTAGGACGGTATGGGAATGGCTTGTAAGGAGAGATCATTATGAGTACCGTAAATTCTCATTTCAGCCCTTTGAAGATGAATGGTGAGGTGGTGCTGTGGTCAGTTGTACAGTTCCCAAATGGTGGGACAGCAGTAGTTCTAGAGAGCTGGTTTAATGCTAAAGACCAGACTGTGTTATGGCCCCCTAAACACATAAAGCTCACAAAAGCCCTTCGAGATGGACTGCAACCAGATGATAAATGGATCACCTATAAGGATGTACGTGAGCTTACTACGTGTGGTGAGTATTTCGTGCAACACATACACAAAAAGTGAGGACGCAAATTGTGACGATGCACATATGATAAGAGGTACATATATTTTTTCGTTAAACACTGGACTGCAGATATGTTAATTGTCATTTTCTCTCTGCTCTTTCCAGAGACCCATGATGAGGCCAAAAAACTAGAGACCAAGTACACCTCAACTATGTGTCCAACCTCTGAAATTGAATCTGAGGACGAAGGAGATCTCCGCCAGAAAAGAAGATCCAGGTACAGTGTTCACTTTGTTAAAGGGACAACTCTCCCTAGGGTGTTGTAAATAATGGCACTGCTGTTGTAGTTGCAAGTAGTGCTAAAAGGATAACACACAGTGGCCTGAGGGCCTATGTATTCAGACTTTAGCCTTGACTAATAAACGTAGTATCATAACTACATTTATTTATATGTGTGTATATATATACTTTTTTTTAGGCCAAATCAGCAGTATGTGCACTCGGACTCTGACTCGAGTGGCGACGCCAAAAGAAAACGTTTTGCCAAAGCACCTGGGCCCTGTTTCTTGTACCTGGATAACTGAGTTAGCCGGATAACTTTAGCTGGATAACTGAGTTAGCCGGACTTTCCGGTTTCATGTACGTGGATTTTCCAAATCACCATGACAACAGATCCAAAAGTTTGAGCCTGCTCGAAAGCAGAGTTCAAGTTCAAGTTAGCCGGATCACGCAGAGCCACGCCCCCGCAAAGAAAGTGACAGCTCGTTTCCTGAAACTATTCCCACAGTCTACGATCTGCATTATACCATTCTGAATTACGTTTTTGTGCTCCATTCTTCCAGAGGGGGCTTTTGAAATGTAAAATAGACCCAAAATGCTGATACTAAATTCACTTTGTCCTAAATAATGCACGTTATATATACCGTGGCGACGGTGGCGCTCGCTCGTGCGATGTACACATTATGTGGTTATTTTAATTGTAACTGGGATTAAGATGTCTGATGAGATGCGCTGTTTGACGGATTTGAGAAATTGAATGAGCCGTTGACGTCACATTAATGAATGAGGATAAAGAGATAAACTTCATTCAAAACAAAGGATATTCTAAACACGGGTCTCTCGTTCATTAATGTATAAACAATGAATTTATCACATCTGGCCCAGTGGCCCAGCGGTAGTGCTCAAGCCTGCCAACCCAGCGACCGGGGTTCAAATCCCGGTGTTTCCAATATGATTTTTTTGAATATAATATTAATGATTATACGCCAAAGTAGCCTGGTTTTAAGTTAAAATATTATAAATCTACATGCATTGAGGATGTCATTCTTTATATAGCTCTCAACGTGCACCAAATTGAATTATTCCTATATTGCAAAAAGAAGGAGACGACTAGGGTCTTGAACCCCGGTCGTCCGTGTGAAAGTCAAAAAAACAACCCGTTAGACCACATTGGAGATAAGTTAAAGATTGACTATACATCAATCAATGGGTAAGAGAGCCGTATCGTAATTCTGTATAACAGTTAACTAATTATTTTCGCTAGCAAGATCTCATTTGATTATTCAATCCAGCAGGCAAGTTTAAAGAAATATAATCTGATTGATTGAGGTAATGAGGGACTTAGAATTAGCCTATAGATAACGCATTTAACTTGTCGGCGAGGCGATTGAGCCGTATTGAAATCTGTCAATAAAGTCTTAAATCAATTAATCAATCAATGCCGTTGAGAATCAGGATCTCTGCCATCGATACGTGCTGGCTTTTCACCTAAACCGGCCGTGCGCATTTAGCCTGAGTCGCAAGTCTGGCTTGAGTTAACGAGACTGAATCCACCTTCGTGAAACAGGAAAATCCCGGCTTCAAACATCGGGTTAACTGAAGCTGGATAATGACATCTTGATCGACTTAGTTGAACCACGTACAAGAAACAGGGCCCAGATGTGGGTTTCCCAGGTATTGATGCAATGCATTTATTTTATATAGGCACTTTGGAAATGATCACGGCTACAGCTAATAATAATAATAATAATAATAATAATAATAATAATAATAATAATAATAATAATAATAATAATAATAATAATAATAATAATAATAATAATAATAATAATAATAATAATAATAATAATAATAATAATAATAAACAGTTAAACAAATTAGTCTGACCATGTACCGACAAATTGAGCATTTTAATTTGATTGGACTTCTGCATTTCTTGCAGTTATTCTATAGTTGGCCCAAAATATATACATTGTGAATAACATGCCAACTAAAATATGTTGTAGGACAGACTCCAAAATCGAGCCGGTCTCGTAAGGCGCTAAGATCCGGCAACCCTCCAGTTGTTGGCCAAGAGCCTACAATGAATGGTATGTTGCTATGAATGTTAAAATGCCAACTAGATGACTGTTTAAACATGATTTGTAGCATCTTCAATTCTCACCCTGGCTTACCTTTTTTAGATTCTTTGGATGGTGGCATGATCTACAGCTATTTAGATTCGTTGCAGACTCCTGATCCAAATAACAGTAAGTGAACCCATATCTGTGTTCTTGTGAGGAGCTTGCTGGCAGGTCGCTGGCATCATGCATGCAACAGAATACATGTTTACAATGTGCATGCCAGCCCACTACAAAAATTCAAAGCCTTCACAACTTGCAAGCAATGTCACAATAAAAATGTGTAGTTGTACATAATGCTTTTATATTGAGCACAATTTCCACCATGTTTGAGTCGCAACTTATTTTACATTTCCCCTTTGTAGATCTGGTTACTAGCAACTACCGGCAATCGCTAACTCAACATAATGGTGAGTTATCAAGCAATCTCATAACATAATATTCTGGCATGTTTAAAATATCTGTATTGTCTCGCATTGTCTTTGATATTTTTATTAAAGTAGTATTTGGCAGTGCACGTGAAATCAGCTGAATGGAAATCAAACATTTTCTCACATGGGGGATTACAATAGCGTCATTTGCTAATAACTTTGTGTATTTCCTACTGTGTTTCAGCCAAGATGCCAGGATTTGATATTGTACAGTATCACCAGCAGCAGTAGGCCTCACATGTCCAGCAGCTGCAAGATCGACAAAGTGCAAGTAGTGGTATGATACTGTACTCTTTCAGTAACAGTGTTTTGAGAGACGGGGATACAACTCCTTACACCCCTTCCTGACATAGAGCGACGCGAGCGAGCAAGAAAAAGTGATTAAAATGTATTCGTTTCAATCAGACTATCCTGACCTGCCGCGAGCGACAGTGAACTGAGCAGCGATGTTGTTCACCCCTCAAATATTCGCTCGCTGTGTCTCTAGTTGAGCGATTACGCGGCCGAGTCCCGCCCCTAAACACTTTTTATTGGTCGAGAATCCAGGTAACACACACTCGGACACGCGCTGCGTCATATCAGGACAGTGTCGTGTGCGATTTCGTCTCCAGTTCGCTCGCTTGCTGCCTGTCAGGAACCGGTGTTAGTGATTATGACATGTATGTTAATTTGACTGACAAGTCAGATTTTGTATTTTTAAATATAATGATTTGTTTCTACAGGGATGTCGGGATGCAGCTCGGGGCAATACTACAGTCCCCCTGGTCTCTCACAACATGCACAAAATGGTATGCCATTTTAGAGGGAACTACCACCAGTTTGATCCAATGCAATCAAACTATAGTGAAATATATAACTATGATTTTGTTTCTACAGCGATGTCAGGACACAGCTCAGGGCAATCTGGTGTTTCACAGCGTAGACAGATGGCCGGCGATGACGGGCAGCTTATGAAAGGCAAGTCTATTGGACATGGTGTAATTCCTCGTGTGATTTGCTGCTTATTTTTATTTCTCACTTAATGATTTTAACTCTTCTTCTGAAGACCTTACCATCCAGAAGAATAATTCAATGCTGGCTGAATTACTTGTCGTGGTGAAGGATCTATCGAGAGATGTGCAGTTCATCAAGACCGAGTTGGCTGAGGGCAACATATCTGGTGGGACCAGGGGACACGGGGTGGCCACCACAACCACTATGCTCCCCTTCCAGCTGCCAATCGCCAGTGAACAAGACTTCAATGAGGCAGAATCATTACTGATGGAGCAATCAGTCCGTCAAAAGATGGTAATTTATTGAACTGCATTCATTTATCAAATGTAGATCGTTTCAGTGTGGTCTTGTTCAGGGGAAAAATGTGTTTAGCACTTTCTAGTTCAAAACGTGTTAGAGCTTGTATATCTGCTATTTATGAAACGTTTTGAAATTGTTCAAATATACCGTTTACATATGGACAGGAGGGTTAATGTGGTTAAACCTAATGACTGGCATGGGCTGGAATATCAGTGCATGCATAAAGTGTGTGTATAAACAAGTTGGTTGCTCTGTGTTCATAAAATAAACGTTATGCTGTTTCTAACGCAGGGCCTTCATTTTCTTCTCTCTGATTTAGATTTCTCGCCTGGCTTTGGTAGGAGGCACCAATTCAGTGTACCTGATCAGACTGATGTTGAAAACTGCTATGACCAATGCCCTGGCCAGTGGGTTCAACTGGGCTGGAAAGAAAGACAAGCGTTGTTCAGAAAGCAAGAAGCCATTCAAGCACACCACACTACAAGCCTGCATGTTTGGTGAGCTTCCTCCCCTGCAAACTACTTCATAGGTTTAGGTAGTGAGGTGGTGATGCTGGTGATGCTGGTGATTCAGAATATAATTATGCTGTTGCAAAAACTTTAAAAAAAAGTGTTATGTTGGAATAAAGTGATGAAAGTGCAACCTATAAGAAATGGACAACGTAATTGGTGAGCTTTAGAGGTGCATGGATACACATTGTATTGCCTAGATGGTGTCAGGCTAGGCGATTGCTTAATTCTCTTTCCTGTCCAGTCTAACTGGATGCTGACTGTAGCTTGTTACTGTAGACCTACAGAGTGAGTAATTGAGTGATTAAAAAAAATCGCACTCGTGTGAAGTGAGGGGTGCTCTTATCATCGTACATCATCTCACCCACCTCTCTTCCTCACTTTTTTATTTTTGTGTCTATCAGCTGCTGCTCGACAGTTTGACCCCAAGCTGACCGACCAGGACTACAGCGAAACTGTCAAGAAGTGGCTTCGTTATGCGCCAGACCGGGAGGGAGGCATCTCAAGGAACCGAAGTGACCCAAACGTAAGTCAAGCGAACCAGAGTCAAACTTAGGGTACCCCAGCACAGCACACACTGTTTCCCTGGTTCATACAGTACAAGGAATTACCCTCATGGACACTGTTCTTCCATGGACGGCATCTACTTGAATGACTTATGGTGCTTCAGCCTGTTCTTGGAACCGAAGTGACCCAAACTTAATTGTCAAGCGAACCAGAGTCAAACTTGGGGTACCCCAGCACACTGTTTCCCTGGTTCATACAGTACAAGGAATTACCCTCATGGACACTGTTCTTCCATGGACGGCATCTACTTGAATGACTTATGCTGCTTCAGCCTGTTCTTGCAGTGTTTTTTTTTTTTTTTTTTTTTTAACCTTTATAGGGTAGGTTCGCTGAGCACGGATGCTCTTTTTCAGCTACGCCTTGCTTCACATTCACAGAGTTCCATTCACACCTGGGAGCTGCCCAGGCCTAACAAAATTAATAGTTGGTTTCAGGTTGCCGACCGACCCTGCCGATTTAGGTGCGACCCAATATATTTTATGAGTTTTTAGAATTTTTTTTTAATAAAGTTTCATAGAAATCTTAGTCAAACATTTAGTATTATGGATATTAAACATGCTGGCAGAGTACATGCATCCATGTTGTTGTGAACATTTTAATTAAATAAAGAAATTCCCCATCCATAGTCGCCGTGGGAAAGAATAAAATAAAAAAATTAAATAAAATAAATTCCCTACCTACCCATGGCCAAACTGACAACCAACCTGAAACCAACTATTAATTTTGTTAGGCCCCAGTACAACCACAGTCTGACACTGTTGGCCACTGAGCAACTCCACTGGAGCAGTTGGGGGTTTAGTGCCTTGCTCAAGGGCACTTCAGCGGTTGGTGTTAAGGGTATGGGAGAGAGTTATATGGGAGAGAGTTATAGAAACATTAGGGGTGTAACGGTACACAAAATCCACGGTTCGGTACGTACCTCGGTTTTGAAGACACGGTTCGGTATTATTTTCGGTACAGTGGGGGGGGGGGGGGGAATCCAAAAAAAATTGCTTTTCATTTATCTATTTATTTAACTGTATTAAACAATATAAAACGAATTGGCCATAATTGACTGAGCAAACTAATGCTTACTGCTGTAACCTACTAATAACACTTAAGTAAATCTGAAGATTATTATATAGCAGATGCCTTGGAGGATAAGTCGTGGACAACTGTAGATCATCTAAGCTCCACTGTGTTTAAATTCAAATCCTATGCCATTGTTATTTAACCCTTGTGTCTGAAAACTAAAGTATTATACTCTTATTAGGGGACTAAATTGAAAAACTCCATAAAAAGATTATGTTGAAATAATTTCCCACTTTCTTTTCCATAAATATTTTATTCAACTTCAGCCCTGATCATAACCATTTTTTATATTATTTTTGTAATGAAATACTCCCACTTTTCTGAAAAGAGTTGTTAAATATGACAAAAAAAAGAATATGTGGTGGTTATGATCGGGCTGAAGTGGAATAAACAATTTATGACGAGTAAAAAAAAAATACAAGATAATTAAAAGATTATGCCACATATTATGTTGGCTACAAACATAATCACTGCAAAGTTATCAAACAAATACGAATCTGATCAGACACAAGGGTTAAGTTGTTGTTCCCTTTCTAATTTCCTCAAACATCTAGTCTAGTTAATGTGATCAATATTATTTGACAATTGATGCTTTTTGTTGGACATTTCAGTCAGTAGTGAGCTCATACTTTGAGCTCATAAATTTATAGTTAAAATGATTGAGACAACGCAATCTTGTCTTCGTTGTGCATGAATGCGTGTGCTCACCACACACAATATGTGTGTCACTATTCTGGCAGTGGCTATATATGTATTGTTAATGAAAGCCTGTTATAAGGTCTGTTATTTTTTTTTTTTGTAAAAGGTATGGTCACATTTTCATATTAAAGCCATGTTGTCATTTTTGTTCACACATTTTTGGAAATATGGTCATATAAGAATTGTATTATTATTTATTTAACAATAGTGTGTTTAACAGCAGGAAAAAAACATGTAATGTTATGATGTATACATATCAGCAGCAATATTTTAATGTAAAATGTACATTAATCAGTATTGATTCCTTAACTTTACAAGTTACAAGTAGATGTACAAGTTACAAATGTACAAGTAGAGTACCATTTAGATTATGGTTGAATAAACATTGATGTCTAACATTGATTCAATATAAAATCAACTAAAATGTGCATGTAGATTACCATTTAGATTATGGTTGAATAAACATTGATGTCTAACATTGATTCAATATAAAATCAACTAAAATGTGCATGTAGATTACCATTTAGATGATGGTTGAATCAACATTGATATAGTATCAGCTATGGTTGACACCTAACGTTGATTCAACGTGTAAGTCATAGACAACGATCTATATAATTTAGATGTCAGGCTTCAACATAGATTCAATATTTCTGCTGAACCCTATTTCAACGTTGATTCACTAATTTTTTGCTATCTGGGTATCCATCTCACCCCTAGTCTTCATGTGGCTACCGGTGACAGGTACTTATGCACATAAAGCCCAATGGGGCAAGGGAGTGACTGACAATCACCAACCCTCTTGACACCATGGAAGTGCTCCAAGAGACAACTGCTGTTACTCACTTCCAGCACGACACTACAGTTTTTAATCCGACGTGCCCCAAAGGAGATATGCCGTCATTCCTAACAGAAATAATTCTGAATCTTGCGCACAGGTGGCAACCCCTACCTACCTTGGTCAAATTAGCATAGAACACAATACCCACAATAACAGGCTCTACCCCTATGCACATACAATTAACCAGTGTACAAACAATAAACCAACTCGAGACATACAGTAGGCTTACAAACTTTCACAAAATAAGTGTCCCCCAAACAATATAGCACAACTTAACCAAAATGACTATACAGCCAAACAAATTAAATGCCAATACACCTACCAGCCTATAACTTCCAATACAATTCAGGAGGCTGCATTTATATCAATTAACCAAAACATTAAATGACAAACTGGTTAGAGGAATCAATTTCTTTTCACTATATTATTAATACAATTTTAGATATCTAAATTATAATTAGAATATCTTAATTTAAGGTGGCTGGGTGGCGCAGCGGACATTGCGCTCGTCACCAACGCAAGATACACCGGGTTCGACTCCGGCTGTCGGCGTTGCCTCCGGCTTGGGCCAGTCATCATACTAACTCAATTGGCAGAGTTAGCGGGTGGAAGTCGATGGGTGGTAATCTGGACGTTGTGGACAGCGACTCCTATAGGTCTCGTTGGGGACGCCTCCACAGCAGAGACAGGAAATGGCGGGGGTAGTGTGAGCCTCCCACACATTACACCTCGCCAATGAGAGTCCGCGCTGGCAGGTGAAAAGATGTGACAGGCTGTCTCCTTGTGTATCGGACACGTGATGCAAGGCTTCTATCCTCCCTACAACCGGCCAGTGGGGGGCATATGCGAGCAATGTTCAAGACAGGGAAGGGGTGAATTGGCACAGCGGGTAATTGGGATGGGAGAAAACATTTCAAAAGAGGAGAAAAAGTGAAAAAAATAAAAAGAATATCTTAATTTTCTGAGTTGTCTCAGAGAATGATTGGCACATAACCACATCAAAAATGAATTGAAGCCTTAACCCCGAGCGGTCCGGTACCAGACCGATAATAATTTCATGCCATAATAGGCCGTATGGTGAAGTGGCTAGATAGTTGGGTCAAGAACCAACATTCTGTGACCATTCTCTGTCTAAGATGTTTTGATGATTGATTTGACTTCTATGGACCTTTTATAAAATATTTAGCCCCCGTGTCCCTCCGAAAAATCCCGGCATTTTTTGTCAGATGGCCAAATCCAAAATATCTGCTGACGCCATCTTGAAAAATGAACTTTTGATCCAGAGCACCTAGAATCATGTATGAATACACTTTTTTGTGTAAGTCAACCATGACGATTCCAATTCTGACATTAGTTTGACTCTATGACATCAATTTAACCCAGAAATCCAAGATGGCCACCATCCAGTAGAGCAAAAATGTAGAAAGAGACAGCAGAGCGAAAATGTAACTTTTGAATGGGAAAGTAAGATTTGGTGTTTGGGCAGGGCTTCAGACTAACAACTTTCCCAATAGCTAGCTAGCTAGCAACAACAACTAGTTAGCTAATATAGTCATTGTAGCCCTGTGTTTGGGGTTTGTTAACCCTTGTGTTGAGTTCGAAAGCTGTTTCTTTCAGGAGTTATTTTGATGATGTTCTGAGCTTGTGCTCAGCCTTCTGTTTCAAAAGGTATCTTGGACCACGCCATCTCGCCATTCCTTGACATGAAGAACTCCTGTTGACCTCGCTCATCCAGGCCTTCTTCTTCAATAGACTGCGAGTGTGTGTGTGTGTGTGTGTGTGTGTGTGCGCATACGTGCGTGTGCACATGTGTGTGTGCGTACGTGCGTGCATGCGTGCACTATCCCTTCATACAATGGGTTTCATGCTGGCTTGAATATGGAGCAGAGGAAGAGCAAGGCTTATTTTCATACATCTTACAATAAACCGCCCAACAAGTCAGTTGTGAATGACATCATGGAGAAGCTGTCTACCATCATCGCAACTAAGCACATGCCCTTCGCCTTCTTAGTGGGAGATCATCCTGTGTACGTCCTCATCACTCTGCTCAAGGCCAAGAACCCAAACAAGTACCATGACATTGTACCCTTTCTTGGTCCCTTCCATACACAGTGTGTGATGATGAGCGCTATCTACAAGCACTACAAGGGGAGTGAGCTAGGAGATATACTTGTGGCAGGAGGAGTTATTGCAGAGGGCTCCGTCGACCGTGCACTGAAAGGCAAGCATTACAAGAGGGGGCTGCGTTGCTTGAGGCTCATCTATGAGGCACTCATGAGTCAGCTGGTAAAGGGGAGGCTCATGCCCAACCTGGCTGATGAGACAAGGGAGAACCTTGAGATTCTGAGAGATATGAGTCTCTCCCAAGAACCCCGTGCAGCTGCGCATGCGGCACTGGAGGATGATACTGACCTCGAGAGCCTTATCACCAATTTATTCACCCAGGTGGAGGCCAGTGACATGGCGGACTACTGGAGGGACTTCCTGTCTATGACGGATGCACTCATGCAGAATGTGCATGCAGTACATATCTGCAACTTGGATGAGTATGTCAGCTCTCTGCGTGCCATGCTGCCATGGATGGTAGTGTACGACAACAATAGGTATGGAAGGTGGCTGCCTGACTTCTGGGCAATGCTGACAGTTCTCCCTGCTGATCAGGTCGCCTTCCTTCGTACTGACTTCACTCAGTCCATCACAGGCAACCCCTACTCCAACATGGCCTGGGACATGTGGATCGAGTGTACAATGAACAAGGGCAGCCAAATGAAGTCTGGCTGGCTCTCCATCCTCCAGAATGAGAAGCAGCTGCTGGTGCACTCCAGAAATGTGAACAATTTGGCCAAGATCCGGGTGGCTCACAATGCCCTGGCCACACACAAAAAAGCCAAGAGGAAGCACATAGAATGTGGTCCGAAAAGGATGAGAGAAGATGAGCAGCGTGTGCAGGACCTGGTCGCATGCATGCATGAGTTTGATTCCTTCCCATTTGATCCAGCCTCACCCACCCTCCGCACCCTACAGTCAGCCATGCCTGCCTCTGATGAACTCATCGCGGACTTCAACTCAGCCTATGCTGTGGGAGAGGAGAAGTTGACCAGCTTCTTGCAAGACCAGTAAGAAAACCTCCCTCCATGCACCTGTCCCTCTGAGCAAACGGTTGACATTTGCCAAGCAGCCCTGCATGGAGAAGCCCGGGGAGGAACTCAAAGCAAGAGCTGCTGAGATGGAGCGGAGTGCTCTCAAGGCAGTGATCGACCTGGTTGAGGTCAGTCAACTTGTGAATCTCTCAGAGTTGCTGGAACATCGTGTTGTCGAGGAATGTGTGGCCTTATTCAACTCCAATGGCACATATAGGAAGACACAGAAGAGCAAGCTCATTCAGAAGCTCTCTCTCCAATCTGTAGATCTGCAAGAACCCTACACCGCTCTTGTCGACATGGGCATGATCTGGAGGATGGCAACCCCATCAGCAGAAGATCGGCAGACACAAGATGGCACCCCATACAAGTGGTTGGACTATGTCCACAAGGTATCATCCATCATCCTTGCCCGCCATGGTGATGCTGACTGTATTTTCTGTGTAAATGACCCGTACGACGTAGTATACTCAACTAACGATGATGAGCGAGATCTGCGGGTACAAGGTAAGGTACATGTCCCCAACACCTACATGAAGCGTCAGCAACAAGGAGCGGCTACAAAAAGTAATATGCAGCTATCTGACTGACCTTGTTGCACAGGGTGTAGATACAGAGATCGTCTACTCTGTTGGCTCCCACTGCACCAACTTGTCAACCCAGCAACCAATGCAGAACTACAGCTTTGACCAGTCTGAGGCTGACACCATCCTCTTCTCTGCTTACACAGTTCTACGTGAGTCAGGCTACAGTGGCCCTGTGGTCATTGATGCAGCCAACACCGATGCCTATGTCATGGCAGCGGTCATCTCTCAACAGCTGCCCGGTATGCTCTGCATCAAGAGAAAGCAGAACACGGTCTTCTGCCGTGGCCTGGTTACTGAGGAGATGGCAGATTGTATTGTGCAGCTACACTGCATTACAGGCTGTGATGCCAATTCAGGCTTCTATGACAAGGGTAAGTCGTCGGTGTATGACAAGGTGGCAAAGAGCCCTATGGCACGACGGCTGCTCTCGCGGTGTGGAGATAGCCTTGACCTTGAGGAGGAGGTGCTAGAGGAGCTGTTCGAGTTCACACGACATGTTATTTATGGCGACAAGAATAGTAGCACCATGGCTGAGGCCCGTGCCACAAAGTGGAAGAGAATGAAGAACAAATCATTTATCCATCTCCCTCCAGATGCAGATAGCCTACGTCAACACTGCCTCCGTAACAACTACTTGGCATATCTAGTGCGCCACCCCTCCCTGAAGCAACACCCTTCGCCACTTGGACATGGCTGCGAGCTGGTGGGTGGTCGCTGTCGCCCCGTCCGCCACACACAACCTGCTCTCCCAACACATCTACCTGCACCAGGGCCAGCTGAAGAAAGTGAGGAAGAGGAGAGTGAGGAGGATGATGATGAGAAGGGAGATGATGATGTATGGAGGAGGAGGGGTGATTCATTGGAATCTGATGATTCAGAATCTAGTGAGGCAGAATGCTCTGATTCGGACTGATCATGACATGTTTAAAGTGGTTTCATTGTTGGGGCGCTCCAGTAGCACACCACATAGCGTGCTGAGTCGCAAAGCGGTCGTCCCGGGTTCGTTTCCCAGTCCCGGCGACCATTTGCTGCATGTCTTCCCTACCTCTCCTCCCGTTCTCCCTCTCTCCCTCTATCGGTCCTGCGTGGCCAGAAAAAGCTGAAAATACTATAAAGTTAAAAAAAAATTAAGTAAAAAAAAAAAAAAAAAAAAAAGTGGTTTCATTGTTAATCTGTTCAAGTTACAGCTATTTAAGAGAGCGTATTTTGAAGTATAATTAGTTATATTATCATACTGTACATTCATCAATTATTTTGCTGAGATCCTTATGAAGGTAGTTTGTTTAAAGTACAGCAGTACCATGGTAAAATTGGTTTTGACATTAAAAGTTACATTTTCGCTCTACTATATGGTGGCCATCTTGGATTTCTGGGTCAAATTGATGTCATAGAGTCAAACTGATGTCAGAATTGGAATCGTCATGGTTGACTTACACAAAAAAGTGTATTCATACATGATTCTAGGTGCTCTGGATCAAAAGTAAATTTTTCAAGATGGCGTCAGCAGGTATTTTGGATTTGGCCATCTGACAAAAAATGCCGGGATTTTTCGGAGGGACACGGGGGCTAAATATTTTATAAAAGGTCCATAGAAGTCAAATCAATCATCAAAACATCTTAGCCAGAGAATGGTCACAGAATGTTGGTTCTTGACCCAACTAAGAAAACGATTCTCGTTCCCACCTCGGCGAATTACAAAATGTTCACTCTGGGTGAAAGATTGATTGGTGTAGATTTAGGAACAAAAAGTTCTCCATTGACAAAATAGCCCATTTTGCGCAATCATAATTTTAAAGTCGGGACTAGATCTTTCCTCGCAAACGGATATTTGGTCACTGCAGAGTTTTATTTGACGCAATTGGTGCGAGTTTGGTCACGTATCTTGCGCTCGACCAATAGCAGTTCTCTTTGTTGCGAGGATCCTCGCAACAAAGAGAGTTGCTATTGGTCGATCCGGTGTCAACAAAATCCACAGACTAACGTTACATCAGAACAGGACGCAAATGGACAGAAAACTCCTTCTAAAGTTCGCAAAAAGGTTTCTAAACAATGTTATATGCATCTCACATCCGTTCAGAAAGAGTGTGTACAAGATTTTACACAGACACGGTGGGATAGATATAGAAACTGCGTAAAACGGTGGCTTAACCTACCAGTCCAGAATCATACCATTGTGGAGACATTCAAACATTGTTTAGAGATCGATTTGTGTCATAAATGTCATGATGAATTGAAAATGGGGCACCCTGATGTAAACAAGACGAAAGTCTTTCTCTGGTCTGCATCCCCTTAACAATTATGTGTATTGAGCCGTACTGTATTGTACCCATTCTGCAATCTGTTAATAAAGTTTTCAATCAATCAAGATAAGATATTCCTTTATTGGTCGCATTGGGGAAATTCAGGCATCATAGCAGCATGGGGGGGGGGGTACAGGTAGTAAAAACAAGCAGTGTAAACAATATAACAAGTCAATATAATTAACTAACTAACTAACTGAAATATACAGTATTCACATAAGGTGCAGTATGCATACTGTTGACAGAATCCGGCTATAGGGCGACAATAATGTGGTCAAGAGGCATGGTTTCTCACTTTAGCCTTTAACTGGTGTTGTGAAGGATCAGATTAAACCGAATATATATATTTATTTATATATATATATTTAAATAGTATTTGTATATCGTTTGATATCCCCTGTATATTCCTTGTACAATATGCACTGAATATCCCTTTAGTCTACTAAACAGCCCAGAATAGTTTCATTCTACCATTGGACGAGAACCTGGCGCCAGCAGCCATACCCCTAGGTTCAAGTTCAATCGTGCCGCCCAACATGTCGTGGCAAGCCCGGTTCCGCGTAGGAATACGTCTGGCGAAATACGAATGGTACTATTTGTTCACAGTGCATATATATATGGCGCAAGTAAAGTAGAACTTTCTTTTAGTCCATTAGTTCTTTACCCTCCAACCGAGTAACAGACGCGAAGCCTCACCCACGACGCACGTGTGGTGCAGTAAGGCCTACTTGGCCTCAGAATAGGCATTGAGATATCGTGTGGATTAACAGTTGAATTGTCATAGTTTGGCACTATACCGTCGAGTTGGACGTATTCTATTAAGCTAATAATAGTCTATTTATGTATGGTGCATCGTTCGGTTAGAGTTATAAAGTTATCAGTACCCCCATCGTTCCTGACGTTATCTGGAGTCTTAACCAGGCTGGGCAGACCACTAGTGGTGCTTGCATCCGAGGAGCTCCGGGCCAGGGCGACTGGACCTGTACATTGGATTACTCTACCCGGACGACGGCGAGCCTTCCACGGCTTGGATTATGCTTTGGGTGCTTTGATTATTCCATGGATAACGGCCAACACTGCAGAGTGTTGGAACTACCCCCCGGAGAGGACTCCAGGTGAGACGGCGCTCTACACCAGTGAGGTCGCCTCACGTCTCTCCGTTGTGGACCGGCAGCTACCGTCCACCAGAGGGTCCAGCTGTATTCGTCTGCGGACCGAGGTTCTGTGGGCACCGTGTTCAAGACTTTGAATTCTCCCAAGAAATCGTCGGCCAGATGGGATACCGCCAGCGGCTTCTCTAACCCCCCCCTCCTACTGTCTTACAACCAGCGGGACCCCCCCCCCCCCCTTAGTGTATCCAGCTATAATCATTTAAGTACCATCGCTATAGTTTCCTAAAGAACCGGGTTGTATACTTACTCCCTGCGTAACCAGAGATTGGACATTCAATGTTGATTTACCTACGAATACTCATTTGCCATACAAGTGCATTTCAAATCATAAGTGTAAACAAGTGAACGTTGTATATACCTTTTGCTATATTAAATATTCGATTTGTACATTTGTGTGGACTTCGTTTCATCAGGTGGGAAAGTGTTCATCATATTTATATCATGTACTGGATGGCCAGAAGTTAAAGTACAAGAGGTAGTGGTTTAATAATACCATACTTACAGTCAGGGAATTGTACCCCTCAGTTACAATTGGTCCTTCGAGCCGGAGGGTAACTAGTGTAATATTAATATAGTGTTATTAATATTAAAATGGCCTATGATGAACACTCCACGAAACGGTCCTCCTAACGTAGAACGCCCGTGGCGCAGACGACAGACACCTCAGTACTTAGAGGCTTACGCTGTCAGTCAACTACCTAGCCTTCGACAAACGGTAAACGCGGTAAAAGTAGAAAGTAAAATTATGTCTGACCTTAACGACCAGGTTTCCCCGACCACAGAGGCCCTAGTAGGTTCTAATGTAACTGACCAAGCTCACGGTGGGGACCAGGAGGGAGCTGACATGCCTTTACCCCCCGCAAATACCGAAGAAGTAGTCCCCGACCAGCCCCGGGAGGAAGACAACCCTACAGAGAGAGAACTCTGCACGGAAGAAGAGGAGGAGAGCGCCGAGGAAATAGAGCTCCAGGACTCCCCAACGAGTACACCCAGGAGCGGCTCACCCAGGAGCGGCTCACCTCCACAACCGCCTTCCCCCAGCGAAGCGGAGAGGATGCTACAACAGGCGTTCCTCGTCAGCCTGACAGCCTCTACCGAACGCGATCGACTCCAAGCACAGACGCTTAGCGAGCGCGAACATTTTACCATTGAAAGAGAACGCCTCCAAGCGCAGCAACGGAGCGAAGAAGAGCGCACACGCCTGGAGATGAGACGCCTTCAGACGGAAGAGAATATGGCAAGAGACCGGGCCGACGCCCAGCGCGCCGCTGCCGGTGCCCAAAGAGAAGCAGATCTCACCAAGCGCGAAGTCGAGCGCGACAAGTTACAAGCGCAGCTAATGGAGCAGCTGATCCGCAAGGCAACACCCTCTCCCTCCGCCAGGGGTTCAAGGAACTCGTCGAGACAACAGTCAAGGGCAGCGTCTCCTAACCGAGCAAGCAACCCTGAACTTGACCAACAGACCAAGCCTATACCCCCCGCAGACCCCCTTCCCAGACCGGTCCAAGCGAGACCCAGCTACAAGGAAGGAGCGGCATACACTGCGGAGAAGCTAAATAAATGATTACAGGATCTGGAAGACCTGATAGAGGAAGAGGAGGGAGAGGAGGAGAACCAAGCCCGACGACAGCACAGTACTCCACCGGACCAGGAGGTCCAGTACAGCCCAGGCTATACCCCCGCGGCGCTGCGCTACAGACCCCCGACTCTATTCACGGGTGAGCACGACGCACGACCAGCCCCGAGGAATAGCACCTGGACCAGCGGGCCATGGTACCCTGTCGGTACCAGCCCACAGAGAGGCGCAAGAGGGGACTCGCCTAGGAGGTCTCTCCCCCAACGCTCGCCGATGTATCAGCCATCCACGGCGTCATACATTGCCACGCCGTCATTTCCAGACTTCGCCTATGAGAGTCGAGCACAGTACACGGAGCTCCGGATGTGCTTAGAGACAATGATGGTGGATGTCGCTGATGAACGCCACAAGTATGCAATATTACTGAAGCACCTGAAAGTACCGCGAGCGCACAATATAGCGCTAGCCTATGCCACCTCTACGACACCATACACAGCGGCCCTTGCAGCGCTGGACCAGAGATATGGACGTATATGGGATTACGTAATCCAAGAGATAAGGCATATTGATCGCCTACCCCCAGCAACAGACAATCGCTCATTAGACGACCTGTCAATCAATGTGCAGTCCCTGGTAGGGATGCTGGGAGCGCAACGGGAAAAGGGCATGCATGAGCTATACGCCAACTCTAACGTCGAGAGGATTTTGGAGAAGCTGCCACCCGCAAGACAAGAGCGTTTTAGGCGGCAGAGAGACTACCGGGATCCCAACAGCCCCGAACCATCCCTCCTTGATCTAGCCGACTTCCTGGCGAGAGAAGTCAGCAGCTTACGACTGGATACGTTCGGGCGGAGCACGCCAAGCTCCAGAGAGGGACCCAGGAGAATAAATTATGGAAGAAGATCGGTGACTGTCATGCACCAATCAGAGTCAGTACCGAGCAGTAAGAGCCACAGTACCCCCTCGAGAAAAGAGAAGTGGAAGATGGCGTGCCCCTACTGTGAGAAAGAACACTGGCTGTCACAATGTGACCTGTTCACAAAGATGAATGCAGAAGAAGTGAGTCAATGGATAAAGTCCAACAGGCGCTGTTACCGATGTGCGCGACCACACATGGCAGCCGAATGCCGCCTAAAGAAAAGGTGCAGTCGGTGCGACGGAGCCCATCTGGATATACTACACGACAGTAACAGAAGACGGCCTCCACCTGCACTATCGAGCGGCACCAAGGCAAGTGTCATGTACATTGACCCCGCCAGCAGCAGCGGCGCCCAAGTGCTCTTAAAGGTAGTCCGTGTGACATTGAGCTACCAAGATAAAGTCATGGACACTTACGCCGTCCTTGATGACGGGTCAGAGAAGACCCTTCTGCTCGCGTCCGCTGCGGCCCAGCTGGGACTGCGGGGGAGCAAGAACGAAATGACGATTCGGACAATAAGAAGAGATTTAAAGACGATAAAGGGCGAGAATGTCTCCTTCACTATCGCAGCAAACGGGCAGCCAGAGCGACGGTATAAGATTACAAATGCTTTCACCAGCCAAGAAATAGGACTATCGCAGTACACCTACCCTATCGCCAAGTTGATGGATAAATATGTGCACCTGCGACAACTACCTATCCCGCTCATAGACGGCGCTACCCGGACCCTGCTGATAGGCTCCGACCATGCAGAACTCATAGTCCCGATTGACCGGGTCCATACAGGACCCCGAGGCTGTCCTGCAGCAGTCGAGACCCGCCTAGGGTGGACCCTACAAGGCCCCCTCGCTAAATCTCTCAACCGAACAGCAGCCACTAGCTGCCTCCACTCCAGAACGACAGAAGAAGACACCACTCTCTTGCAGCATGTCGAGAGGCTATGGACATTAGAGACAATGCCCTTTAAGAACGAAAAGAAAGATATTCGTTCTAAAGAAGACATTTACGCCATCAACCTACTCGAGCAAGGGACAAAGAGAGTCACAGTGATGAGATACGCAACTCCACTCCTGAGGCGAGAGGGAATGCCCACCTTTCACGCAAAGAAAGACGCCACGGAGCGCTATCTATTGAACACAGAGCGGCGCCTAGCCAAAGACCCCGCTCAAGAGCGTGTGTACCGCGCTGAGATTGAGAAGCTAATCACAGCGGGACACGTAACAAAGATTGACATTAAAGAGGCCGATCAGACGACCGAATCATGGTACGTGCCGCATCACAAGGTCCATCACAACGGCAAGGATCGCATTGTGTTTAACTGCAGCTACCAGATCGGATCCCAAAATCTGAATAAAGAGCTCTTGCCCGGCCCCACACTCGGCCCCTCCCTACTAGGCGTGCTACTGCGCTTCCGCCAGGACAAGGTGGCTATCAGCGGGGATATCAAAGGGATGTTCCTGCAGGTGAGACTAGTGGAGGAGGACAAGCCCTTGCTGCGGTTCCTATGGAGAGAGAGCATCGGAGATGAGAACCCAGCCATCTACCAGTGGGAAGTACTCCCCTTCGGAACCACATGCAGCCCGTGCTGTACTACATTCGCACTACAGAAACACGTCGCAGAGGACCCAACAGCAGATGAAGAGGTCCGACACAGTGTGAAGAACAGTTTCTACGTGGACAACTGTTTACAAAGCGTTTCGACTCAACAAGAAGCCGAGGCTCTCCTAATCAAGCTACGCGCCTCCCTGATCAAAGGCGGCTTTGATCTCAGGCAGTGGGCCAGCAGTGACCCGCACGTATTGCGCAGCCTCTCCCCCGCGGACAAGGCTGCCAGCAGCGAGACCTGGATGGCGACCATCCCAGGAGAAGCCCAAGAAATGACACTAGGACTAGTCTGGCGCTTCAAAACAGACTCGCTCCACTATAGACACAAACCCCTGACAGAGCAGGGAAGGTCGACGGCGACACCGACCACCAGACGGAGTGTGTACAGAACACTCGCCAGACAATATGACCCGTTGGGATGTATTCTACCTTACACCACCAGGGCAAAGATGATTGTACGAGCACTATGGGACAAGGACCAGGGCTGGGACGACCCAATACCCGCACACCTTGCCTCAACATGGAGAGAGTGGGAGACGGAACTCCGCTCAATCCCAGGCGTCAATATACGCCGCAGCTACTTCCCATCCACAGTGAGGCCAGAGACATGCAAGATTGATCTACACGTCTTCAGCGACGCCTCCGAAGTAGCCTATGGATCGGTGGCCTACTTGCGCGCCCAAGAGAAGGAAGGAAAGATACACACTGCTTTCATCCTGGCCCGCTCAAGAATAGCCCCACGAAAGCAACAATCTATCCCGCGTCTAGAGCTCTGCGCAGCCCTAGCAGGAGCGCATCTAGCCACGTTAATCCAACGTGAACTCACCATTCCGGTGCACAGAACAATCTTGTGGTCAGATTCCACGACAGTACTCACATGGATCAAGTCTGATTCATGCAGATACAAAGTCTTCGTGGGAGTCAGAGTCACCGAGATTCAAGAGTTAACAGAAGCAGCGAGCTGGCGGTATGTGGACACCAAACACAACCCAGCTGACGTCATCACCCGGGGAATGTCTCTGGATGACCTCACCCGTCGCAACATCTACAGTGACGGACCAGAATTCCTCAAGCTCCCGGAAGGAGAGTGGCCTACGCCCACCCCACGGGAAGCAAGTAACGAGGAGGCTGAGAACAAGAAACCTATGTTCTGTGGACTGAGCACAGTCGCCTCCACAGACCCCAACATAGATGACTGCATTACCCTAGAGAGTGCGCAGCAGAGGACATTCCTGTGGCACCACCCAGAGATTCAGTCCACCACTGACATGTCAGCAGCTGACTACGAAGAAGCAGAACTCCTTCTACTACAACGAGCCCAGAGAGACTCGTTCCCCGATGAGCTAGACTGTCTACAGGGAGGAAAGCCCGTCCCATCAGACAGCAGACTGCTCCACCTGGCACCCGAGAGTGACGCCCATAATCTCATCAGAGTGGGTGGTCGCCTGCGGAGAGCCCCCGATCTACCGGATGACATTAAGTACCCGATAGTCTTGAACAGCCGGCACAAGGTCACAGAGCTGATCATAAAGAAATACGACGAGGATGTACACCACGCAGGAGCAGAGAGAGTCTTCGCGGAGATCAGACGTCGCTATTGGATACTTCAAGGAAGAGAAGCGGTGCGACGCTTCCAGCGAACCTGTCTAGACTGCCGAAAGTGGCGCGCGCAGCCCAGCATACCACGGATGGCTGACCTACCCCCCTGTCGCCTCCGACTCGGCGACAAGCCATTCCACTCCACAGGCATGGACTGTTTTGGCCCGTTGTATATAAAGAGAGGAAGAGGAACCGAGAAGCGGTGGGGTATTGTATTCAAATGCATGACCACCAGAGCGATACATATCGAGCTCCTTCCGACCATGAGCACAGACTCATTCCTTATGGCCTTCCGAAGATTCACATCACGGAAAGGAAAACCGTCTACATTGTTGTCTGATCACGGGACAAACTTCAAAGGCGGAGAAAGAGAGCTGAGAGAGAGCTTCCAAGCTATGGGCCCAGAACTTAAGACCCACCTCGCTCCATCCCAGATTGACTTCCAGTTTAATCCCCCGAACGCACCCCACTTCGGTGGAACCTGGGAACGAGAAGTACGTTCCATAAAGACAGCCCTGTACGCCGTGCTTGGGGCCCAGACTGTGGCGGAAGAAGTCCTAATGACAGTCCTCACGGAGATCGAGGGAGTATTGAACTCAAAGCCCCTCGGTTACGTCTCCAGTGATGTAGCAGATGTCGACCCAGTCACCCCCAACACACTCTTAATGGGGCGGCTGGACCCCGCGCTACCCCAGACAATGTACAGGCCTGAAGAAGCGAACGGCCGAAGAATGTGGAGGTACAGTCAAGTACTAGCTGACAAGTTTTGGAGCAGCTTCCTACTCCACTACCTACCGTCTCTACAGACCCGCCAGAAGTGGGTAAAAGAGAGAGACAATTTGACAGAAGGAACAGTCGTCATGATTATCGACCAGTCACTACCCAGAGCTATGTGGCCGGCTGGCCGCGTAAGCAAAGTGATCACCGGTGCCGATGGCAAGGTCCGAGCAGCTGAAGTACTCGTCCAAGGGCGCACTTACACACGACCCGTGGCGAGGCTAATAGAACTGCCCCGACTCCCAGATACTATCGATGATGACCATGACCCCATGACTTTGTGAGTTGACTGACCCTTACAGCGGACCTTGAGTGGTAGACAGTGCGGTTAATCTGTCTCTGCTTAGCTAATTAGGTGGGACTAATTAGGGGGCGGCTGTTGTGAAGGATCAGATTAAACCAAATATATATATTTATTTATATATATATATTTAAATAGTATTTGTATATCGTTTGATATCCCCTGTATATTCCTTGTACAATATGCACTGAATATCCCTTTAGTCTACTAAACAGCCCATAATAGTTTCATTCTACCATTGGACGAGAACCTGGCGCCAGCAGCCATACCCCTAGGTTCAAGTTCAATCGTGCCGCCCAACATGTCGTGGCAAGCCCCGTTCCGCGTAGGAATACGTCTGGCAAAATACGAATGGTACTATTTGTTCACAGCGCATATATATATGGCGCAAGTAAAGTAGAACTTTCTTTTAGTCCATTAGTTCTTTACCCTCCAACCGAGTAACAGACGCGAAGCCTCACCCACGACGCACGTGTGGTGCAGTAAGGCCTACTTGGCCTCAGAATAGGCATTGAGATATCGTGTGGATTAACAGTTGAATTGTCATAGTTTGGCACTATACCGTCGAGTTGGACGTATTCTATTAAGCTAATAATAGTCTATTTATGTATGGTGCATCGTTCGGTTAGAGTTATAAAGTTATCAGTACCCCCATCGTTCCTGACGTTATCTGGAGTCTTAACCAGGCTGGGCAGACCACTAGTGGTGCTTGCATCCGAGGAGCTCTGGGCCAGGGCGACTGGACCTGTACATTGGATTACTCTACCCGGACGACGGCGAGCCTTCCACGGCTTGGATTATGCTTTGGGTGCTTTGATTATTCCATGGATAACGGCCAACACTGCGGAGTGTTGGAACTACCCCCCGGAGAGGACTCCAGGTGAGACGGCGCTCTACACCAGTGAGGTCGCCTCACGTCTCTCCGTTGTGGACCGGCAGCTACCGTCCACCAGAGGGTCCAGCTGTATTCGTCTGCGGACCGAGGTTCTGTGGGCACCGTGTTCAAGACTTTGAATTCTCCCAAGAAATTATCGGCCAGATGGGATACCGCCAGCGGCTTCTCTAACCCCCCCCTCCTACTGTCTTACAACCAGCGGGACCCCCCCCCCCCCCCTTAGTGTATCCAGCTATAATCATTTAAGTACCATCGTTATAGTTTCCTAAAGAACCGGGTTGTATACTTACTCCCTGCGTAACCAGAGATTGGACATTCAATGTTGATTTACCTACGAATACTCATTTGCCATACAAGTGCATTTCAAATCATAAGTGTAAACAAGTGAACGTTGTATATACCTTTTGCTATATTAAATATTCGATTTGTACATTTGTGTGGACTTCGTTTCATCAGGTGGGAAAGTGTTCATCATATTTATATCATGTACTGGATGGCCAGAAGTTAAAGTACAAGAGGTAGTGGTTTAATAATACCATACTTAACAATACAGTCAGGGAATTGTACCCCTCAGTTACAACTGGCGTGGTTTATTTATTCACATGGCATGAGCAGCAGTTCTAGAGTTCTCCTCTCACTGAGGGGGGAAAGAGGAAGAGTGGGAGGAGACATCTCTATTTATACTCGCCACCTGGTGGTGTTCCTGAGTGGCTCCGCTGCGTTTCTACATTTCGTAGCTCCATTTCTGCAGACCCCTCTCTGATTGGTTGAACTCCATTTCTGCAGACCCCTCTCTGACACTACGCCCATGTGACCGCGGCAGCGCGAGAGAGCTGCAGTGCGGAAATAGGCTGCATTCTATTGCCATTCTCTGCGACAAACTCTAACCTTAACCAACTCCGAAACAGCGCCTAAACTTAACCCTTCTAACCTTAACCAACTCCGAAACAATGCCTAACCTTAACACTAACC
The DNA here is from genome assembly GCF_963971535.1 of Notolepis coatsorum. NCBI lineage: Eukaryota > Metazoa > Chordata > Actinopteri > Aulopiformes > Paralepididae > Notolepis > Notolepis coatsorum. The sequence goes on along the minus strand of NC_140170.1, from coordinate 123,793,897 downwards.
TTAACCAACTCCGAAACAATGCCTAAACTTAACCATAACCTTAACCAACTCCGAAAGAATATTGCCATGCTCTAAGACAAACTCTAACCTTAACCAACTCCGAAACAGCGCCTAAACTTAACCCTTCTAACCTTAACCAACTCCGAAACAATGCCTAAACTTAACATGCCTAAACTTAACCGGCGAAAGAATGCATGTTAAAAAAAAAATTATAAAAATTTTAAGGGAATCGAACTTGTCACCAACGCACCGCAGGATCCACAGCAAGGCGACAAACCAGTTGAGCTAGTCGTCGACCTCGATAACCTTACGCGCACCTCCCTCGCGTACCTTAGAGAGGGGCTTTGCTCAACCAATCAGAGAGGGGCTTTGCTCAACCAATCAGAGAGGGGTCTGCAGAAATGGAGTTCAACCAATCAGAGAGGGGTCTGCAGAAATGGAGCTACAAAATGTAGAGACGCGGCTCCGCCTAGAGCGCCCTCTAGTGGAAACAGTTATAAATGCAGTTAGACAGTTACTAACAATCCTACACAGAACCTCTGACTTCAACACTCCCACTTAGGGTTTGTAGTAGCATACTGTATAACTTCTCCGAAAAACATTTTACAAAGGAAATAATATAATCCAAAACATCAACACTGTCTTGCGTTGCTGGTAGGGTTAGTTTGCCTAGTGCAGCTTCCAATACACAGTAGCAGGAGTTGGTTTGGCTTGACGTGCCGAGACAGCTTGTACACGACCCTCAGCCTGTCTGGCCTCACGTGGTATGAGGCTGCAATCCATCACCTGGAAGACAATAGGCGTGGGAAGAGGACTAACGAGCCAACTCCAAAACCCTCCCCCAGAGATGGGGGTTGGGCTTGGGGCCAGCGACCCCATCCCGTAAAAAAAACCTATAGCTACAAAAACGTTGACGAAACTTAAAAAATCCTTACGTCTTGTGAAGGAAGCCTCTTCAGCACCCCAAGCTAAAGAGACTATGACGGCGTGCATGGAAAACCGCAAGGAGACTGTACGCTCGAAGCTTCTGACCTCAAGACGTCCCACCACCATAGCGACATGGAACGTGAGGACCATGTATGCTGGAGGAAAGGCAGCAGTGATTGCGGAGGAGATGAAGAGGTACGGGATATCTCTCCTTGGTTTGGGGGAAACCAGGTGGCTCCAGTCAGGGCAGGTCAAGCTGGCGAGTGGAGAGACCATACTCTACTCAGGACATCCAGATGACTCTGCACCACACACAGAGGGAGTAGCGTTCATGCTGTCCAAAGAAGCACAGAGGGCCCTTATCAGCTGGGAACCCATCAACTCACGGATCATCACAGCCAAATTCCAAACCACACACAAGAAAATAAACCTCCAAGTGGTACAATGCTACGCCCCCACCAATGACACTGATGATGAAACCAAGGATCAATTCTACAACCATCTATACACCATCCTCCAGGCCAGGAAAGGAAAGGACATCATGATCTTGATGGGAGACATGAACGCTAAGATAGGGGGAAATAACAACGGCTTTGAAACAGTAATGGGTAGAGAAGGACTAGGCACCATGAATGCAAATGGAGAGAGGTTCGCAGCAGCCTGTGCAGACAACAACTTGGTCATCGGTGGGTCAGTATTCCAACACAAGAACATCCATAAAGCCACCTGGGTGTCTCCTGACCACACCACAGAAAACCAGATTGACCACATCTGCATAAGCCAAAAGTTTAGGCACTCTTTGCTGGATGTCAGAGTCAGAAGAGGAGCAGACGGATCTGACCACCACCTCCTTACAGCAAAGATCCAGCTGAAGTTAAAATGCATGAAGCACAGGGAAGGAAGGGTCAAATTCAACATACAGCTTTTTCAGGATATAGGTACATCAGAACTCTACAAAGTGGCACTACTTCTCAAGGTGGGGTCCAGGAGGGGGGGGTTCGAGCTGAGCATATGTGTGTAGGGTTTTTTTTTTTTTAGATAACAAGTATTATGGGTATATCTTATATAAGACAACTAACTAAAAGGTGATCTCATTGGATGTGCCCTGACAATTAATGCTTGTATATCTTATTGTGTGTTGTCATGTTTGTTTATATGTTTGTTTAAAAAATAATAAAAAAATAAAATACAACAAAGTGGCACTACACAACCGGTATCAAGCGTTAGAAATAGAAACTGTAAATGAAGTGGAGGAGATATGGAAGGGTCTGAAAACCATGTCGAAAGACACATGTGAGAAAGTGGTAGGGATAAGGAAGACAGCCAACAAACCCTGGCTATCCGGGGATACAGACAGAAAAGTGATCGAGAGGAGGAAGAAAAAAGAGGCAGTGAATAGAAGTAAAACCAGAGCCACCAAGGCGGTAGCACAGAAAGAATATGCAGCAGCAAACAAGGAAGTGAAAAGAAGTGTAAGGAGAGACAAGAAGAAATACATTGAAGATTTAGCACAACAGGCAGAGGAAGCAGCGGGAAAGAACAACCTGAAGGACCTATACCTAACTACCAAAAAGCTCACAGGCAAATTCAGACACACACAGGCACACATCAAAAACCCACAGGGCGTACTTCTCACAACCAAGGAAGAACAGTTGAACAGATGGACTGAACACTTCAGAGATCTGCTCAACAGGCAGCCTCCTCAACTGGAAGCAGATATCCCACCAGCCCCAAATCTGTTGGAGATAAACTGCAACCCCCCCACCAAGACAGAAATCAGAAAAGCCATTAAGGCCTTAAGAGGAGGGAAAGCAGAGGGACCAGACGGGATCCCAGCAGAAGCTCTTAAGGCTGACATTGAAACCTCCACCAGCATGCTCCACCACCTCATGCAAACCATCTGGGAGAAAGAAAATGTCCCATCTGACTGGAAAGATGGCCACATCGTGAAAATCCCCAAGAAAGGAGACCTCAGGGAATGTAAAAATTACAGAGGAATAATGCTCCTTTCAACACCGGGAAAGGTGCTCAACCACATCCTGCTGGAAAGGCTCCAGAAGTGGGTCGATGAGAAACTGAGGGAAAACCAGGCTGGCTTCAGGAACAACCGATCCTGTGGAGACCAAATCGCCACCCTTAGGATTATCATTGAACAGTCTATTGAATGGAACACTTCTGTCTATGTGAATTTCATAGATTTTGAGAAAGCCTTTGACAGCGTGGATAGGGAAATGCTGTGGAAACTGATGGCCCACTATGGGATCCCAGCAAAGATCATCAACATCGTAAGGAACACCTACCAAGGGATGAGATGTCAAGTCCTCCATGAAGGATGTATATCGGAAGCTTTCGAGGTCCTGACTGGTGTGCGGCAGGGGTGCCTGCTCTCACCCTTTCTTTTCCTCCTCTGCATAGACTGGGTGATGAAAGAAACAACCTGCAACAAAAAAAACTGCATACAATGGAGCTTGACAGAGCAGCTGGAAGATCTGGATTTCGCTGATGACCTGGCATTACTGGCTCACACACATCAACAGATGCAGGAAAAATCAGGAAAACTGGAAGAAACTGCTGCTCTGCTCGGGCTCAAAATAAACTCATCCAAAACCAAAGTAATGCGTATCAACAGCAAGAACAACACACCCATAACCATGGAACAAAACCCATTAGATGATGTAAACAGCTTCACTTACCTTGGAACCATAATTTCTGTGGAAGGGGGTACGGAAGATGATGTCCAAGCCAGGATTGGAAAGGCAAGGACATCATTCAACATGCTAAACATAATCTGGAAGGCAAAAAACCTGTCACTCAAGACCAAGCTACAGATCTTCAACTCAAACGTAAAGACCACTCTACTATATGGCTCAGAATCCTGGAAAACCACCACCACTATACTCAACAAGCTACAGACCTTCACCAACCGGTGCCTCAGACGCCTCCTGGGAATATACTGGCCCAACACCATCTCTAACGCCAACCTGTGGGAACTCACCAAACAGGACACAATAGAAATTCAAATCCGGAGGAGGAAGTGGAAGTGGATAGGTCACACACTCAGAAGAAAGAAATCAATCACAAAGCGGGCACTGACATGGAACCCACAGGGCAGGAGGTAGAGAGGCAGACCAAAAACCACCTGGAGAAGAACCACAGAACAGGAGATGAAGAAAGAAGGGCTGTCCTGGCAAGATCTGGAGCGGAGGGCACAAGACCGAATAAGATGGAGGAGTTTCGTTGATGGCCTATGTTCCTTTGGGAATTTAAAGGCCTAAGTAAGTAAGTAAGTAAAACATCAACAGAGTATGGCAGTCAATATTTACACATTAAACATGACTACCCTGCTACCCTGTCGTCCGTTGGACAGTAAACCAGTGTCATTCTTTCTTCTCTGATGACAGATCTGATGAGATGATATTTTCTATATTGACATGTTTACATCTATGTCGACACACTGGGTTCCTAGCAATCACAATGGTTCCCTGGTTGCCCTCATAAACAACAGCCTTCATATATATACAGTGTCCATCATTTTTAAATGACAAAACGCCCCTCATCTTCAAAAACCACCATATTTGGTATAGAGGATACATTCCAATTACCTATTACATATTAAGCAATATACTCATAATCTTATCTCCATCACTTCGAGCAGTTGTTCTGGATAAATACACTCCTGTATGGTCATAGCTAGAGCCATATATTCGGCTTCACAAGTTGATAGTGCCACTGTGTGCTGCTTCTTTGTTTTCCACGAAACCAGTGAGCTGTCTGTGTTCAAACTCACACAATATCCTGTGGTACTCCTTCTACATGTGGTGTCAGCTGCCCAGTCTGCATCACTGTGGGCTTTAAGTCCTAGACCCTCGCTCCTCTTTCTGAAACACAGTTGTTTATCTGCTGTACCTTTAAGATAACAAAAGACATGTTTGGCTGTAATCCAATGCTCCTCTGTGGGGTCAGCAAAATGCTGTGACAATCTACTCACTACAAACCATCGGTCAGGGCGGGTACACATTGTTAAATAAATGAGGCTACCCACAGCTTCTCTGTACATTTTTACATCTGTCAGTTTCTGAGCATCCTCCTGATAGTCTAGTTTTTGATCACATGGTGTTTCCCTTGATCTACATTCTTACATGTCTATACGTTTCAGGGTCTTTCCCACATAGTTAAATCATTGAGAACATGGTAAGTCATCCACCTCTGTACTTAAACATGTAATTAAACATAGGATGTACACACTTTTAGTTATTATGTTTGTTTTTTCTACTTTTTTATTTAAAGCAACACTGGCGGGTACGTCATACGACCGTCAGACACTTATGGACCTAAACCCCGCGCTCAAAGAGGAGTTTGGAGACACTTTAGACCTAGAATGGCCAGCAGAAATCAGACGGGAGAATGGCGGCAAGGAAAAGAACAAAGGGTACGGCAGGAAGAGACACAGAGGGAGACGTGGAGGTATTAGGCTGAGACTAAAAAGAGCTGCTTACCGCCCAGAAATTCCATCCATCTTTCTGGCGAATGCCCGTTCGTTGGAGGGTAGGATGGATGACCTTAGGGCGAGGGTCCGGTTCCAACGGGAGATGAGAGACATCAACATCATGTGTCTCACGGAGACATGGCTCACGTCGGCGACTCCGGACAAAAGCGTCTCTCCCTCGGACGCCTTCACCGTACTACGTGCAGATCGAACGGCTGCCTCAGGAAAGAGCATCGGCGGCGGGGTCTGCCTCCTCACGAACAATTCCTGGGTTAATACCGAAGGGGTGCATGTTCTCTCGAACTTGTGTTCCCCGGACATGGAACACCTTTCTATCCTGTGCCGTCCGTTTCACCTCCCCAGGGAGTTCACCGCGGTCATCATGACCGCCGTATATATTCCCCCACACGCAAATACGGGCAAAGCGCTGGGAGAACTACACGATCACCTCAACAGACACCAGATCAAACATCCGGAGGCAGCGATGGTAGTGGCCGGCGATTTCAACTAGGCAAACCTGAAGAAAGTGATGCCGTCCTTTTTTCAGCACATCGCCTGCTCCACGAGAGGGAAGAACACACTCGACCACTGTTATTCCCCGTTCAGAGCTGGCTACAAGGCAGTAGCCGCTCCGCCATTAACGGGGCCCTCAAGCTCGAGTGACCACGACTCCATCTTGCTATTTCCCGCATATCAACAAAGATCACGTGACGCCGTCGTGTCACGTGAGACAAAGAAGTGGACCGACGAATCAGAGGCCACGCTCCAGGACGTGTTAGCAGACACGGATTGGGATATGTTCCAAGGAAGCGCCAGTGACGTCAGCGAGCTCGCAGACACAGTGGTGAGCTACATAACAACAATAGCTGATGGTATTGTCCTCACGAAAATGGTGCAGGTTTTCCCAAACCAGAAACCGTGGGTGGACAGCACTATTAGAGCAGGTTCTGAACTCTCGCACCACCGCCTACAACCTGGGTAGAGAGTCAGGAAACATGGAGGAGTATAAGGCTTCAGTCTATACTCTACGTAAGGCTGTTAAACTTGCTAAGAGGACATATGCTGACAAACTGGAGACACAAATGGCACAAAACGACACAAGAGGATTATGGCAGGGACTGAAGACAATAACTGACTATAAAGTCAGCGCCCCCTCAATGGGGAGCGACGACGCCTCCCTCGCGGACAAGCTCAACACCTTCTACGCTCGGTTTGGTGTAGACAGTGGCGCTGCTGGCTCTCCGGCTAGTGACGTCACTGGCGCGCCGGCTGTTGTGGAGGGGGGGGGGGCAACCGCGGGGGGGCGGGGACGCTCTCTCGTTGTCGGAACACAGTGTGAGAAGAGCATTTATGCAGGTGAACACCAGGAAGGCTGCTGGCCCAGATGGCATAACAGGACGCATACTCAAGTCCTGTGCCAACCAGCTGGCCCCAGTGTTCACCGCCATATTTAATCAATCCCTGGCGGAGTCAGTGGTCCCTGCCTGCTTCAAGATGTCTACCATCATCCCTGTACCGAAGAAACCCTCCCCAACATGTCCAAATGACTACAGACCGGTGGCACTCACCTCTGTGGTCATGAAATGTTTCGAGAGGCTGGTCAAGGACCACATTTGTGCCTCCCTCCCCAGTGATATGGACCCTATGCAATTTGCATACAGGACCAGTGATGCCGGTAACGCGTTGCTAAGTAACGCGTTATTGTAATCTGATTACTTTCCCCCGAAAATAGTAATCTAACGCGTTAATCTTTAAAAGCCAGTAATCTGATTGCAGTTACTTGTCCAAGTGGCTGTGCATTACTATTTCGTTACTATCTCATCATAAATTCATAATGCAGGCGGAATGTAGTATTTTATTTCGTTTTCGACAGTCAAAAATACATTTTGAGCTGTTTTTCTTTTGGGAGTGACGTAGTGTGGCAGTGAAAGGGTTACACAAGAATGTGTCCCGCGGGCCGCGGCGTGACTGGACACTCTGTCTGTGAGTGACTCTGCTTTGGTACAATCACATTCCCCATCCACAGTCTGCGAATCAGAGGCAGAGTAGGGCGGGTCTTCACAGCACGTCATGTGACATATGCGCCAATCGTGTGACAGCAGGGCTCCGTCGTCGGAGAATTCCACCCCAAAACGCTTGGCAAAATTAAAAGTGAGTTTCTGTTCAGACTTCCATCCCAAAACGCTCGTCAGTCACTACTTCACGTTCATATGCGGAGGAAACAAAATACTGTCTACCGCTAAAAACAGCACATCCAATTGCATTGAAAGCATCTGGAATCACAACACTAGCCGACGCTTCGACTAGTAGGTACAGGAGGACTCGGAGGCCAGCCAAACAGCAAAAGAGAGAGATTGTTTCTTTCCCTTTTGATTAATGTATATTTGATGGTGGCAGAGCAAAAGCTCTTATTTGCCAGATTTACAGTTAATTCACATGTTAAAGAGAGACTGATTGTATGTTTATAGAGAGACATTTATAAAAACAATTTAATAGTTACAGTTGATATAATTGAATAGTTCAGCCTGCATTTGTTAGATGTGAATGGATACACTGGTTTTGTAAAACCACTGGCTGGCTGCTCTAATACTGTGAGCATCATAGACTGTTGCTTTACCATACTTGATGGTACAGAAGCTGAAGCACTAGTTTAACAATTTACGTTATGTGCAGAGAAACAAGTTAAAAACAATTTATGCACTTTCAATAAAGCGTTTAAAAAAAACGGTTGGGGGAACGACGACGACTTCGTAACCTAGTTACTTTCAAAGTAACTAAGTTACTCTGATAATCAAGTAATCAGTAAAGTAACTTGGATTACTTTTTAAAGGAGTAATCAATAATCAGTAATCGGATTACTTTTACAAGTAATCTGTGGCATCACTGTACAGGACAAACAGGTCCACCGACGACGCGGTCTCCCAGGTACTGCACAGCACCCTCTCGCACCTTGACCGTCAGAAGGGGGGCTATGTGAGACTGTTGTTCATTGACTACAGCTCAGCGTTCAACACCATAGTCCCCACCAGACTGGTGGACAAGCTGATCGAGCTAGGTCTGAGCTCCGCCCTGAGCGCCTGGGTACTGGACTTTCTGAGCGAAAGACCCCAGGCGGTCAGGGTGGGGGGTCAGACCTCCAACACCATCACCCTGAGCATCGGGTCCCCCCATGGCTGTGTTCTGAGCCCCCTGCTGTACTCACTCTACACACATGATTGTGTGGCCAAGTTCAGCTCCAACTCCATAGTGAAGTTCGCAGACGACACGGTGGTGGTGGGGCTGATCTCGGACAACGACGAGAAGGCCTACCGGGAGGAGGTTGAGGTACTGGAACGCTGGTGCCAGGACAACAGCCTGCTCCTGAACATTGGTAAAACCAAGGAGCTGATCGTGGATTATAGGAGAGGACAGCAGGAGACGCACACACCACTGATGATCAACGGGGCTACCGTGGACAGGGTGAGCAGCTTTAAGTACCTGGGGGTCCACATCTCAGAGGACCTGACATGGTCAACACAAATTGACACAGTAGTAAAGAAGGCGAAACAGCGCCTCTACCACCTGAGACAGTTAAGGAAGTTCAGAGTATCGGGGAAGATACTCCAGTCCTTCTACTCAGGAGCTGTAGAGAGCATCCTGACCGGAAACATCACTGCCTGGTATGGAAACAGCACGGCACAGGACAAGAAGGCCCTACAGAGAGTGGTGCGCTCAACCGAGCGTACCACGGGTATTGCACTACCTCCCCTGCAGGTTCTATACAACAAGAGGTGCAAATCCAGAGCCTGCAGAATAATGAAAGACCCCCACCACCCCAATAACAGCCTGTTTCAGCTGCTGAGGTCAGGCAGACGCCTGCGAACCCAAGCTACTAGGACAGAGAGGCTTAGGCTTCTTCCCCCAGGCCATCAGAGTCCTGAACAATGAACATTGAGTACCACAGAACACTGAACTATCCACACATAAGCACACATGAGCACACACAGGGCCGCCTGGGAGAAATGCGAGGCCCTGTGCGAGATTTAACGCGAGCCCCCCCCCCCCCCCCCCCCCCCCCCCAAAAGGTTAAAAAAAAAAATATATATATATATATATATGTTTTTTTTTTTTCTTTATACAGTCAACATATTCTTAAATAATAGCGCTGCCCGAGGCGGGGCATGATACAGTCAACATATAGCAAAAGAGAGAGCGAGAGAGAGCTCCCGTTCTACAGTCAATATACAGTGTACAGAGAGAGAGAGAGAGAGACACATTGGAAAGAAATTGAAATGCTATTTGGCCCTAAACAGAGAGTACACAGTGGCAGAATACCTGAGCACTGTGACTGAAGATCCTTGAGCACAGCCTAGCCATCGAGAAAGGCCGCCATAGGCAGACTGTGTGTGTTAGAAAGAGAGAGAGAGAGAGAGAGAACATGTGTGTTTGTCATGTGTGTGTGTGTTAGAGAGAGACTAGAGCATGTATGAGAGATTCAGAAGGACAAAGATCAACACTTAAATCCAAGAGAGAGAGAGAGAGAGAGAGAGAGAGAGAGAGAGAGAGAGAGAGAGAGAGAGAGAGAGAGAGAGAGAGAGAGAGAGAGAGAGAGAGACACATTGGAAAGACATTGAAATGCTATTTGGCCCTAAACAGAGAGTACACAGTGGCAGAATACCTGAGCACTGTGACTGAAGATCCTTGAGCACAGCCTAGCCATCGAGAAAGGCCGCCATAGGCAGACTGTGTGTGTTAGAAAGAGAGAGAGAGAGAGAGAGAACATGTGTGTTTGTCATGTGTGTGTGTGTTAGAGAGAGACTAGAGCATGTATGAGAGATCCAAAAAGACAAAGATCAACACTTAAATCCAACAAGAAGAGGGTCTATACCAGAGAAACCAAAGCAGCAAGGAGCCAATGGCCGACATCAGCTAAATAGGCTAGCCAGGTACTGTGACACCAGGCCACACACAGCTTTGGCCAACGGCCCAACGCTACCCAAGCTACACAAACGACCATTCACACACAGCACATGTCGTATCTCCAAATGTTGTGAAGTAGCATATGTTTTGCCTGGAAAAAAACATCGTTATTAACAAAACATTCGGGAGGGGAAGGAAGGAAGAGTGGGGTAATGTCATGACATCTTACCTGCACGAGGAACGCAGGGCGAAAGGCCGCAACACAGGTCTCCACGTTGACGAAAGGCCTCTCGCTGTCGGGACAAATAAGCTATGGCCAGAGCCTTGTCATGGTGCAGGCCCGACTACATCTTCTGTCAAAGATGATGTCGTAGTCAGAGTGCCAGGGCCTGCTATTCTCAAGGCTAACTGATAGCATCAAACGAACGTTCCCAGCTGACGCTAAACAGCTAACTGGCTAACAGTTAGCTCAATCAGGCACCTGGCTGTATGTAGCCGCATAGCTTGCTTCTGCGTTCTGCAAGCTATGCGGCTACATACAGCCAGGTGCTCTCACCAGGCACACACCGTTAGCTACTAGTAGTACTATATTAGCTAGTCGACCAGTTTGGCTCCAGAGAGAGAGAAAGAGAGATAGGTCAGGTCCACGGCGGGAATATAATCATAGGTTGACTCACCATAACGCAGTATCAACGCGGCGCCAATGGTAAAGTTGGAAGGAGACTTTCTTGGCCCACAGTGTAATTTCTTCTTCTTCTTCTTCTTCGAGTACTTTCTGGCAGACTGGACACCTTTCGGCGTATTGCTGCCTAACAGATTTATCTGCTCACAAGTTCTCTTCTCCTTCTTTTGAAAAGACATCCACTCGCCTCGCTCCTCTGAATAGCGCTGAATTATCTACCTCGTGTGTCTTCTTCTTCTATTTGGTATTACGGCGGTCGGCGGACGGGCCGGAAACACTATCCTAAAATCTGTAGAGCAGCAAATCCGCAGAAACCGGAAAACTGCAGTCTGCAGAGCCGCAGAGGCAGGAAGTCAGACACATTCTACAAACGTGTCTAATGTGAAATATATAAGCATATAAGCAAAACTAGATTTTAGGTCTGTGATGAAAAAGGGCCTCGCGGGAAGGGGGGCCTCGCAAAAAAATAAAAAAAAAATAAAAAAAAATAATAATTTTTTTTTTTTTTTTTTTTTTTTTTGCGAGGCCCCCCTTCCCGCGAGGCCCTGTGCGACCGCACTGCTCGCACACCCCCTGAGGCGGCCCTGAGCACACACACAACACGCACGCTGTGCACGCTCACACACTGGCAGCCACTTTAACACTTCAACATGAGCGGGCACACACTCATGCGCACACACTCACACTTATTGCCAAAAGGAAAGGCCACTTTAAATCAGTATTAGCAACAGTAACAGTGTATTGCACTACCAAAGCTACCTAGCATGTCCTATATGCTCTATAAATAACTATGTACAGATACCGATTTTGATGTCACACCATGTTACCTGTTACCTGTTATTGCACACTTTTTTTTTGTATTGGATTCTATTATATGTTGTACCCACTGTATTGCACATCGTTGCGGGCAAGACCACCCGCATTTCATTGTATACTCGTATGCCGTGACAAATAAAACTCTTGACTTGACTTGACTTGATCCATTTCAGTATTTGTGACCAAGTCTGGTGATGATGCCTACAAGTCGCCAGGGTGAAATGACAGATAGACACAATAAAAAAAGATTATTTTTTTTATAACTACAGTTCGAGAGTTGAAGAACATATTTAGTACAACAGCGAACAGATATAATAACTCTAATTGTAAGAATTCTGTGTTTAAAAAAGGCTGTTTTGAAACACAGTTTGTGCTCTCCACAGAGGAGAGGTGGGGGCTGGGTTTATTTTTGCATCTGAATAGAGCTGCGCGTTGGGATTCAGATTCACTGAGCCAGGTAAAGGCATTCACACAGAGAGAGTCATTAACGTTAACAATGGACGCATTCAGGTGAGGGTAGTTGTCCACGCCCCCCCCCCCCAAACTAGCTGAAGTGTGAACATCTTTGAGAGGCATTTTCTCCCCTTGAGTATTCTAGACAACAGACTGTTTACAAGATTTAAATGAACATATGATATTCAAAACATTTTCAGATTTCAAAGTATGACACATCATTTGAAAGCTTACATTCTGTACTTTCACAATCTGGAAAAATCTGGAAAATGGAGACATGTCGGCACAAACCCTGGACTCGGTCACATTTAGACATGGACACCTCTGTACTTTAACATGGAATTAAACATAGGATCCATTTCAGTATTTAGACTCTAATCAGGTATTTAAACCTGGATTCTACTCCTCCCGTATTTAAACCTAGAGTATCATCCACCTGCATTTAAGCAGTGTAGCCACCCTCCTTCAGTATTTAAACATTGAGTACCCTCCTTCAGTATTTAAACATGGAGTACCCTCCTTCAGCATTTAAGCAATTTTGCTACGAACAATACTTTGGATTTGTCGTGGCCTTCAATACCCTCCTGGGTTGAATACACCAATTTCCCTCCTACTGTCTGTCTGCCCTCTGGTAACTTGGTTGAATACACCCATTTCCCTCCCACTGTCTGTCTGCCCTCTGGTAACTTGGCCGGAGCAAAGGTGTGGTGGTCCTCTAGGGACCTCATCTCCTCATCCCTTGCTCTCCCCCATTTACTTGATTCGGGGGACAATGTGACCTCTTTAAAGGTCGGGGTTACGCCACTGACTACCCTGTAGCAGTAATCAACAGGAGTAGGTGTACTGTCCTCCTCGTCACTCCCTTTCCGGGGCATAGTCTGTCAGATACTTTGGGGGTTTGTGTTCCCTTGAGGGATACCTCCCACTGCTTGGGGCACTTGACGTCACCCTCGGGTGCTCCTCGTCATCGCCCTCTGGGGGTGGCTGACTGTCTGCCTGCACGACCGTACTAAGTACACTGGGCTGATGTGTCTCTGTTTCTACACACCTTACCCTGGAGTCCAGCTCTGGCTCCTCTGTCTGTGTCTCGCTCTCGCATGTTGCCTTTGTGACAAACTTGACTAGCATGTGTTTCTGCACTCTCCCTTTACCGGGATGATAAACTAGGAAAGCGGGGCTTCCCTTGTCGTGTCCTACAAAAAGTCCTTTTACACATCTGGACTCTGGCTTTCCCCTGTCCTGCAGGTACGCATAACATACTGATCCAAATCAGTGCATTCTGGCGGGATTACACTTCTTTCCTGTCAGTGCTGTATATGGGGTGGTGCCCGAGTGTTTATTAAAGCACCTGTTTCTGGTGTAAGCGGCTTCTTGCACCGCATAATGCCATAGGCTCTTAGGTAAGTTACTATCTACTAGCTTACACCTAGCCATTTCGAAAAGGGTGCGCCATTCCCTCTCTGCCACTCCGTTCTGGTGTGGGGGATATGGACGTGACGTCTCGTGTCTTATCTTGTACCTTCTCAACAGTGATTGGAACTCTCTGTTTGTGAACTCGGTTTCGTTGTCGGACCTCAAGCATCCTACGTTACCATAAGGGGCTACGTCTGCCAGGAATTTCTCCGTGGCCTGGAGCGTGTCACTCTTTGCTTTGAGAAAGTAAACAAACACTGCCCCTGTGCACACATCTGTAAAAGACTGTACATATCTAAAGCCTCCTATGGACTCGTTGCTTACTGGGCCGGCTAGGTCCGTGTCAACTAATGCAAGTGGTACCCTTACTTTTTCTGTGGGATTTCTGTTTCTCGGTTCAGTAAACTTCCCCGTTTTGCACACTGCACAATTTTTGTCAGGTCTACGCTTTTCACCTTCAATGTGCATGCCTTCTGTCACTGCTTGCAGTTTCAGTAAATCCTCGTAATTTCAATGACCCATAATCTCGTGCCATGTCTGAATATCGTGACTGGCCGTCACGCTACACATATCATTATTATCATTACACTTGTCGTTGTCATTACACTCCGTTTGCAGATAATATATTCTCTGGTACATTTTTATGTCAAACCGTGTACCGTCAGGTTCTACAAGACAATTTTTACCTTTATCGAAGAATACATTGGCACCGCTTGCAGTAGCAGCTATTACAGAGAATAGTCCTTGTGGGAACAATGGTACGTAGAGAGCGTTCTTTAACGTCATCATACGCCGGCGCCCCCTACTGTCTGTGAGGCATACCTGTGCGTCTCCTCTCTCTTGCGCCAACCCGTAGGTGCGTCTCCCGTCTGCCAGCTCCATGCTGTGCCTCTCTGGGTGGAAAGTGTCGTCAAAGTTCTTGAACCGACTCCTGTCGTTGATGACATGGGACGACGCACCTGTGTCCACGATCAGTCCCCTCCTCTGGGCCCATGCAGCTGGGCCGGTCCGGCGATGCACGCCGTCCGCGCCCCGAAAGCGCAGTCTTCTTGTCCCGTTATTCTCCGGGCCGAAAGCGCAGTCTTCTTGTCCCGTTATTCGTCTCGATCCGTCTCACATCGACCATCGGCGCCATCGTGTCCGCTGCCGTCATCCTGTCCACAGCCGTCATCTTGTCCGTAGCCGTCATCTTGTCCGTAGCCGCCATTTTGTCCATGGCTGCCGTCTTGTCCATGGCCGCCGTCTCGTCCATGGCCGTCATCTTGTCCATGCGCGTATTGCGCGCTCTGGTCGTGTTTCTTCATGCACGCTCTGTCTGTGTGCCCCGTGGATTTGCAGAAGCTACACCAGACAGTCTTTGTGCAGTCGCTTCTCCGATGGCCTTTCTCTCCGCATCGCCAACACGCCATTTCCGCCATGGTCCTGGTCCTCTCCCTTGGCGTTGCTCGGGCCTTTAGCACCCTCTCTCCCGCCTCCGCGGCGGCTGGGTGGGTATCTTCTGAGGCCTCGAAGTTTCTTAACTTGGCCTTGAACTGTCCCAGCGTCATGTCCGTTGAACCTTGTGTTACCAGGAGTGTGAACGGTTTGTACAGCTCCGGTAGTCCTCTCATCATCATCGCCATCATTAGCCCATCGCTTGGTGCTTCTCATGCACTCCTCAATGGTGTCGTGATCTGCTCCGCCCTGTTGACGTATTCGGTCACAGTCTCGGTGTGCCCCTTCCTCAGGGCCGTTAGTGCTATGTAGAGGGCCACGACTCGGGGTCTTCCTCGCCCGATGTAATGCTCTCTCAACACCTCCAGGCTTTCTCGGCCTTTGTCTTTAGTGTCGCGGAATATCAGCCCCAAGCTGGTGTCGTCGAGCAGTGGCGCTAACTCACAGTACGCGTCTGCGTTACGCTGGTCATCCAGGGCTTGCTCTTCCGCCGTCAGGTCTCCCGTGGGGGCTGCCAGGATCGTCTCCTTCAGTCCCGCACCGTGCATGCAGCATAGCATGCGCTCTTCCCAGAGCTCGTAGTCCTCTGCTTTTCCATTGAATGAGGGCCATCTGCCCCTTCCCTTGTTTTCCATCCTCTTCGTTGATGGTAGGCGTAGCTTTAGCTCTTGTTGGCCTAGCGTCTAGCCACGCTGTGCTCCCGGTGCTAACCTAGCCTATACTTTAGCTAAGCTTGCTACCCTTATTATTTCGCCCCGGCGTTATCTGGGCCCATAACCTGTTGACAGAATCCGGCTATAGGGCAACAATAATGTGGTCAAGAGGCATGGTTTCTATCTTTAGCCTTTAACTGGCGTGGTTTATTTATTCACATGGCATGAGCAGCAGTTCTAGAGTTCTCCTCTCACTGAGAGGCTGGGGGGAAAGAGGAAGAGTGGGAGGAGACATCTCTATTTATACTCGCCACCTGGTGGTGTTCCTGAGTGGCTCCGCCTAGAGCGCCCTCTAGTGGAAACAGTTATAAATGCAGTTAGACAGTTACTAACAATCCTTATCCTACACAGAACCTCTGACTTCAACACATATGGTAGTGTTATTGTCCTTTTTAGGTTCCTAGTAGTTGTAGTTGGATGACTGGCAGCAGTCCCTGTCCACTGTTGTGGAGCCTCATGGCCGCTGGTATGAAGGACTGACCGGAGCTTTATTCGTCACATACATACACAACTAACACAAGTTTAAAGTTTCAAGTTTGTTTATTATTTATCCCAATAAAATACAGGTACTTTACGATGAAATGCTTGTTTCTGTATGAGCCCCTGAGAGTGTGCTTCATACAGTAAAAAAAAAAGTAAGTAAGTAAAGAGGAATATTCAATATACAATACAGTGTAAAATGAGTAAACAGTGAGGTGTGTGGAGAGATCAGTGTCAAACTGATCTCAACAAATACAAACAAATCACACTACTACTGTATAATCCTAATCCCCTCGCCCTATACATCCCAACCCCAGTCCACACCCTCATCCACCACCACACTTCCCAGATGTTAATCATCCTCACCCCTATCATCTGAGTCATCATCCCATGTAGCCCATCTTCGGTTTCCTTAGAAACATTTGCACAGTTTTGGCAGGCATTTGACAGTAGTCCTGTTTTCTTCGGCCGTTAGCACCTATTCAGTTAGTATAAATGCCCAACGCAGGGACGCCATGATAAATGCTCATGCTAGCCTCAGATTGATAACTCCATAACTCATTGGTCCGCTCATCTCAACATCAAGCAGCGTCCTGCGATGTCTGTGATATCCAGAACCCAATGCGTCTACAAACTGCTGGGGTTACACCCGACCGACAGAGATAACACATGCACCGCTCCGTCCCCCCCAGTCATCGACCATAGTCAAGTGATTGAAGTTGCGGAGTCTCTTATTTTATTTGCACCGGGAAGGATTCATCTGACCAGTATGGCACTGTCGTTAATCAGATGATATCCATTTCCCTTATCCGTCACACGGCAACTAGGAGTTACCCTTACGAAGTCACAATACGATATATGTTATATATATATATATCATATCCACATACATATAATATATAACATATATATATATATATATATATATATATATATATATATATATATATATATATATATATATATATATATATATATATATATATATATATATATAACACATATATATGCTACATACACACATGGCATACATATGATATATTTCTTTCTTTAGGTCTCTGTGTGGATAAAGATATAAAGATATATCATCATCATCATTATCATCATTTTACGAAAGGGCTTGTAATACTGCTCATTTGAAAGCTTGGTTGTATTACTACTTTTTTAATAAGTATTACCACTGTAACATTACTTAATAAGCCCATTATATAGAATCTACATGTGATCATTACCACTAGTGTTTTACATCATAAATCATAAACATCACGGGGCAGTGTTTCTGCCGACTCTTTTTCATCATGCAAAAAATGGGTAAAGTCACAAGTGCAACACATTTCAATGCTTACCAGAATGGTCAGAAGGATGTACACGAAGTGGGTTCAAAAAAGGTTTTTATTTTTTAAAAATACAAGATTACAATAAATGCACAATCATGCTTATAAGTACAAAAAAGGTTCCTCTTAAAAATTATCAGAATGCAGAATCCAAAAATCTCTCTTGAGATGGAGCGAGTTAGCCCTTATATAGGAAAAAAGATCTTTTTGCCATTGGTTTAAATACTGTGATGTAATTTCACTAGCCACTCAACGTTTAAAACATCAGTACATAGTACCCAATCATTGTACTGTACATATACTGTACTGTTCATCCCCTTTCCCTACTTGCGTTACACGCAGTTACATAGTGATTCAAGTATGGAGAGTCCCTCCACACACTATTTGACCAGGCAAGGCTTGCTAGGGTTAACCTTGTGTCTGCCAGTGCATCTCGACTCCTCAAAGTTGCTCTCAGCCATTGTGAATCACAGAATTTACACAGTATAGTAATATATAGTATTACACACTTTCTTTCTAAGCATAGAATTTATGAAACATATAATTAATTCAGCAGTACATGTATACACCTCTATACCAACATTTCTAACTGTAGCATAACATTTAACATTTAACTGTTATATAGTTTTAAGAGTGTATAAGTTTATTACACAGGTGGCGCTCGTTGACTTGTGGTACACATAACGTGTTTCTTCTCAACTCCTTCAGTTATTTGTTATTTTGCAGTTATACATCAGAATAGTGATTCACAAGAATACACAAGAGTACAATGCCCTCTCTAGACTTTCACATTCCCGCTTTTACCTCCCCTTGGGGCCTCTCATTTTGCCTCACACTATCAGTAAGGCCACATTTCTACCGTTAACTCCGTCTATACATGCTTGCTCTCACAGACACCTCTATGCAGACCAGGCAATTCATTCTTTAAGCAGAAACATATGATTTGCCTATGAAGCATATAATCCATATAGCATTATACATATATGTACCTATATAATTACATGTGGAAAATAGGTTATACGGCTATAGTGTTACATATACAAAAGGGTAGAACAGAAATCACTGTTCACACAACTATATAATCACTGTCTTCCAACCAGGTTTTTAGAAAACAGGGCGTTGCTTTTTGATTATATTTTTACCAACATTTCTTTTATTGATAATGCTTGTTGTTTGTATACTTGGCTGTCTTTCTGGCCTTCTTTGGTCTCTCATAATCATACCACCCTCTCGTCGTGGGGGGGGAAGAACATGGGGCCTCTGGACGTGAAGTCCCTGGTTGTCTAGAGGTCATCAATCTTGGGTCTTGCTGGCTGTGACCCTTTTCACCTCCCCTGACCTCTTGGACCAACACACCCCCTTGCTCGATGTACGGCTGGACTGGATAAATCTTCAGATCCCTCTGAACTCGACGGGTCCCGGTCCCAGCCTCGATGCGAGTCGTGCTCACTTTAGGGTAAAAGATTAAATCAATCCTGAAGTACTCACAGTTTCTACCCCACGTTTCCACGGTGGCCCACGTCTTGCCAAAATGGGGGTCACCCTCTCGTGTAGCCTTGTAAATCTTCACCCAGGCGGGGACAATTCCCCTCCAGTTTTCACCCTCCAGGATATGGGATCTACTTGCTCTCAACTCTGACCCCGTGCTTAAGAGGAAGAAATCATCAAACGGTATTCGGGTAAAAGGGTCAGAATAAGGTCTTCTTCCTTGTCTTATCACCACTATTTCAGACCAAGTGGCGGGTGACTTAAGTTCTTCATTGGTCATCTTTCTCCCGTCTTCCGCATACAGTTGAGATCGCTGACCGTCGTCTATTCCGTCCCACCTCCCCCGATGAAGCGGCATTCTTTTCACCCAGGTCGCTCCCAGGGTCTGAGCCGGTGTCAATTCCGGTGATGCAATCGTGGTTGCTGGCGGGCCTAGGTCAGGCATCATTGGTGAAACCAGGCTTGGTGATGACACAGCTGACACGAGTGTCGCTCTCCTAGGGACGTGGGTCTCCCGATCCAAAATACCCATCACGCTATCCAATTGACCTTCATGTAACATAAGTTCGTCCTCCAAGATGACATATCCCGTAACAGCCATTCTTCTTCAGTTGCTGGTCGCTCGCTGTGCCCTGTGTGTCTCTGTGTGTTGGCAAAGAAGAGAACACTGATCCTTTATAATCATTTAAGAAGGGGTGCCGTCTCAGTTGAAGGCCACAGTCGTTGTTTTACATTATTTATGGCCCTCCCCATCTGGGGGAAGAGACCCATATGACGTAATAGATTTATTGCAATGATGACCCCTATTATCAAAATGCA
The DNA here is from genome assembly GCF_963971535.1 of Notolepis coatsorum. NCBI lineage: Eukaryota > Metazoa > Chordata > Actinopteri > Aulopiformes > Paralepididae > Notolepis > Notolepis coatsorum. The sequence continues at coordinate 123,773,953 of NC_140170.1, read as the reverse complement.
GGGGAGAGCCCAAGGCATAACTCCCAAAATGACCGTCCTGGCCGTCTGTATTATGGAGGAGGCAAAATTCCAAACATCCCCCACACCGTCTTTAACTGCACTCCCAATATCTTCAGCTCCACGGCCCCATGCCGGGGGCCCTTTTGTATACAGGGTCACCTTGGTCAAGGTTGATTCTCCTGTGTTATCACTTGGTTTCCTGCTCAGGTTCACTTCTACTGCTCGATAACCGGCGGGAAGACTTGCATCTGTTGTTCCCGGCCAACGCACCCAGGTGTTGTCGTCTGAAGACAACACCTGGTGGTCATCTTGGTCATCTTGGGGTCACCCCCTCTGACCTCTTGGATCTCTCCCACAGTTTGAGGTAGGTTTAATTGTCACTTCTCGGGCGACCCCACGGGTCCCCGAGATTTGTAGCAGCAGTCCTCTATTGAAGTGTGGTTGGTCTGGTCGTGTGACCCTGTCCGTAGGCCACGCAGGACATCACAGATATTGTCCACAGAGGACTAATTTCTTTTCTCTCTTTCAGGTCCATTCAGGGCTCTCGTCGCCCTGTAACCTGGGTCCAGGCCTATGTCTCTCTTGTTCGGTCTAGGAGGTCTAGGAGGTTCGGTCTAGGAGGTTCGTCCCTTGGGTACCGAACTCTCTCCACCGCACCCAACCAACCTCCTCCAATGTACAGTTTCTATGCCAAATGTATATACACTCCTTTTCTGGACACTTTTGTATCACAAACAGTACTGTATTTGCAAATCTGATATGTCATAAATGTATAGATGTAGCAGTACTGTCTATCTGTATGTCATGTATGTCATATATGTTATGATGAATTGAAAATGGGGGACCCTGATGTAAACAAGTCGAAAGTCTTTCTCTGGTCTGCATCCCCTTAACAATTGTATGTATTGAGCTGTACTGTACTGTACCCATTCTGCAATCTGTTAATACACTTTTCAATCAATCAATCAATCAATCAATCAATCAATCTCCCTAGATCTTGATCTAGATGAGGGCCTTGAGGATGCTATGGAGCTTGACCTATCCCGGTCTTCCTCCATTTCTGAGTTCTGACCTGGGTCAGTATATTCCTTTTTGCCATTCGCTGCGTCGTCCACTGACTCCGGGGGACCCCCCCCCCCCGTCTAAGAATGCTCCTGGCCCGAGATAGGGCAGGTTCTGATCCTTCCGGTCCGGGTTCCTCTGTGGTGTGTCTCAGGGCTCGGATTGGGCTTATGGACGGGGCCTAGTTCAACCAGTTTCTTTCTCTCCTGGCTATTTCGGCCATGGCCCTGTCTCGTTTGTACACCCGTTCACGTAGTACGTCATAGCCAGCATGTTTCTTCTCCTCTGGTCCATAGAAAATGGAACAGTGCTCATAATTGATATTCTTGGCCTTTAGGAACTCGTCTAGAGAGTTGAACGTCTCTATGTCAGTGGAGGGAGATGCTCGTTTTGAGGTGGAGCCTTGCGACTCATAAAGAGGAAGAATGACTACATAGTCTTCTTGGTTTTTTCCATTTCCAAACTCGTCCATGATAGTGTGTCGCAGTGTTTTTGAGCAAGACACATAACCCCTGACTGCTCCCGTTAAGCAGGTTGGCACCTTGCATGGCTGCCTCCGCCGTCTGTGTTTCTTAAGCCTTTGCTGGCTCCTGAAGCTCATGTAACACTGATCACAGTAGTATGGTTTCTCTCCTGTGTGTATCGTATGATGTCGTTTAAGGTGAGTCTTCGTCTTGAAGTTCCTTCCACACGGGTCACAGCAGTAAGGTCTCTCCTCTGTGTGTACCAGGTGGTGTCTTTTAAGCATTTCCTTCATCTTGAAGGTCTTCCCACACTGGGCACAACAGTAAGGTCTCTCTCCTGTGTGTACCCAGAGGTGACTTTTAAGCTCTCCTTTCGTCTTGAAGGTCTTCTCACACTGGTCACAACAGTAAGGTTTCTCTCCTGTGTGTACCATATGATGTGTCTTAAGTCTTGCCCCTTTCTTGAAGCTCTTCCCACACTGGTCACAGTAGTATGGTTTCTCTCCTGTGTGTACCATGTGGTGTTGTTTAAGTTCTGCCTTCCTCTTGAAGGTCTTTCCACACTGGCCACAGCGGTAAGGTTCCTCTCGTGTGTGTACCATGTGGTGTTGTTTAAGTAATTTCTTTGTCTTGAAGCTCTTCCCACACTGGCCACAGCAGTAATGTTTCTCTCCTGTGCCAATTACTGCCTGCTGTAGCCTACAGCCGGCAGCTCTGGGTATTGTGATTTGCTTGGTTCTGTGAATTCCTCACTTTCCGCAAGCGTCTCAGGGGACTCTGGGTGTGTTCCCCGTTCTCTTGGGTAGTCTAACCCCCTGCTGGGTGTAGAAACTCCCAATCCATCATCCAAGGGTAATTCCTCGTCCTCGGTGGTGTGGGAATGATTGTGAAACATCCTGTTCACTTCTGTTAGCACTGGCTTGTTAGCCTGTTGGGAGCTAATTAGCTCTTGGCTAGTTAGCCATCAATTAGCTCCTGGCTTTGTTAGCCTGTGGTGAGCTAGTTAGCTCTGGCTTGTTAGCCGATGGTGAGCTAGTTAGCTCTCGTCTGGCTAGGGCCAGCTCATTTCCAGTTAGCTCTGGCTTGTTAGCCGATGGTGAGCTAGTTAGCTCTCGTCTGGCTAGGGCCAGCTCATTTCCAGTTAGCTCTGGCTTTTAGCCGATGGTGAGCTAGTTAGTTCTCGTCTGGCTGGGGCCAGCTCATTTCCAGTTAGCTCTGGCTTGTTTGCCGATGGTGAGCTAGTTAGCTCTCGTCTGGCTGGGGCCAGCTCATTTCCAGTTAGCTCTGGCTTGTTTGTGGCTAGTTAGCCTGCATTCCAGTGGGCTCCGTTTTGGTTGCCTCATGTAGCCTCGGGCTAGATAGCCATCCAGTTAGCATTCAATTCACTTGTGGCTAGTTAGCCTGTGTTCCAGTGGGCGCTGTTTTGGCAGCCTCACGTTAGCATTCAATTCACTTGTGGCTAGTTAGCCTGTGTTCCAGTGGGCGCCATTTTGGCAGCCTCACGTTAGCATTCTATTCACTTGTGGCTAGTTAGCCTGTGTTCCAGTGGGCGCCGTTTTGGCAGCCTCACGTTAGCATTCAATTCACTTGTGGCTAGTTAGCCTGTGTTCCAGTGGGCGCCGTTTTGGCAGCCTCACGTTAGCATTCAATTCACTTGTGGCTAGTTAGCCTGTGTTCCAGTGGGCTAGGGCTATGTAGCCTCCTGTAGCCTCGGGCTAGGTAGCCATCCAGTTAGCTAGCCTGCATTCCTGTGGGCAAATCACAAAAATATATTGCACCTGTAACTCCCCCAGAGCCTTCTAGTGAAGTGTGATTTTTTCCTTTGAGTAGAACCTTCTACTTTAGGTTTTTGACTTTAAGTAAACATTACGTTACTTTTTTTAGTCGCAAGTAAACTTTTACTTTAATCACAAAAATATACTTTAATTGTGATTATTTTCTTTGAGTAGAACCTTCTACTTTAGGTTTTTGACTGTAAGTAAACATTACGTTATGCAGGGGAGAGCCCAACGCATAACTCCCAAAATGACCGTCCTGGCCGTCTGTATTATGGAGGAGGCAAAATTCCAAACATCCCCCACACCGTCTTTAACTGCACTCCCAATATCTTCAGCTCCACGGCCCCATGCCAGGGGCCCTTTTGTATACAGGGTCACCTTGGTCAAGGTTGATTCTCCTGTGTTATCACTTGGTTTCCTGCTCAGGTTCACTTCTACTGCTCGATAACCGGCGGGAAGACTTGCATCTGTTGTTCCCGGCCAACGCACCCAGGTGTTGTTGTCTGAAGACAACACCTGGTGGTCATCTTGGTCATCTTGGGGTCACCCCCTCTACTTTAATTGTGATTTTTTTCTTTGAGTAGAACTTTCTACGTTAGGTTTTGTCAAATCTGTAATTAATTTTACTCCAGAGGCATTTGACAGTAGTCCTGTTTTCTTTGGCCGTTAGCACCTATTCCGTTAGTATAAATGCCCAACGCAGGGACGCCATGATAAATGCTCATGCTAGCCTCCGGTCAGATTGATAACTCCATAACTCATTGGTCCGCTCATCTCAACATCAAGCAGCGTCCTGCGATGTCTGTGATATCCAGAACCCAATGCGTCTACAAACTGCTGGGGTTACACCCAACCGACAGAGATAACACACGCACCGCTCCGTCCCCCCCAGTCATCGACCATAGTCAAGTGATTGAAGTTGCAGAGTCTCTTATTTTATTTGCACCGGGAAGGATTCATCTGACCAGTATGGCACTGTCGTTAATCAGATGATATCCATTTCCCTTATCCGTCACACGGCAACTAGGAGTTACCCTTACGAAGTCACAATACAATATATGTTATATATATATATATCATATCCACATACATATAATATATAACATATATATATATATATATATATATATATATATATATATATATATATATATATATATATATATATATATGCTACATACACACATGGCATACATATGATATATTTCTTTTAGGGCTGTTAGTTTATCGCGTTAATTAGATTAATTAATTACACAGCAAATTATCGCGTTATGAAAATTAACTCAAAATTAATTGCAATTATTTTTATTTTTTTTATATAATATTTTTTTTTTATCTCATTCATTCCATAAGAATGTAGAATACACATTTACAGATGTTTTTTAATATGGTCCATTTGCATGTTCTTGGTATCTGATTCTAGGGACATCTATGAATCTCAGGGAATGTATTCCCAGTGTCAGAAATACTGTGGGCTAGATCCACAAAGAATGGATTGCACAGTGCAAGTTGCACCCTTACTTACAATTCATTATGAATTGAAAATGGGGGACCCTGATGTAAACAAGACGAAAGTCTTTCTCTGATCTGCATCCCCTTAACAATTGTGTGTATTGAGCCGTACTGTATTGTACCCATTCTGCAATCTGTTAATAACATTTTCATTCAATCACTCAATCTGCGCTGTGATTGATTGAATGAAAATTTTATTTTGAGTAAATTGTAATGAACCAAATGAGAATATCAATATTTTTTTGTTATCTTTGACTGTGAATAACACCATGCTCAAATTGACCAGACCTGAAAAATCTAAGCAAATTAATAGATGGAAGATGATCAAACAGAAGGTTTTGTAGATACAGTACTGAATTCTGCCATCCGGACACATGCAATTTGAAATATGATTATAGAATATAGAATATCAGGCATAAAATGGTTATGCGATTAAAATGCGATTAATTAGATTAATTAATTACAAATCCTGTAATTAATTAGATTAATTTTTTTAATCGCCTGACAGCACTAATTTCTTTCTTTAGGTCTCTGTGTGGATAAAGATATAAAGATATATCATCATCATCATTATCATCATTTTACGAAAGGGCTTGTAATACTGCTCATTTGAAAGCTTGGTTGTATTACTACTTTTTTAATAAGTATTACCACTGTAACATTACTTAATAAGCCCATTATATAGAATCTACATATGTGATCATTACCACTAGTGTTTTACATCATAAATCATAAACATCACAGGGCAGTGTTTCTGCCGACTCTTTTTCATCATGCAAAAAATGGGTAAAGTCACAAGTGCAACACATTTCAATGCTTACCAGAATGGTCAGAAGGATGTACACAAAGTGGGTTCAAAAAAGGTTTTTATTTTAAAAAAATACAAGATTACAATAAATGCACAATCATGCTTATAAGTACAAAAAAGGTTCCTCTTAAAAATTATCAGAATGCAGAATCCAAAAATCTCTCTTGAGATGGAGCAAGTTAGCCCTTATATAGGAAAAAAGATCTTTTTGCCATTGGTTTAAATACTGTGATGTAATTTCACTAGCCACTCAACGTTTAAAACATCAGTACATATTACCCAATCATTGTACTGTACATATACTGTACTGTTCATCCCCTTTCCCTACTTGCGTTACACGCAGTTACATAGTGATTCAAGTATGGAGAGTCCCTCCACACACTATTTGACCAGGCAAGGCTTGCAAGGGTTAACCTTGTGTCTGCCAGTGCATCTCGACTCCTCAAAGTTGCTCTCAGCCATTGTGAATCACAGAATTTACACAGTATAGTAATATATAGTATTACACACTTTCTTTCTAAGCATAGAATTTATGAAACATATAATTAATTCAGCAGTACATGTATACACCTCTATACCAACATTTCTAACTGTAGCATAACATTTAACATTTAACTGTTATATAGTTTTAAGAGTGTATACGTTTATTACACAGGTGGCGCTCGTTGACTTGTGGCACACATAACGTGTTTCTTCTCAACTCCTTCAGTTATTTGTTATTTTGCAGTTATACATCAGAATAGTGATTCACAAGAATACACAAGAGTACAATGCCCTCTCTAGACTTTCACATTCCCGCTTTTACCTCCCCTTGGGGCCTCTCGTTTTGCCTCACACTATCAGTAAGGCCACATTTCTACCGTTAACTCCCTCTATACATGCTTGCTCTCACAGACACCTCTATGCAGACCAGGCAATTCATTCTTTAAGCAGAAACATATGATTTGCCTATGAAGCATATAATCCATATAGCATTATACATATATGTACCTATATAATTACTAGTGCTGTCAAGCGATTAAAAAAATGTATCTAATTACAGGATTTGTAATTAATTAATCTAATTAATCACATTTTAATCGCATTACCATTTTATGCCTCATATTCTATATTCTATAATCATATTTCAAATTGCATGTGTCCGGATGGCAGAATTCAGTACTGTATCTACAAAACCTTCTGTTTAATCATCTTCCATCTATTAATTTGCTTAGATTTTTCAGGTCTGGTCAATTTGAGCATGGTGTTATTCACAGTCAAAGATAAAAAAAATTTATTGATATTCTCATTTGGTTCATTACTGTTGTGAAGGATCAGATTAAACCGAATATGTATATTTATTTATATATATATATTTAATTGTATTTGTATATCGTTTGATATCCCCTGTATATTCCTTGTACAATATGCATTGAATATCCCTTTAGTCTACTAAACAGCCCATAATAGTTTCATTCTACCATTGGACGAGAACCTGGCGCCAGGTTGCCATACCCCTAGGTCCAAGTTCAATCGTGCCGCCTAACATGTCGTGGCAAGCCCCGGTTCCGCGCAGGAATATGTCGGGCGAAATACGAATGGTACTATTTGTTCATAGCGCATATATATATATGGCGCAAGTAAAGTAGAACTTTCTTTTCAGTCCAGTTCTTTACCCTCCAACAGAGTGACAGACGCAAAGCCTCCCCACGACGCACGTGTGGTGTAGTAAGGCCTACTTGGCCCAGAATAGGCATTGAGATATCGTGTAGATTAATAGTTGAATAGTCATAGTTTGGCACTATACCGTCGAGTTGGACGTATTCTATTAAGCTAATAATAGTCTATTTATGTATGGTGCATCGTTCGGTTAGAGTTCTAAAGTTATCAGTACCCCCATCGTTCCTGACGTTATCTGGACGCTTAACCAGGCTGAGCAGACCCCTAGTGGTGCTTGCATCCGAGGAGCTCCGGGCCAAGAGCGACTGGACCTGTATATTGGATTACTCTACCCGGACGACGGCGAGCCTTCCACGGCTTGGATTATGCTTTGTGTGCTTTGATTATTCCATGGATAAAGGCCAACACTGCGGAGTGTTGGAACTACCCCCCGGAGAGGACTCCAGGTGAGAAGGCGCTCTACACCAGTGAGGTCGCCTCACGTCTCTCCGTTGTGGACCGGCAGCTACCGTCCACAGAGGGTCCAGCTGTATTCGTCTGCGGTCTGAGGTTCTGTGGGCACCGTGTCCAAGACTTTGGATTCTCCCAAGACACCGTCGGCCAGATGGGATACCGCCAGCGGCTTCTCTAACCCCCCCTCCTACTGTCTTACAACCAGCGGGACCCCCCCCCCCCTTAGTGTATCCAGCTCTAATCATCTAAGTACCATCGCTATCGTTTTCCTAAATATTCCAGGTTGTATACTTACTCCCTGCGTAACCAGAGATTGGACATTCAATGTTGATTTACCTACGAATACTCATTTGCCATAAAAGTGCATATTTCATATTTCAAATCATAAATGTAATTAAGTGATCGTTGTATACACCTTTTGCTGTATTAAACCTTCGATTTGGTACATTTGTGTGGATTCGCTTCATCAGGTGGGAAAGTGTTCATCATACTTATATCTTGTACTGGGTGGCCAGAAGTTAAAGTACATGAGGTAGTGGTATTAAATATCATATCTAACAATACAGTCAGGGAATTGTACCCCTCAGTTACAATTGGTCCTTCGAGCCGGAGGGTAACTAGTGTAATATTAATATAGTGTTATTAATATCGAAATGGCCTATGATGAACACTCCACGAAACGATCCTCCTAACCTAGAACGCCCGCGGCGCAGACGACAGACACCTCAGTACTTAGAGGCTTACACTGTCAGTCAACTACCTAGCCTTCGACAAACGGTAAACGCGGTAAAAGTAGAAAGTAAAATTATGTCTGACCTTAACGACCAGGTTTCCCCGACCACAGAGGCCCTAGTAGGTCCTAATGTAACTGACCAAGCTCACGGTGGGGACCAGGAGGGAATTGACATGCCTTTACCCCCCGCCACTACCCAAGAAGTAGTCCCCGACCAGCCCCGGGAGGAAGACAACCCTACAGAGAGAGAACTCTGCGCGGAAGAAGAGGAGGAGAGCGCCGAGGAACTAGAGCTCCAGGACTCCCCAACGAGTACCCCCAGGAGCGGCTCACGCAGGAGCGGCTCGCCTCCACAACCGCCTTCCCCCAGCGAAGCGGAGAGGATACTACAACAGGCGTTCCTCGTCAGCCTGACAGCCTCTACCGAACGCGATCGGCTCCAGGGTGAACGCGATCGACTTCAGATACAGCAACGGAGCGAAGAAGAGCACATACGCCTGGAAATGAGGCGCCTTCAGACGGAAGAGAATATGGCAAGAGACCGAGCAGACACCCAGCGTGCCGCTGCCGGTGCCCAAAGAGACGCAGAGCGCGACAGACTACAAGCGCAACTAATAGAGCAGCTGATCAAAAGGACAACACCCTCTCCCTCCGCTAGGGGTTCAAGGAACTCGTCGAGACAACAGTCAAGGGCAGCGTCACCACAACGAGCAAGCGACCCTGAACTTGACCAACAGACCGAGCCTATACCCCCCGCAGACCCCCTTCACAGACCGGTCCAAGCGAGACCCAGCTACAAGGAAGGAGCGGCATACACTGCGGAGAAGCTAAATAAACGATTACAGGATCTGGAAGATCTGATAGAGGAAGAAGAGGGAGAGGAGGAGAACCAAGCCCGACGACAGCACAGTACTCCACCGGACCAGGGGGTCCCATACAGTCCAGGCTATACCCCCGCGGCGCTGCGCTACAGACCCCCGACTCTATTCACGGGTGAGCACGACGCACGACCAGCCCCGAGGAACAGCACCTGGACCAGCGGGCCATGGTACCCTGCCAGTACCAGCCCACAGCGAGGCGCAAGAGGGGACTCGCCCGGGAGGTCTCTCCCCCAACGCTCGCCGATGTATCAGCCATCCACGGTGTCATACAATGCCACACCGTCATTCCCAGACTTCGCCTATGAGAGTCGAGCACAGTACACGGAGCTCCGGATGTGCTTAGAGACAATGATGGTGGATGTCGCTGATGAACGCCACAAGTATGCAATATTACTGAAGCACCTGAAAGTACCGCGAGCGCACAATATAGCGCTAGCCTATGCTACCTCTTTGACCCCATACACAGCGGCCCTTGCAGCGCTGGATCAGAGATATGGACGTATATGGGATTACGTAATCCAGGAGATAAGGCATTTTGACCGCCTACCCCCAGCCACAGACAATCGCTCACTAGACGACCTGTCAATCAAAGTGCAGTCCCTGGTAGGGATGCTGGGAGCGCAACGGGAGAAGGGCATGCATGAGCTATACGCCAACTCTAACGTCGAGAGGATTTTGGAGAAGCTGCCACCCGCAAGACAGGAGCGCTTTAGGCGGCAGAGGGATTACCGGGATCCCAACGGCCCCGAGCCATCCCTCCTTGATCTAGCCGACTTCCTGGCGAGAGAAGTCAGCAGCTTACGACTGGACACCTTCGGGCGGAGCACGCCAAGCTCCAGAGAGGGACCCAGGAGAATAAATGATGGAAGAAGATCGGTGACTGTCATGCACCAATCAGAGTCAGTACCGAGCAGTAAGAGTCACAGCACCCCCTCGAGGAAAGAGAAGTGGAAGATAGCATGTCCCTACTGTGAGAAAGAACACTGGCTGTCACAATGTGACCTATTCACAAAGATGAATGCAGAAGAAGTGAGTCAATGGATAAAGTCCAACCGGCGCTGTTATCGATGTGCGCGGCCCCACATGGCAGCCGAATGCCGCCTAAAGAAAAGGTGCAGCCGGTGCGATGGAGCCCATCTAGATATACTACACCATCGCCATCCAGGTCTCGCTGCTGGCAGCCTTGTCCGCGGAGGAGAGGCTGCGCAATACGTGCGGGTCACTGCTGGCCCACTGCCTGAGATCAAAGCCGCCTTGGATCAGGGAGGCGCGTAACTTGATTAGGAGAGCCTCGGCTTCTTCTTGAGTCGAAACGCTTTGTAAACAGTTGTCCACGTAGAAACTGTTCTTCACACTGTGTTGGACCTCTTCATCTGCTGCTGGGTCCTCTGTGACGTGTTTCTGTAGTGCAAATGTAGCACAGCACGGAGAGAGTGGGAGACGGAACTCCGCTCACTCCCAGGTGTCAATATACGCCGCAGCTACTTCCCATCCACAGTGAGGCCAGAGACATGCGAGATTGAGCTACACGTCTTCAGCGACGCCTCCGAAGTAGCCTACGGATCGGTGGCCTACTTGCGTGCCCAAGAGATGGGAGGAAAGATACACACTGCTTTCATCCTGGCCCGCTCAAGAATAGCCCCACGTAAGCAACAATCTATCCCACGTCTAGAGCTCTGCGCAGCCCTCGCAGGAGCGCATCTAGCCACGTTAATCCAACGTGAACTCACCATCCCGGTGCATAGAACAATCTTGTGGTCAGATTCCACGACAGTACTCACATGGATCAAGTCCGATTCATGCAGATACAAAGTCTTCGTGGGAGTCAGAGTCACCGAGATTCAAGAGTTAACAGAAGAAGCAAGCTGGCGGTATGTGGACACCAAACACAACCCAGCTGACGTCATCACCCGGGGAATGTCTCTGGATGACCTAACCCGTCGCAACATCTACAGTGACGGACCAGCATTCCTCAAGCTCCCGGAAGGAGATTGGCCTACGCCACCCCGAGGGAAGCAAGTAACGAGGAGGCTGAGAACAAGAAACCTATGTTCTGTGGACTGAGCACTGTCGCCTCCACAGACCCCAACATAGATGACTGCATTACCCTAGAGAGTGCGCAGCAAAGAACATTCCTGCGGCACCACCCAGAGATTCAGTCCACCACTGACATGTCAGCAGCTGACTACGAAGAAGCAGAACTTCTTCTACTACAACGAGCCCAGAGAGACTCGTTCCCCGATGAGCTAGACTGTCTACAGGGAGGAAACCCCGTCCCATCAGACAGCAGACTGATTCACCTGGCACCAGAGAGTGACGCCCATAATCTCATCAGAGTGGGTGGTCGCCTGCGGAGAGCCCCCGATCTACCAGATGACATTAAGCACCCGATCGTCTTGAACAGCCGACACAAGGTCACAGAGCTGATCATAAAGAAATACGACGAGGATGTACACCACGCAGGAGCAGAGAGAGTCTTCGCGGAGATCAGACGTCGTTATTGGATATTGCAAGGGAGAGAAGCAGTACGGCGCTTCCAGCGAACCTGTCTAGACTGCCGTAAGTGGTGCGCGCAGCCCAGCATACCACGGATGGCTGACTTACCCCCCTGTCGCCTCCGAATCGGCGACAAGCCATTCCACTCCACAGGCATGGACTGCTTTGGCCCGTTATATATAAAGAGAGGAAGAGGCACCGAGAAGCGGTGGGGTATTGTATTCAAATGCATGACCACCAGAGCGATACATATCGAGCTCCTTCCGACCATGAGCACAGACTCATTCCTTATGGCCTTCCGGAGATTCACATCACGGAAAGGAAAACCGTCTACATTGTTGTCTGATCACGGGACCAACTTCAAAGGCGGAGAAAGAGAGCTGAGAGAGAGCTTCCAAGCTATGGGCCCAGAACTTAAGACCCACCTCGCTCCAGCCCAGATTGACTTCCAGTTTAATCCCCCGAACGCACCCCACTTCGGTGGAACCTGGGAACGAGAAGTACGTTCTATAAAGACAGCCCTGTACGCCGTACTTGGAGCCCAGACTGTGGTGGAGGAAGTCCTAATGACAGTCCTCACGGAGATCGAGGGAGTATTGAACTCAAAGCCCCTCGGTTACGTCTCCAGTGATGTAGCGGATGTCGACCCAGTCACCCCCAACACACTCCTAATGGGGCGGCTGGACCCCGCGCTACCCCAGACAATGTACAGGCCCGAAGAAGCGAACGGCCGAAGAATGTGGAGGTACAGCCAAGTTTTGGAGCAGCTTCCTACTTCACTACCTACCGTCTCTACAGACCCGCCAGAAGTGGGTAAAAGAGAGAGACAATTTGACAGAAGGAACAGTCGTCATGATTATTGACCAGTCACTACCCAGAGCTATGTGGCCGGCTGGCCGCGTAAGCAAAGTGATCACCGGTGCCGATGGCAAGGTCCGAGCAGCTGAAGTACTCGTCCAAGGGCGCACCTACACACGTCCCGTGGCGAGGCTCATAGAACTGCCCCGACTCCCAGATACTATCGATGATGACCATGACCCTATGACTTTGTGAGTTGACTGACCCTTACAGCGGACCTTGAGTGGTAGACAGTGCGGTTAATCTGTCTCTGCTTAGCTAATTAGGTGGGACTAATTAGGGGGCGGCTGTTGTGAAGGATCAGATTAAACCGAATATGTATATTTATTTATATATATATATTTAATTGTATTTGTATATCGTTTGATATCCCCTGTATATTCCTTGTACAATATGCATTGAATATCCCTTTAGTCTACTAAACAGCCCATAATAGTTTCATTCTACCATTGGACGAGAACCTGGCGCCAGGTTGCCATACCCCTAGGTCCAAGTTCAATCGTGCCGCCTAACATGTCGTGGCAAGCCCCGGTTCCGCGCAGGAATATGTCGGGCGAAATACGAATGGTACTATTTGTTCATAGCGCATATATATATGGCGCAAGTAAAGTAGAACTTTCTTTTCAGTCCAGTTCTTTACCCTCCAACAGAGTGACAGACGCAAAGCCTCCCCACGACGCACGTGTGGTGTAGTAAGGCCTACTTGGCCCAGAATAGGCATTGAGATATCGTGTAGATTAATAGTTGAATAGTCATAGTTTGGCACTATACCGTCGAGTTGGACGTATTCTATTAAGCTAATAATAGTCTATTTATGTATGGTGCATCGTTCGGTTAGAGTTCTAAAGTTATCAGTACCCCCATCGTTCCTGACGTTATCTGGACGCTTAACCAGGCTGAGCAGACCCCTAGTGGTGCTTGCATCCGAGGACCTCCGGGCCAAGAGCGACTGGACCTGTATATTGGATTACTCTACCCGGACGACGGCGAGCCTTCCACGGCTTGGATTATGCTTTGTGTGCTTTGATTATTCCATGGATAAAGGCCAACACTGCGGAGTGTTGGAACTACCCCCCGGAGAGGACTCCAGGTGAGAAGGCGCTCTACACCAGTGAGGTCGCCTCACGTCTCTCTGTTGTGGACCGGCAGCTACCGTCCACAGAGGGTCCAGCTGTATTCGTCTGCGGTCCGAGGTTCTGTGGGCACCGTGTCCAAGACTTTGGATTCTCCCAAGACACCGTCGGCCAGATGGGATACCGCCAGCGGCTTCTCTAACCCCCCCTCCTACTGTCTTACAACCAGCGGGACCCCCCCCCCCCCCCTTAGTGTATCCAGCTCTAATCATCTAAGTACCATCGCTATCGTTTTCCTAAATATTCCAGGTTGTATACTTACTCCCTGCGTAACCAGAGATTGGACATTCAATGTTGATTTACCTACGAATACTCATTTGCCATAAAAGTGCATATTTCATATTTCAAATCATAAATGTAATTAAGTGATCGTTGTATACACCTTTTGCTGTATTAAACCTTCGATTTGGTACATTTGTGTGGATTCGCTTCATCAGGTGGGAAAGTGTTCATCATACTTATATCTTGTACTGGGTGGCCAGAAGTTAAAGTACATGAGGTAGTGGTATTAAATATCATATCTAACAATACAGTCAGGGAATTGTACCCCTCAGTTACAATTACAATTTACTCAAAATAAAATGTTCATTCAATCAATCACTGCGCAGATTGATTGAATGAAAATGTTATTAACAGATTGCAGAATGGGTACAATATAGTACGGCTCAATACACACAATTGTTAAGGGAATGCAGACCAGAGAAAGACTTTCGTCTTGCTTACATCAGGGTCCCCCATTTTCAATTCATAATGAAAGTAAGTAAGGGTGCAACTTGCACCGTGCAATCCATTCTTTGTGGATCTAGCCCACAGTATTTCTGACAGTGGCGAATCCTTATGGAAGCCAACAGAAGCCATGCCTCCCTATAAATTCATATCAAATATGAAATATGAAATATGAAAAAAAAAAAAAAAAAAAAAAAATATAGTTTACATTATTTTTCATCTGTGCATCTGTGTTATATATATATATATATATATATATATATTTTTTTTTTAATGTCTCCCTCTTCTCCTTCTCACTCCCTCTAACACACTGTCAGACTGTGCTCACTGCAGCTAGTATAGGAGAGAGGCAGTGGGTAGGTCTCTTTCTCCAGGCTTCCAGAATTATAGAGTCCAAATCCGATCCTAGCCAATCAGATTCGAGCTGACTGCCACACCCTAAAAGTTTAAAACGGAGCTGGGAGGAAAACACTCAGCATATTTTCCCCCCTGGAGGCGGGGCACTCAGAAGTTCACGTTTCCACCTGACTACCTAACGTGACATCGCATTAGTAGTATAAAACTGTCTGGCGTCACTCAGTCTAGTAGTCTACTACAAACATGTCTGAACATCATCCCCTTGCGGAATTGATTGAAAATGTTATTAACAGAACGGGCACGTTCGAATCCTCTATTAGTGTATCTAACATTTAGCACTTTAATAGCAACTTATTTTCGCCGGCGGGACATTTACTGAGGACCAGCAGAGCACACCACTGTGGATATTATGATTTAACAAATCTATCTCGCAAGAGGAGGACCACATTATTGACCAGGTAAGCACTGAGCAGCCTGACTGACTAACTAACGTTATCAGGCAAGCTTGTATACCCTTTCATGACTGCAATGCAAGCCAGGGGCTGGAATACGCAGTCACTTATTCCTCTGTAGTAGCCAGGTTAATGTGCACCATCAAGCACTGCTTAAAAGCTAGCGGTGGGTCCAAAATATATCGGATATAAATGTCAAAGGTACCCAGCGTTCCATTAGGGTTTCACACACAGATGCGGCGGGGTTTGAAAGCTCGGCGTTGCTAATAAACATTTTAAATCATTTTTATAAACGAGTAAAACTGATGCTGAA
The DNA here is from genome assembly GCF_963971535.1 of Notolepis coatsorum. Classification (NCBI taxonomy): domain Eukaryota; kingdom Metazoa; phylum Chordata; class Actinopteri; order Aulopiformes; family Paralepididae; genus Notolepis; species Notolepis coatsorum. The sequence continues at coordinate 123,758,268 of NC_140170.1, read as the reverse complement.
ATGGCTGCTTCCGCATTTTACAGTAGGATCGCTCTGATGGCTGGGCGCGCCGCGCAACAGACACGTGAATGAATGAATGAATGAATGAATGAAAACTTTATTTAACAGATTGCAGAATGGGTACAATACAGTACGGCTCAATGCACACAATTGTTAAGGGGATGCAGACCAGAGAAATACGTTTGTCTTGTCACGTTTGTCTAATAGACAGTCATATTCTCTCCCGGCCATATGTATATTTCTCTCCCACCCACCCACCCCCTCCTAATGTACAGTCCCCTCCCCATCATATGTATATACTCTGTCAGGATCTATGGGTAACAGTACTGTATATTTGATGTCATGATGTCTTGTATGTCATAAATGTCACTATGAATTGAAAATGGGGGACCCTGATGTAAACAAGACAAACGTCTTTCTCTGGTCTGCATCCCCTTATACAATTGTGTGTATTGAGCCGTACTGTATTGTACCCATTCTGCAATCTGGGCCGCCGAGCCATACTGTAGTGTACATGGTGACTGCTTGACTTAAAAAAAAATAAAAAAAAATAAAATATTAATACAAATATTTTATAATTTTTTTTTAATAATTTTTTTTGGCTTCCCCTGTTATTTTACCCACGCGACGCCACTGATTTCTGACACTGGGAATACATTCCCTGAGATTCATAGATGTCCCTAGAATCAGATACCAAGAACATGCAAATGGACCATATTAAAAAAAAATTGTAAATGTGTATTCTACATGCGTATGGAATGAATGATACAAAAAAAATATTATAAAAAAAAAAAAAAAAAAAATGTAATTAATTTTGAGTTAATTTTCATAACGCGATTATTTGCTGTGTAATTAATTAATCTAATTAACGCGATAAACTGACAGCCCTAATAATTACATGTGGAAAATAGGTTATACGGCTATAGTGTTACATACAAAAGGGTAGAACAGAAATCACTGTTCACACAACTATATAATCACTGTCTTCCAACCAGGTTTTTAGAAAACAGGGCGTTGCTTTTTGAATATATTTTTACCAACATTTCTTTTATTGATAAGGCTTGTTGTTTGTATACTTGGCTGTCTTTCTGGCCTTCTTTGGTCTCTCATAATCAGACCACCCTCTCGTCGTGGGGGGGGAAGAACATGGGGCCTCTGGACGTGAAGTCCCTGGTTGTCTAGAGGTCATCAATCTTGGGTCTTGCTGGCTGTGACCCTTTTCAGTGGACTACCTGCAACACACTATCAGAGGCCGGATTTGTAGTCATCCGTCATAATCACTGTTAACTCCCCATCCTCGACATGCCACCCATTGCCAACAGGTAAAGTGGCACACATTATAGCTTTCAATGAATGTCTCATAGCTGCTTGGTAATTTGCCCTTTTGCAGTGTTGGTACAATGTGCCAGTTGTCGGGGGCATAGAGAGTTCTGGAAAAGCTGATGATGCCATGCAGAATGCTTTATATCTGGCATCATTCACATTCTTAGCTGATGGCTGGCCATACAGGTGGCACACATATTTGCTAAAACCATCAAAGGTAGACTGGTCTAGGGTAATTCACTGTGCAACATCCTGATGTGCAATATCCACAGTGCAATACCCACCCACTACCGTCTGACACTGTGATTGTTATTTGTGTATTGCTATTCTGTATATTGTTGTTATTTTGTATATTGTACAGGACTAACATTGTCTTATCGTATAGCATTTAATGTTTCTGTATAGGATTTTATGTTTCTCTTTTATTACTTGTGCTTTTATTACTGCACCTTAGGTTTGAGTCGCAAATCTCGTTGTATGCTAATATAATGACAATAAAGTACAATCTAATCTAATCAGGGTCCCCCGTTTTCAATTCATCATGACATTTATGACATACACGACATACAGATATACAAATATATATCATGACATTTATGACACAAATCGATCTCTAAACAATGTTTGTATGTCTCCACAATGGTATGATTCTGGACTGGTAGGTTAAGCCACTGTTCGACGCAGTTTCTATATCTATCCCACCGTGTCTGTGTAAAATCTTGTACACATTCTTTCTGAACGGACGTGAGATGCATATAACATTGTTTAGAAACCATTTTGCGAACTTTAGAAGGAGTTTTCTGTCCATTTGTGTCCTGTTCTGATGTAACGTTAGTCTGTGGATTTTGTTGACACCGGATCGACCAATAGCAGCTCTCTTTGTTGCGAGGATCCTCGTGGCTCCTATTGGTTGAGCGCAAGATATGTGACCGAACTCGCACCAATTGCGTCAAATAAAACTCTGCTGTGACCAAATATCCGTTTGCGAGGAAAGATCTAGTCCCGGCTTTAAAATTATGATTGCGCAAAATGGGCTATTTTGTCAATGGAGAACTTTTTGTTCCTAAATCTACACCAATATATATTTTACACACGGGATGAAACGATATAGCCTTCACCATACGGCCTATAAATAGATCCATACAGTTCGTATTAATTAATGTAGCGTTTTTCAAATGTACAGTAGCCATTTCATTATGAATTGAAAATGGGGTACCCTGATGTAAACAAGAAGAAAGTCTTTCTCTGGTCTGCATCCCCTTAACAATTGTGTGTATTGAGCTGTACTGTACTGCACCCATTCTGCAATCTGTTAATTAAAATGTTCAATCAATCAATCAATCAAGAGTAAAGTCCAACGGATTTATGACAAGAAATTTGCTCTCAGGCTGATTTTGGACATATTAGGGCCGGTAGAGAGATTCCCCAAACGTCCCTAAGATTGGATTCGGTCGTGGCTGAGAGCAGGATATACGAGTGCTGAGGAGCACACTTAACTTGACAGACTGTGTGCTCGTGTTCTTAACACATTGGGCGCCGGGTGTTGTGCCCATCATTGTACCCAGTCTGCCACCGTTGAAAGCCTATGGAGATGTTTACCTTCTTTGCAGGGCTATAACTTTTAAAATGTTATTACTATATTGACATTACTATGGCCCATTCAACATCGATTATCTATCGTTCAGGATGTGGGAACGTTATATTTTTTCATTCATACATTGTTGTGTTAATACCGTCTAGAATATAAGTATGTTTTTAAGCTTTTCTGCTGTAATTCCAAAAACGATAGTTATAGGCCCTGACGCATATGATAGATTATCAATTGCCGTTTCTTTCCTATACACGCTATATTAAAAATTCAAATGTATATGATCGGTATACATTATGCTTCATCATGCGTGAAGGAAAGGGGGGGGGGTCGTTTATAATTCCTAGATCGTCAGTAACGGCTTTATTTATGTTATGTTTATTTATGTTCTGTTCAGTGCTAGGCTCACACTACCCAAATGCAGCACTGAACGGCACAGGAAGTCCTTCATTCCAACAGCCATCAGACTATATAATGCACTGTGCCTCACTGCATCACTGAGCACAAGCGGCAGCTCAATAGTGGCAGGAGGCCGCGACTAGCAACGTTCTGGAATATTCCAGTAAAAGACGATTATCATAGAATGGTCCAGAATGGACTGTTTTTTACCTCAAAACAGGTGCTTTTAAAAATGCTCTCAAACGGAAATGAAGCGATAAAAAACCAATCTGCCTTGACAGCACTGACTGGAAAAGGATTCTTTGATAAGCGACGGGCAGATTAGACACATAGCCATAATTTAAAACATAGATTAGGCGATATTAAGCGTAACATTGGCGCCGATGGTGGCATTGAAGCGCTAATCTGGCGCCACCTCGTGGCACTGAAAGTGTTAATAATAAAAAAAATACAAAAATGTAATATCCTCAAACTAAATCCTCAATTTGAATAAAGTGATTAATCTGATTAAATTGGTCTTTTAGGAAAAAAATAAAAATCAATTTTCCTGCCCCAGCCCCAGCCCAGGGAGAAGCCCCAACCTTCAGGCCCTGCCTGGTTATATGAGAGTAGAACAAGAATAAGTATCTTTTTGTTTTTTGTTTTATAGCCCTATAAATAATATAAACATGTTTAAAATGAATAATATTTACTCATTTTAAGTATGTTTGTATTTCCAATGCACAATATAACGTTATTATCGCAATTAAAAAACACTCGTTTTCCAGAGCAGGAAGTGACATCACGTTTTTTTTATTTTTTTTATTTTTTCGTATTTCTCGGCCCGGGCTATACGCGATATCGCTCTGAGTGCGCGTCACAGTTTGATCGCTGTATCCGTCACAGCCAATCAGTGCATAACGCGTTGTGCGTTGAAATATGACTATTATGTTGGAATCTGGGCGCGATTTGAAGCGGTCTAGCCAGTAGCGTCAAGAATATCTGTAGCCGCATTTCGCGGAGACGCTCTCTGATTGGCCGACGCCAGTATTTTTTTCCGTAGCAGAATTTCACAGAGACGATCTCTGATTGGCCGAATCCAATTTCTAATGTTCCAATTCTAGGTTATTCCGGCTAGGTTGGTTCCTAGGTTGGTCGGTGGAGATAGTTGTGTTGTTGTGAGAATGATGCAGGCAGCTGTTTGTCTTAGACGAGCGTGCCGTGACTGCAAGTTCTTTAGACTGTTAAGCTTAGGCACTCTTTCAAAGTTGGTTAAGGTTAGAGTTTGTCTTAGAGCATGGCGATAGAACGCCAGGTAGTTTGCAGTCTGTTCGAGCGGAAATGGACAAAGGAATGTACTTGTGTTGTGCTAACGAGCTAACACTTGGCTAACAAGCTATATGGCGGATGTAGTCTGGAGACAGACTACAGTGGACAGTGGTCTGGAATACATCATCAGTGGATTATACACGTTTATCAAGCTCTCCTGCCCTGGACGTTTCAACTAAACAGTGAGTCTCTCTCTCTCTCTCTCTCTCTCTCTCTCTCTCTCTCTCTCTCTCTCTCTCTCTCTCTCTCTCTCTCTCTCTCTCTCTCTCTGTGGTTAACGTTAACGTTTGTAAATAGTTTTTTTTAGGAGCAGTACTGTTAGGCTACTGCTGGCCATTCATGAAGCGAGACATTGCTGATTGTTTATTTATTTTATAACACAAGACTATGACTACCAACTGCCTAGCCAGCCGTGTATCAATCTTGGATGCAATAATAACGTTACGTCGTTACCACACTGACTATGTCGATGGCTCATTGATTTAACTACTGCAGCTCTCTCGGATTGAAAATACGTGGATTATGGCTTGTTCAATATCGTCTATGTTTGAATGAATGAATGAATGAGAACTTTATTAACAGATTGCAGAATGGGTACAATACAGTACGGCTCAATACACACAATTGTTAAGGGGATGCAGACCAGAGAAAGACGTTTGTCTTGTTTACATCAGGGTCCCAGATTTTCGATTCATATCCATAGTTTAATAGCTAGCCTTGGCTCGTTTAACAATATGCCAAATATGTGTACAGCCCTGTACTCATACTGAAGTTATTCTTGGTATATAATAGGTCTGATTGTGTAACGAATCGATTCCACGTCGCGCTGTGTGTGAGAGAGAGAAGGAGAGAGGGAGAGATGTTTGGTATAGCGCCCCTAGTGGCGAAGTACCCACCGGCCGCCACTGAGCCCCAACCCAACTAAATCAATTAAATCAACTTTCTTTAATGAATATAACTAATTTTATACTATAATATTAGTGTAGCTTAATCTTTATCTGCAACTGTGAAGAAAACCCCCATTGGTTTAAACAGAATTAATAGAAAAAAGTATTAAAAAATAATAATACGAATGTTCATTTAGAATTCGAATGCTAACGTAACGAACGAAGGTTTGAACGTTTGGGCTCAGCCCTACATCCCCTCTTGTATAAGGGAATGTGTCCACCTACCGCACATTTTCAGCTGAAAAACGCTGGCGGAGCGCTGGGATGAAGCGCTTGCGGCGAGAAAAAAAAACCGCAGTGCGTGCCTTTTGTAGCTATGGCAACGAGCTATCACTCACCAACCTACCTGTTGACAGAGAGAAATAAATCTAGCGACAGCCATGTTGTATCACTGTTAAAAACTTTTTATCGTATTTTACTGCCGCGGTTTTGCACATTATTGTCAGAATGGAGGTAGGTGAATTCCAATGGTTGAAGGCAATCACAGAGACAGAAAGTGTTTACTCTTGAACAAGTTCGACTTTAATAGTAAGAACACAGAGTAAATTCTAAGAGAGACAAGTGCTAATAGCACAAGTGGAAAATAAGGTAAGTGGGAGCTTATTGGAGGTCCAGAGAAGAACCGTCCGCGTTATCCCCGAACGCAATTAGTGAAGACCTGACAATGAACAAGCAGAAGAGAGGTATGTTACATAGACACCAAATACCAACATTCCACACACACCCCCGTGACAGCCAATCAGGAACCACCCCTAAGTGACAGCACTAATTGACAGGGAAATGACAGGTGACAAGCCCAGTGACATATGCCAGGAATGTGGGTGGTCACCGACCACAGTCGGTGTCCAGAACGTAACAGTACCCTCCCCCGACGAACGGCACCAGACGTTCACCTATGAGCCTCGGGATTCAGCCGCCGGAAATCAACGATCAGGCTGGGATCTAAAATATCCCTTTGAGGCACCCAAGAACGCTCTTCTATCCCTTACCCCTCCCAATCCACCAAGAACTGAAACCCCCTACCCCTCCGCCTACAACCCAGTATCCTCCGCACCGTGTAAATGGGTTGACCGCCAATAAACCGGGGTGGAGGAACCACAGGCAGTGGCGGGGCCAAGGGCGATGAGAGGAATGGCTTCAACAGGGACACATGAAACGTCGGATGAACCCTCATAGAGCTCGGAAGTCGTAGCTTGTAAGCCACTGGATAAACCGATGAATCACTTTAAATGGTCCTATAAAGCGAGGAGCCAGCTTCTTGGATTCCACCCGGAGAGGGAGATCCCGGGTGGAAAGCCAAACCCGCTGCCCTGGACGGTAAACTGGAGCCGGACGACGCTTACGGTTAGCCTGCCGTTGGGTACTAACCGAAACCTTCTGTAGCGCCTTCCGAACCTGTTTCCACGTCCTGCGACAGCGAGCCACATGTGCCTGGGCCGAGGGCACCTCCGCCTCCTGCTCCTGCTCGGGAAACAGAGGAGGTTGAAAACCATACTGGCACTGAAAGGGAGACATACCGGTAGAAGAGGAGAGAAGGGTATTATGCGCGTACTCAGCCCAAGCCAACCTCCTACTCCACGTTGCCGGACTACCGGCAACATAACATCTCAAGACCCCCTCCAAATCCTGGTTGACCCTCTCCGTCTGCCCGTTAGACTGCGGATGGAACCCAGACGACAGACTGACAGAGGCGCCGAGGCCGGCGGCAAACGCCTTCCAGAACCTGGAGGCGAACTGAGGACCCCGGTCCGACACGATATCTACTGGCAGCCCGTGGACCCGAAAGACATGCTGTATAACTAAATCAGCAGTCTCCCGGGCCGAAGGAAGCTTGGGGAGAGGGACAAAGTGAGCCGCCTTAGAGAACCGATCCACCACCACCAAGATGGTGGTGAACCCGTCCGAAAGGGGAAGACCAGAAATAAAGTCCAGAGATATGTGTGACCAGGGTCGTTTAGGAATAGGAAGTGGTCGGAGGAGACCCGCCGGTGCCCGTCGAGAGGTCTTACTACGTGCGCACACCGGACAGGCCGCCACAAAGGAACATGTATCCCCCTCCACTGTCGGCCACCAGAACCTCCTACGGATAAATTCCAGGGTCCTGGTTGCCCCTGGGTGGCTGGTGAGGGATGACGCATGTGCCCACTGTAGCAAGTGTGAGCGCGCCACCTTGGGAACATACGACCGTCCCGGAGGACCCCCACCAGGATCGGGCTCCCGCGTTAGCGCCGACCTTACCACCTTCTCTATGCCCCAAGACACGGGTGCCAAAATCAAGGCCGGTGGAATAATGGGATGGGGCTGCTCCTCCCGACCAGGAAGATCAAACTGGCGCGACAACGTGTCAGGTTTGATATTCTTGGAGCCGGGTCTATAGGAGATGGTATATCGAAATCGTGTGAAGAACAACGTCCACCTGGCCTGGCGAGCGTTAAGGCGTTTAGCCCCTTGGATGTAAGCCAAGTTCTTATGATCAGTCCAAATAATGAAAGGATGTGCCGCCCCCTCTAACCAATGTCTCCACTCCTCCAGTGCCAATTTGATCGCCAATAACTCCCGATTACCCACGTCGTAATTACGCTCGGCTGGTGACAGACGGCGAGAAAAAAAAGCACACAGGTGCACTTTCCCATCCTTTAAGCATTTCTGAGAGAGCACCCCCCCCCCACCGCGACGTCAGAGGCATCCACCTCCACAATGAACGGAACCTCCGCGTCATGGCGGATCAATACAGGAGCGGATGTAAAACGACGTTTAAGATCGCAGAAGGCCGACTCAGCCCTAGTAGTGCTGTGACAAACTGTCAAAAAGGGCTTTCGTTTTTGAGATACCCCTACTGGAGGTAGAACAAAACACAACCATGTTTTTCCTCATCTCTAAGGTCTCCCATATATGAAATGGATTCTTGTATAAAAATATTTTACTGCAAAACTTGTTAAATTGATAGATATTGTTATACACCCCCAAAGGAAAAAACAACCAAAATATAGCCTGGCCGTATGGGAGTTGAGACATATAAACTCATGTAGATTAATAATACAAGCTCCAAGAGCTTTCAAACTTGACATGCTAGATGTCAGACAGTTGCTTAACCTAATAGAAAAACCTGGACGTGAATATCTTTATGCATGTAGGAAATATCTACCTATGTACACATACTTAAATTAAGCGGAAATGTAAAAAATTTATATCTATGCAGAATGTTCTCATTTACTTTGTAGTAGCTCTGCCATGGATTGTCATAGAAACACAGATGAGGGCTTTCCCGGAAAGGTGTGGTTGTGCTGAATCCAGCAATACCACATGTGTAAATATAGCATGCATGGTCAGGAAGTTACATCAGTAAATGTATGAGGTGTCCTAAATGAAAGAAAATGAAACATTGACATAATGAAGTCTTCAGTCCAAAGCCCATTATCAGTGGTGAGAAGCATGTTGACAAATTCAATGTTACTGCAAAGTAAAGTCACTTGAGGTATTGGTCTATAATGTTAATATATTTATAATACATTTAATAAATTATACATTTCATATGATACATTTTATGATACTTCATATGGAAACAAAGATCCAATTGAATCAGGTTGAAATAGAAATGGAACACCTTCATTTCAATCTACTGCGTTCTGAACCCCCTACTGTATTCACTGTACGCACATGACTGTGTGGCGAGGTTTAGCTCCAACTCCATAGTGAAGTTTGCGGACGACACGGTGGTGGGGCTGATCTCTAACAATGACGAGAAGGCCTATCGGGAGGAGGTTGATGAACTGGCACGCTGGTGCTTGGATAACAGCCTACTCCTGAATATTGGTAAAACCAAAGAGCTGATCGTGGATTTGAGGAGAATACAGCAGGGGACACACACGTCACTGCGGATAAATGGGGCTATTGTGGACAGGGTGAGCAGTTTCATGTACCTGGGAGTCCACATCACAGAGGACCTGACATGGTCAACACACACAGATTCTGTGGTGAAAAAGGCGAAAACAGCGCCTCTATCACCTGAGAAAGTTAAGGAAGTTCAGAGTATCAGGGAAGATACTCCACTCCTTCTATTCTGGGGCTGTAGAGAACATTCTGACTGGAAACATCACTGCCTGGTTTGGAAACAGCACAGGACAGGAAGGCCCTCCAGAGAGTGGTGCGCTCAGCAGAGCGTACTATGGGTATTGCACTACCACCCCTGCAGGACTTATATAACAGGAGGTGCAAATCCAGAGCCTGCAGAATAATGAAAGACCCCCACCACCCCAACAACAGCCTGTTCAAGCTTCAAGTGTTCAGGCAAGCGCCTACGTACATACGCAACAAGAACAGAGAGACTACGGCTCAGCTTCTTCCCCCAGGCCATCAGAACACTGAACACTGAACTCTCCACTCACAAGTACACATGAGCACACACACACACACACACACACACACACACACACACACACACACACACACACACACACACACACACACACACACACACACACACACACACACACACACACACACACACACACACACACACACACACACACACACACACACACACACACACACCACAAAAGGAAATAACAGATGTGGTTCTCGTATAGTATAGTTTAGATATAGTAAGTAAAACATAATGACGGAGTTAAAATTGTACATTATAGTAGTGTACATAGGAACCAGTGCCTTCTCAGGAATTTAGCATGTCTATTTTTATCATGCACATCTTATGTCTTACCTTTCTATGTGTATTTTATTATTGTATTATTGCACAATCGATGCAGGCATGACCACCCACATTTCACTGTATGCCCTGGTATGTATGTGACAAATAAACCTCTTGATTCTTGATTCTAGCAACACATCACCGTCACTCATCCACATTATCATCAGTGACTAAATGGATCATATTTGGGCAGTCAGGGAAAGAGCAAGAGCAAAACTCAGTGCAAGTCAAGCCCACTGAAAGACATTGGCATTTGCTGGCATCATTGCAGTTTCCATCTTTACAGTACAGGTGGGTGATGTCTCGAACTTCCTTAGGTGCCGGTGCTTTCTGGAACATAACAGGTTCAATGGACCCATCTTCTCTGAGCCTCCACCCTCTACCAACTGCAGGGTTCCAGAGAAGAGGCTTGGCCAGATGGCTGTGACGCCACACTGCTGTTTGGTACAAGGCTCTCCACACAGGAAGGCATCTTCTGTTGGGGGTAGATTTGCAGCTGATGAATCTGTGGTAGATGCTAGTGTGTACCTCAGCTCATCCGGGTTGGTGCAAGGACGTCCATTCTCCATTTTCTTTTGGCCATACAGGAGGAGGGCATACTGTGTTCTCTGAATATATTCTCTGTGGCCCTGTATTGGTTATGTAGTTGCTGACAAAGCTACATAGACCAGCCTTGTTCCCACTGATGCTCAGGTATTTCCTGTAGTTAGGATTGTCCTGTGATAATGTGTTGGTCTGCTGGTTTGGATGGTCCCTCTTCTTTGCCTTTCAAGGTCTTTGATTGAGTGTTGATGGTCATATCTGTCAAACACTATAACAACGCAGTTGATGCCTTCCTTCCCAATTAACCTTGCAATCCTTTTCCAGACACACTCACCCAGATCATTGTATGTCTGAAAGGGCCACAGCGAATATCTTCAGAGAACACAGTCATCTTGGCAGGTGGCTTTGAAAATGGTGAGGAGGTTAAGACGATTAGCAAGTCAGGCGTTGACTGCTTGACAGATCTTTATAGTGACCAGGAGGAGGCTGACACAAGATTGGTGTTACATGCAATACACCTTGCACAGTCACATTCTCGTCTCTTTGTCAAATGTGATGATACAGATGTACTGGTTTTGCTTGTGTACTATTCAAGCAAAGGGATGTTTGGATCCTCAACAGTGTTCATGCACTCTGGACATGGCCCAAAGGAAAGATCCATCGATCAATGATGCCAGAAAATGCCAATGTCTTTCAGTGGGCTTGACGTGCACTGAGTTTTGCTCTTGCTCTTTCCCTGACTGCCCAAATATGGTCCATTTTGTAACTGATGATAATGTGGATGAGTGACGGTGATGTGTTGCTAGAATCAAGAATCAAGAGGTTTATTTGTCACATACATACCAGGGCATACAGTGAAATGCGGGTGGTCATGCCCGCATCGATTGTGCAATAATACAATAATAAAATAGACATAGAAAAAAAAACAGGTAAGACATAAGATGTGCATGATAAAAATAGACATGCTAAATTCCTGAGAAGTTTCAAGTTCAAGTTTCAAGTTTCTTTAATAGTTGTCATACAGAAGTACAGAATACTTTTATACAAAATGCTTCTTACTGTTACGCTCCAGAGACTGTGCAAGACAAGATAAGTATGAAATAAAATAACATAGTATAGCATGTAAATTAGAAGTAAAAAATGAGGTCACAGTGTTCAGTATAGACATATGTACAATGTTCGATGCATAATAGACGTAACTGAGTTACCATATAACAATATACTATGCAGTGTACTAATATACAATACTATATAGTGCAAAGCAGAAATGGGATGAGGTACAATTTAGGTACAATTTACAGTAGGTGTACGAGTTGTAGTGCAAATCCTTTATCAATAAATATAAAGTGTGTTTGTGTGATCTAAAGTGTGGAGAGTGGGTGCTGCCGTGTGTTGTTTGTTTAAGTGAGTGTGTGCGTGTGGGTGTGTGTGCTATGTGCATTTGATGGTTGTTGCATAGTGTTTATTGTTCGTTGAGCAGCCTGATGGCCTGGGGATAGAAGCTTCTTCTGAGTCTTTCTGTGCTCGCCTTAAGACTCCGGTATCGCTTGCCTGACCGCAGCAGTTCAAAGAGGCAGTTGTTTGGGTGGCTGGAGTCCTTGATGATTCTCTTTGCCTTCCCCCTGCACCGCTTGTTGTAAATGTTCTGGAGGGTGGGAAGCCCCCCTCCAATTGTGCGTTCGGCTGAACGTGTCACTCTTTGTAGTCTGCTACGGTCTTGTGCAGTGCTATTCCCAAACCAGGAGGTGATGTTGCCAGTCAGGATGCTCTCTATTGTACATGAGTAGAAGTTCCTAAGGATCTTCTGACTGACTTGGAACTTCCTTAAGCGCCTGAGGAAGTAGAGGCGTTGTCGTGCCTTCTTCACAATACTGTCAATGTGTGTGGTCCATGTCAAGTCCTCGGATATGTGGGCTCCGAGGTACTTGAAACTGTTCACTCTCTCAACCGGTGCCCCGTCGATGCTGAGGGGGCTGTAGTCCTTGACCCCCGACCTCCTGAAGTCCACAATCATCTCTTTTGTTTTGCTGACGTTCAGGGAGGGGCAGTTCTCCTGACACCACTGTGACCGGTTCTCTACCTCTTCCAGGTAGGCCCTCTCGTCGTTGGCAGAGATCAGGCCCACCACTACTGTGTCATCAGCAAATTTGATGATTGTGTTGTTGTTCCGCTGTGCCACGCAGTCATGTGTGTACAGGGAGTAGAGGAGGGGGCTCAGAACACAGCCCTGGGGGGCCCCTATGTTGAGCGTGATGGATGAGGAGGTGCAGTTGCCTGCTCTTACCACCTGGGGTCTGCCCGTCAGGAAGTCCAAGACCCACTGGCAGAGGTCATAGTTCAAGCACTGGTTCCTATGTACAGATACAGCTGGGAAAAGTCCAGGAACAGCTGTTTGCCTGCTGTTATGACGTCGCTTGGCATGGTTAATGTTAACAATGACCAGCGGGGGCGCTCTCATACAGCTGGTGACAACTGCCCGACGCGGCGGCTTTTGTTCATTCATTGGAGGAGCTCCGCGCTGGACTAAGCTCGAGTTCCATTCAATTCCATTACAGCTGGTGACTTCATTCATAGGATGCTACAACGTCCTACAGTATGTCTACAGACTGCATGAATGAATGTTGCTGAATTAAAGAATGAATAAGTTAAACGTGTCAATTCAGCAGTCAAAGTGTATAATATTAAAACGTGTCAAATCTAACTTCATTAGATGGCCGACGTACGGCTCTCTTGTCCATTCATTTCATCAAAAGAAAGCGTTAGTGTAATGCTTCTTGGTAACAATAAGTTTGTGTACGCAATGTTGCTGAATAAAATAATTAAACCGTTAAGACCTGTCGAATTAGCAGTCAATGTGTATATTTTGTGTAGTGCCAGGTGGGCTCTCTTTATAATTGATATATTTTGTCTAGTACCGTGGTCTAGTGGTTTAAGGTTATTCCTTTCAATCTGACGCCCGGGGTTCGATTCCCACTGGGTCTAATATATATATATTTTTTTTTATTATTTATAAAATGAAATTGCCCGCAACGATGTGCATAATACAATAGTAATAATATATAATAAGAATCCAACCAATAGAGCGACATTGTGCAATAAACAAGTAAACAAAGTAGGGCATATTTTACAGTAGGGCACTTTGAAACAACCAATCACGTTGCGCGATAGCACGAGCGGTGCACAGTCAGGAAGTAATGTTAGAGCTGAGTTCACTCATTCCGAACGGCGAAATGTAAAATGCTACCCAGGATTGTTGCGTTTCGTTATAAAAAATATGCGGTGATAAACAAAAAACGAATCGCAGTATGCAAAACGTGCGGTTCGAGGATCACAGATGTACTATGGTGACAGATAAGGGGGGGGACCCTGATGTAAACAAGACGAAAGTCTTTCTCTGGTCTGCAATGTACAGTGTTGTTTGTACAGTTGTACAGTGTTCCCCACCCACCCCTGTCAGACGTCCTCTCCATAAAAAAAACGATTGAATTGCTCAGAATTTTTAATTATGTCCCCAATAGGACATAATATTAATATTATTCCCCAGTATGACACAATAAACACAGAATGAATGCCCCCCCCCCCCCATAAAAACATACTGCCAAATTACTTCCACCCTCATCTCCAAAACAGTTGGCGTGAACAAATAATACTAGAGACAGAATGAGTTTTGCTTCTTTTTTTGGTTTTTCTTTTAATCAGTGAATTATATTCCCATCCATATCCCCAACTTTGTGATTTTTACATACTGATCAGACGGAGGCAGAATAGCCTGCACATACATCAATGCATCTCTTGTAAGATATGAATTGCGGCATACATTTTCCCAAACATGGTGCTGTTGGCGTCAAGCACAGGAGGTGAGGGGTGGATTGTCACCACCTGTTTAGCTAGGGCAGAGCGCATGTAGAGGGCATAGAAGAACCAGACGAGGCTGAAGATGCACAGGCCGATGGAGATGTTGATGAACACTTTGCCCATGTCAACCTTCTTCTTCTTCTCCTTGCGGTGCCGCTATATATATCAACAACAATCATTCACAAATAATAGACCGGAACAGGAATGGAAAGGAAACGTCAGTGACGTCACATACTGGATTTACTACATCGCCCTCTGTAGAACACAAATGAGCAAGGGCGCACATAATAATAATAATATATTTAACACCCCCACTCGAACTTAGCTTATTGTGGTACAAAACAAATATATATATATATATATATATATTCTCCCTCTTTGGCCTTCAATACAAAATAAACAACAACAACAACAAAAAAAACATATTGGCACATCCATGCTTTTCTTTCACTCTAACTAAGTGCCAAACAAATACTGAGCAAACTTCTTCAGTTGTAGCTTAGTGGCTGGTTTTGTCATCACATCAGCAATCATGTTGTCAGTAGGACAATATTCCAAACATATCCTCCCACTATTCACAGTTTCTCTTATGAAGTGATATTTTATATCAATATGTTTACATCTTTGCCTGTTTACAGGATTCCTGGCTAGTGCAATAGCTCCTTGGTTATCATCATAAACCTTGGTTTGTGCATACTGACATCCATCAATACCCTGGAGTAGCTGTTGCAAATACATACACTCCTGTATGGCTGATGCTAAGGCCATGTATCCTGCCTCGCAGGTAGAAAGTGCAACTGTTGGTTGTCTTCTACTCTTCCATGAAATGAGAGAGCTTCTCTCACTTAGACTGGCACTACGTCCCAACAGGGGGGTAGTGACTAACCTGTGTAGGTGTGACATTGGATTGGCAACCCCCCCACACACCATTGAAATGCTAATTGTTGGGGGACCCTGATGTAAACAAGACGAAAGTATTTCTCAGGTCTGCACCCCCTTAACAATTGTATGTATTGAGCTGGACTGTACTGTACCCATTCTGCAATCTGTTAAAATTTGATATTACATTTACATTTAGTCATCTACCTATTGAAGCGTTGAGAGAAAAAGACAGCCAAGATTGTACTTTAAACTAAATTACTTTTATTTGCCTGTATTCTAAATTACATGCAATGCAAAGTAGAACTGTAATATGTACTTTCTCAGTCAGTGCTAAATGCAGTCCTCTTATGCAGCATCACTTTTCACATCAAAACAAAAGTAGAACTGTAATGTGGACTCAGTGAGTCACACTTATTTAACATGATCAAATAATTATTATAATATTTTTTACTTCACTTTGAAATATTATAGTGAAATATTTTGCAATGTTGTCGCATTTATCTTGTTGAAATCCTCCAACAGGCTCTTTTTTGTAAGTTGACTGCTTTGCACACCAATAATACAGTGCAATAATAGAATAGTAGAATAGATAGTAAAATTATGCAATAGAATGGCCAGAGTAAAATAGTGCTACAGTACAATCAACAGCGGGGTGTATTAGAAGGCTATGGTGAAGAGGTACGTTTTTAGCTTATTTCTGAAAATATTAAGAGATCTAGCTTCCCTAATGTCCATAGTGTGTTCCATAACTTTGGTGCATAGTTAGCAAAGGCTGCATCACTGATTTTCTTTAGACTGTGACTCGGAACCTTCAATAGTAGATGATCGCAATGTTTATACTTTGTATATAAGGAGGAGGACCTTGAAATCAATTCTAAATGTTACCGATGATTACTGATGTAAACAGGGGGATCCTGATGTAAACAAGATGAAAGTCTTTCTCTGGTTTGCATCCCCTTAACAATTGTATGTATAATTGTATGTAATTGTATGTATAACATCTGCCAAATTTTTTTATAGTTTTTGATTCGCAGCGGGATCCGGAAGCGCCAGTTTGACAAGGGTGATAAATAGCTGATCTATGGGTGAGATTATGGTGCTCCTTGTCTTCTCTGTGTGCAAGAAAGAAAACAAGTGCTGAAGCACTGGCCAGGTAACACCTGTCATCATCTTGCATTTGGTGTCGTTGCTCTCCCCAGATGAAGCGGTCAAGGAGCTTGACTCGACCTTGGTTCTCTGTTGGTCACCATCCTCCTTGGCTGCATCACTCTCCTTTTTTCACGCCGCTCATGGCGACTGATGTTTGTTGACGTAGATGTTGAAGGGAATACAGATGGTATGTAGTCTGTTTGGTCATTGACCTTTGCTCCTGAATGAATGAATGAAAACGTTATTAACAGATTGCAGAATGGGTACAATACAGTACGGCTCAATACACACAATTGTTAAGGGGATGCAGACCAGAGAAAGACTTTCGTCTTGTTTACATCAGGGTCCCCCATGCGAGCTCTCTCTCTCTCTCTTGGATCAAATAACAAACTCAGCAAGGCCAACGGCTTCTCTGTTACAGTGGGTGACAATATTGTCACAAGGAAAGATGAAATTACCTACCTGGGTTCCATCCTAGAGGCAAATCTTTCCTGTGACAAAATGGCAACCAATGTAATAAAAAAAAGTCAACCAACGAACAAGATTCTTGTACCGGATCTCCTCTCTGGTAAACAAGAATACCCTGAAGACTCTGGCAGGAGCACTCATTCAAGGGTACTACGACTATGCTTGCACCTCATGGTACCAAAGCACCTCAAAAGCGCTAAAAACTAAATTACAAACATCACAAAACAAACTGGTCAGACTACTGCTTGACCTTACTCCTAGAACCCACCTCACCCCTGCCCACTTTGACTACCTAGGATGGCTTAGAGTAGACGACAGAGTACAGCAACTTGCAATGGGCCTGGTCTACAAGATACTGTACACTACACCACTAAGATACCCATGTACATGTCGAAATACTTCCCAAAGGTCAGTGAATACCACGATCACAACACCAGAGGGAGTTCCACAAATCATGTTCAACCCAGATTCGGCTCAAACAAGGGACTAAACACGTTTCGCAATTATTAAAATGATAATACTTTTATTAATATTAATTAGGCTACTGCTGGCCATTCATCAAGCGAGACATTGCTGATTGTTTATGTATTTTATAAGACAAGACTACAGCAGCCGTGTATCTTGGATGTAATGATTGATTGATTGATTGATTGATTGATTGATTGATTGATTGATTGATTGATTGAAAGAAAATTAACAGATTGCAGAATGGGTACAATACAGTACAGCTCAATAAACACAATTGTTAAAGGGATGCAGACCAGAGAAAGACTTTCGTCTTGTTTACATCAGGGTCCCCCATTTTCAATTCATCATAACATGACATACATGACATACAGATACAGTACTGCTACATCTATACATTTATGACATACCAGATTTACAAATACAGTACTGTTTGTGATACAAAAAGAGTCTAAAAAAGAGAGTATATGATAACGTTAGCACACTGTCGATGGCTCATTGATTTAACTGTAGCTACTGTACAGTAGCAAGCCAAGTTACTATGGGGGACCCTGATGTAAACAAGACGAAAGTCTTTCTCTGGTCTGCATCCCCTTAACAATTGTGTATATTGAGCTGTACTGTATTGTACCCATTCTGCAATCTGTTAAATAAAGTTTTCATTCATTCGTTCATTCACTTACCGATCTTTGTGCACCTTCTTAGTTCAAGTGTCGAATGAAGTTGGACGTTGCGCATCTTCATCTGTGATCCTCGAACCGCACGTTTTGCATACTGCGATTCGTTTTTTGTTTATCACCGCATAGTTTTTATAACGAAACGCAACAATCTGGGTAGCATTTTACATTTCGCCGTGAACTCAGCTGTAACATTATTACTGACTGTGGATCGCTCGTGCTATCGCGCAACGTGATTGGTTGTTTCAAAACAAAGTGGGTCTGGGAAATGAAGTGTGGATTCGCGCAAAATGAATTAATATATATACATTTAATAACGTTAATTTTTAATCGTTGGGCATGGGGGGAGGTATCAAGTCTTTTCAAGTCAAGTGAAGTTGCGTAGCAACAACAGACAATAAGTTGACTCAGAATAACTCATGTACAAATGCCGATATGCCCTACTTTGTTTACTTGTTTATTGCACAATGTCGCTCTATTGGTTGGATTCTTATTATATATTATTACTATTGTATTATGCACATCGTTGCGGGCAATTTTATAAATAATAAAAAAAAATATAAATATTAGATAGGCTGGGAATCAAACCCCGGGCGTCGGCTTGAAAGGAATGGGGATAAACCACTAGACCACGGTAATAGACAAAATATATCATTATAAATAGAGCCCACCTAGCTATCTACACAAAATATATACATTGACTGCTCCATTCGACAGGTTTTAACTGGTTAATTATTTTATTCAGCAACATTGCTTTAGACATGGTATGGTATTTATTTTAGACAACAAAACATACAGATCGTTATACAGTATACTGTGTAGGACGTTGTAGCGTCCGTCTAATGACTTTGCGCCTCCTGGCGGCATAAAATAGAACAGCAGCCTGGGTTCCTAATTCATTTCCACGACGTGATATAACCGTGCTCACGTCGCGGCAAAGCGCCCAGGAAAACTAAAAGCTTCATCTGTACACTACTATACAATATACAATTTTAACTCCGTCATTATGTTTTACTTACTATATCTAAACTATACTATACAAGAACCACATCTGGTAAATGGCTGCTTTTTTATATAGCGCTTTTATCCAAAGCGCTTTACAATATGTTACTCACATTTTACCCATTCACTCACACATTCACTCACACATTCACACACCGACGGCGGAGGCAACCATGCACGGTGCCAACCTGCTCATCGGGAGCAATTAGGGGTTAAGTGTCTTGCTCAAGGACACAACGACACGCTGCCTGGGAGGAGCGGGAATCAAACCGGGAACCTCCGGATTTACAGACGACTGCTCTACCTCCCGAGCCACAGTCATGTGTGTACAGTGAATACAGTAGGGGGCTCAGAATGCAGTAGATTGAAATAAAGGTGTTCTATTTCAATTTCAACCTGATTCAATTGGATCTTTGTTTCCATATGAAGTATCATAAAATGTCATGTAATATATCATAAATATTTTAACATTATAGACCAGAACATTACCTCAAGTGACTTTACTTTGCAGTAACATTGAATTTGTCAACATGCTTCTCACCACTGATAATGGGCTTTGGACTGAAGACTTCATTATGTCAATGTTTCATTTTATTTAATTTAGGACACCTCATACATTTACTGATGTAACTCCCTGACCATGCATGCTATATTTACACATGTGGTATTGCTGGATTCAGCACAACCACACCTTTCCGAGAAAGCCCTCATCTGTGTTTCTATGACAATCCATGGCAGAGCTACTACAAAGTAAATGAGAACATTCTGCATAGATATACATTTTTTACATTTCCGCTTATTTTAAGTATGTGTACATAGGTAGATATTTCCTACATGCATAAAGATATTCACATCCAGGTTTTTCTATTAGGTTAAGCAACTGTCTGACTGCTAGCATGTCAAGTTTGAAAGCTCTTGGAGCTTGTATTATTAATCTACATGAGTTTATATGTCTCAACTCCCATACGGCCAGGCTATATTTTGGTTGTTTCTTCCTTTGGGGGGTGTATAACAATATTTATCAATTTAACAAGTTTTGCAGTAAAATATTTTTATACAAGAATCCATTTCATATATGGGAGACCTTAGAGATGAGTAAAAACATGGTTGTGTTTTGTTCTACCTCCGGTAGGGGTATCTCAACATTTTGGGGTCATTGTCACTAGGCTATAGGCGACCATTCAAAGCCAGGGAGAGAGGCCTTAGTGAGAGCTGTTAAAGGATTGGCTAAGGCGCTAAAGTTGCGAATAAAGCGCCTGTAAAAATTTGCAAAGCCCAAAAAACGTTGTAACCCCTTGAGCGACGAAGGTCGTGGCCAGTCCAAAACTGCACTCACCTTGGCTGGATCCATGCGCAGATCGCCCTTCGTCAACACAAAGCCCAGGAAGGACACGGTGTCCGTGTGAAACACACACTTCTCAGCCTTAACGAATAGTTGATGCTTGAGGAGACGGTCTAGCACCTCCCGAACGTGCATTTGGTGTTACACCATATCACGAGAAAAAATCAGGATATCATCTAAGTAGACAAACACCGACACCCCAATCAAGTCTCGCAGCACGTCGTTAACCAGGGCTTGGAAGACTGCCGGAGCATTAGCCAAACCAAAGGGCATGACCAAATACTCATAGTGCCCATTGGGTGTGTTAAATGCAGTCTTCCACTCGTCTCCCTCTCTAACCCTGACCAGGTTGTATGCATTACGTAAGTCAAGTTTAGAAAAGACCTGTGCCCCCTGTAAGCACTCAAAGGCCGTGTCCATGAGGGGTAAAGGATATCGGTTCTTGATGGAAACGTCATTCAATCCCCTATAATCAATGCATGGGCGCTGATCCCCATCTTTTTTATCAACAAAGAAGAAGCCAGCGCCGGCAGGGGAAGTGGAAGGGCGTATGTGCCCCGCAAGCAATGCCTCCTCTATGTAGGTGTTCATGGCCAAGGTTTCGGGGCGTGAGAGAGAGAACATTCGCCCGCGAGGCGGGGAGGTACCGGGTAGAAGATTAATGGGACAGTCGTATGATCTATGAGGCGGAAGTGCTTTAGCACGCGTCTTGCTAAAAACGTCCGCCAGGTCCCAATAGATCTCAGGCACCCCTATCAAATCGGGATTAGAGGGTAGATCAGAATCTGCCACGCTCCCCACCATCCTGGAGAAAGAGGGAGGAGACAAAAGAGAAGAGGGGGGGGAGACAAGGGTTTGGGCAAACTCCCGCTGACGATCGACTTGACGTCGGCCGCCGTTGAGAGTTCGCCCGTGCTCCAATTAATGACACGAACACATGACGACAACCAGGGATGACCCAACACCATGACAGAATAGGGGGAAAACATGACAAAAAATGTAACCCATTCCCACTCCCCACCCGCCACCCGGATGTGTAAAGGAACTGTGCGCTGGGTGACGCTCCCACTGCCCAGAGGCCGACCATCCAGGGCATAAACTGGTAAGGGAACCCCTAAATCCTCCACTGGGGTTCCCCACTCCTTCACCAATCCCACGTGAATAAAATTGCCCGCCGCCCCTGAGTCAATGAGAGCCTTAGTTCCCCTAATGTCACCCCCACAGTTGATCGCCACCTCAAAAAATGTACGAGAATCCGTGGTTTTGGCAGGAATGAGCCCACCTGCTGGCGCTTTCTCGAAGCCCGACGGCGCACCTTCCATTCCCGATTGGCGCCGAGCCGATACAGCCTGGACCCGACAGCTGCCGAAGCGGTGACCGGTGCGGCCGCACCGGAAGCAGCGTCGCTCTTTGATGAAGCGCTGCCTCTCGTCGTCCGAGAACGACAGCGCTCCAAGTTGCATGGATTCATCACCCAGTGGCCCACTCGTGTAATGCATGGAATTATCAACACCAGGAGAAGAAGGAAAACATACCTGGGTGTTGTTGACATGCTCCTTCTCCCTCTCCCGGTGCCGATTGTCCATCTTGATGGTGGTGTTGATCAGCACTTCCAGCTGCTCGGGGATCTCACGCGCGGAGAGCGCATCTCGCATCCGCGCTGAGAGTCCCCTGACGAACAGAACCACGCAGACGTTCTCCGCCCAAGCTGTCTCCCGAGCCAATATCCGAAAATTGATAGCGTAAGCTGCGACCGTGCGGAGGCCCTGCCGGCAGTCGAGAAGACGACCACCAGCCTCGAAGATCGAGAGTACCCGGGAAGTATCGAATACTCTTCTCAATTCCCGGGTAAAGGCGTCCAGACTGTCGCAGATTATCGCCCCCGCCTCTAATTCCGCCGTAGCCCAGGAGAGAGCTTGACCGGTGAGCAGTGTGATAATATACGCTACCTGCGCTGTCTCCGATGGAAATGATCGTGGTTGCAGCCGGAAAACGAGTAGACACTGGGTGATGAATTCCCGACAACCATCCGGTGATCCGTCATAGCGAGCGGGCGCCTGCAGATGTGGCTCGTGGGACCGTTCCTGGACCCCGAACACCCCCCGACACTCCTCTGCGTGGAGCGCTGCTTCTCCCGTCGCCGACTGAACACCAGCCACTCCTTCTTGGGCTTGTCGGGCTGTGGCCAACGCCGACTGCGCCACCGCTTGGGATGATCCGACGACCCCGTTGAGTCGGATTAATTCGGCGCTGACCAGCTGTTGATGTTCCTCCATCCGTGTCTGGGCTGCTCCCTGCGCCTGGAGCATCTCCATGATGGCCTCCATGGAATTCTGATGGTCAGGTCTTCTGTCAGAATGGAGGTAGGTGAATTCCAATGGTTGAAGGCAATCACAGAGACAGAGAGTGTTTACTCTTGAACAGGTTCGACTTTAATAGTAAGAACACAGAGTAAATTCTAAGAGAGACAAGTGCTAATAGCACAAGTGGAAAATAAGGTAAATGGGAGCTTATTGGAGGTCCAGAGAAGAACCGTCCGCGTTATCCCCGAACGCAATTAGTGAAGACCTGACAATGAACAAGCAGAAGAGAGGTATGTTACATAGACACCAAATACCAACATTCCACACACACCCCCGTGACAGCCAATCAGGAACCACCCCTAAGTGACAGCACTAATTGACAGGGAAATGACAGGTGACAAGCCCAGTGACATATGCCAGGAATGTGGGTGGTCACCGACCACAGTCGGTGTCCAGAACGTAACACATTATAGCATATTTTAATACACTTTATTGTATATTAATTAGGGATGCACCGATATGAAAATTGGCCACCGATACCGATTGTTCAACTAACTCAATCGGCCGATACCGATATTTGTGGCAAAAAATAAGTATTTGTAATTTCTTTTTTTTAATATATTTTTTTTAATATTTTTTTTAATGAAACTACTGTATATTTGTATGTGTATGTTTGTATTTGTAGGCCTCTTTACTTACTTAAAAAAAGGAAACATCAAGAAATATGTTTATGGTATTAATTCCACCATGCCATGTAGCACTATCCCTCTCCCAGTATCGTCTGGCGGCCTGCAGATGGATACTATTCTCTCAACCATTTTGATTGACAGTTGATTCAGCCAATTAGGTCACATCGCTAGCACCCACCTCCTGCGTTTCTTACCACCAATCGGCAAGCGTTTATTCATTTTCTACTTCCGGGCATGCTTGCGAGAACCACAACAAGCTAATACGTTAGCTGCCCGCCGACCAGCGCTCCACAAGATGACCAAACGAGACACAATGATTTTACTGCAACAAATGTTATAATAAAACAAAGCCTTTCTATACATTTGTCTGGTTGAAAACTGTATTAACAGATTGCAGAATGGGTAGTTGGGTACGGAATGAGCAACGGAATGGAACTGAGCTATGAACGGAGTAATGCCTTGCCTACTTGCTATCTTCGGGTAAATAATATGCTGATGTTATTGAACGTGTAACACTAACTAACGTTAATGCCACAAAACGAATGTTTGTGTCATTTTAACAGCAGATACTTTCTTAAATGCCATCTTCCCGAGAGGGGTGTTGACGGGGAGCTGTGATGGGTTCGCTTGGTGGTGTTATTAATAGCATTGAACAGCTAACCGAAAGCTAGCATTAACTAACGTTAAAGGTTTAGCCATAACGTTACCTTGGCTAAAGTTGGGGCTATTCATAATCCAGCAATAATGGCTGCAGACCTGCAAGCAAAGTACAGCAAGTTGGTAAATGGACGCAGGCCCTAACTGTCCTGTTCTCCCCTGTGTGAGGTGCTGATCCTGTTTGTACAGTTCTGTGTTTTGTTTGTCATTATTTTATGTTACTCCTTGATTACAAAACCATGGTAATTATAATTAAATATGTTTTGTTGGTTACTTTGGCTACCGTCTCCTCATCATGTTACATTGACAAGACAACGAGCACTCCTTCAGTCAATGGTAACGTAATAAGCCATGACAAAATGTGTTCTCCTTTCATCTGTTGAGGTCCTCTGTGAATGTACTCTTAAAGTGCACTATATAGGTAAGATCAATATCGGAGACCTTTGGCTCAGGAGGTAGAGCAGTCATCTGGTAATACGGAGGTTCCTGGTTCGATTCCCACTCCTCCCGGGCAGCGTGTCGAAGTATCCTTGAGCAAGACACTTAACCCCTAATTGCTCCCGTTGTGCAGGTTGGCACCTTGCATGGAGTGAATGGGTCAAAATGTGAGGAACTTGTAAAGCGCTTTGGATAAAAGTGCTATATAAATGCAGCCATTTACCATTATTTACCTCCATCGTATGCACAAGGTGGAAACGTGCAGGTACCACCACAGAGCAGGACACATGTGTGTCACCCCCCAGGAGCTTAGTCACATACCTATAGTACAAGCACACAAAACCAACAGCATTAATGACTACACTTTTCATTCAGATAACACACATTTAGGGGACAGGTCTGAAATTATTTCAAGTGACTATTATATTATGGTGATGCGATTTATAGGCATGCTGCAGCCTCAACCCTTAAAGCCTTGGACTCTGTATATCACCCTCAGATTCATCACTAATGATAGTTATACAACGGCATGCAAATATCTCGATTCTGATTGGCTGAAACAGTCAATTTACACGTATGTATCTGTCACAATTCCACGCTCTTGGTCCCAGGACCCGCCCACAACCGAATCACTATCACTCTATCACTATCACCGAGTTAAAAAAAAAAACAAGATGGCGGACAATAATCTTTACAAATGGATATGTTGATAGTGTCATAACGACTAAATAATAACCGATTCTGTCACGGCGAATGTCTTAGTCTCTTACACAATGTTGGATTGTGTAATCTATGGGTCATGAGTCATTGTGGAACAAAAGAAAAATCGTGGATTGATTGATTGATTATTTGCAATAAAAAAAAAAAAATCTTTCTTGTCCCTGACTGCAGAGCTCACTCTCTCACACTGTCTGGCACACCCCACACACACACACACACACACACACACACACACACACACACACACACACACACACACACACACACACACACACACACACACACACACACACACACACACACACACACACACACACACACACGCACACACACGCCCACACACACACACAAACACACACTCCTGTCTGCAACTGAGAGACATACTGTAGAAGCAGCTGAGTGCTGCGCTGTTTTAAGTGAACATGGCCTATTGAATTGATTGATTGATTGATTGCTAATTTTATTACTGTACGCCTGGTTTCCAACTGGTTAAGTTTAGGCCCTCTAAAGTAGGTTAAAAAAAAATAAAAAATAGGGCGAAGGAAACTTTTTTTTTCCTATAGGGCAAAGAAAACGTTTTAATTTGTTTTACCTACTTTCTATAGAAGCATCTAAGAATGAAGTTCTATAGAAGGTAGGTCTGCATCCCCTTAACAATTGTGTGTATTGAGCCATACTGTATTGTACCCATTCTGCATCTGGTAATAAAATTCAATTTCAATCAATTTCAATCAATCAATCAATCAATCATTCCAATAACAACCGCTAACTTCATAATTAAAAACTAAAGAAAAGTTGGATGTGTTAGTTGGTTGGATGTCTTAGTTGAAAGACAGTTGGATGTGTTAGTTGGTTGGATGTCTTAGTTGCAAGACAGTTGGATGTGTTAGTTGCTTGGATGTCTTAGTTGAAAGACAGTTGGATGTGTTAGTTGGTTGGATGTCTTAGTTGAAAGACAGTTGGATGTGTTAGTTGGTTGGATGTCTTAGTTGAAAGACAGTTGGATGTGTTAGTTGGTTGGATGCACTTCCGAGCTGCTTCCACATGGAGGAAATTTCTCTTTTGTTGTTGTTGTGGGAACTACTTTTTGTGGCAGATGTTTTTTTCAATAAATCTTCGATTAATGTGTGTTCATTGTATAGCAATAAGGTTGGATGAATGTGGCAGTTGTATAAAAGCATTACACCACTTGCAGTCGTGATTTGTGAAAAATAAACCATGCCTAGGGGGGTCTAACGACCACCCCTAGGCATGGTTTATTTTTCACAAACCACTCTTGCGCGTGATGTAATGCTTAAATACAACACTCATCACTGTATCCTTTATGAGAAGGTTGGTTGGTCCTCGCTGATGGAGAGGCGCAACAAACACTGGTATTTGTACATTTTTAAGGCCCATTATTGGTAAGCTACCTCCTTATACTACCATTCATATACTATCATTATTGGAATTGAACTTTGGTACCTAGTGACTTTGGTTCTAGTGACTGGCTGGTCCTTAACACATTGGCCGTCGGCCATTAGCCTTATCCTTGTAGCTAACGTGTTTCCATAGCATATTTTCACTGTGCATCACTATGTTTGGAGAGCTATATCTATATTCTATAGTATAGCTATGGAGACAATACTATGGTCATTTGACAGTGACTTTCTTCCGTCGAACATGCAAAAAAGAGAGAATTTTTTCATGTATATGTTTGCACATTATCCCGTGGTGAATATTGTATAGTTTAGGAGGGATCCAGGATCAGTTATAGGGTGCTACGTGAATTCTACTATAAGCATTGGCGTTCCTTGCCTGGACACGCTACTATTTCCAAATCAAATGTATGTTTTTTTATGCTTTGATGGTCAGTAACAGCATTCGTTTTGAACACCACACACGCTGATCAGCTGGATCGATATGCAAACATTGTACGATCAACCTTTGATCGGGGGTATTCCAAAAAGAATATTCCAATTGTCTGATCGCGATTTCCAGTATTGGTGTCCATCGTGTCCTTGACATAATCTGGCACGTACATGCATGGAGGGTCATTGGACGCCTTTCAATGTGATCGGGTGAACCGCTAGACTCGCCTGACCCAAAATATGGTACCCGGAGGGATTTAAGTGTAACACCCGGTGTGAAGGAGGGTTTCAAAGGGTGGGCGATACTGCCACCTAGCAGGATGCGGCCGGTATTGCACTCTGGCGATCTCAGAATGATTTCCTATGGTAACCCCAAGGTCTGTGTGCCTGAAATGAATAAAAATATTGAATAAAAAAAATAACGTCCAAAACCCGAGATATCTCGGGCCTGGCGCCCAACGCATGACGGGTTAACCCAGGATATCTCGGGTCTGGCGCCAAATGTGTTAAGGTATTTACAGCTTCCTCGTCGATCGGTATCAGCCTTCTTGGCCATGTGTGTGTTATTTGTTGATGTAAGGCAATCGTTCGTTGGAAGTCGGCCCTCCCCCGTACTGGCTGTAACCACTGTTTCACCCCGTTAATGCATCCGGAATGAATGAAAGAATGAAAACTTTATTTAACAGATTGCAGAATGGGTACAATACAGTACGGCTCAATAAACACAATTGTTAAGGGGATGCAGACCAGAGAAAGACGTTTGTCTTGTTTACAAAAGTTTACAAACGGACAAAAGAATGTACTGGAAACATTGTCTCTCTATCATTAAAGGATGTTTATTTTCCATAAACATAGCATCTCATACAGAATGAAAGTCGTTGATGGTGTCAGACATTAGATTAATAGATTCTATATCTGTTGATCGCTTTGGTGGTTCTGCGGCCTGTCCTGCTAGCCGAAGCCTGTCTGTTAGCTGCTATCTCTCTCTCTACCTTGTGGTCCCCCTCCCCATCAGGAGGAGGAGGAGGCCTGGTGTCGTTCCGTCTCGCTCGCTATCAAAACTTGTCTGCCTCCGCACCGGGAAGACTCACAGCTTAAAGTCTTAACCTCTTAAGCCCGGAGCCCTATTTTCTGAAAATCTGCCTAAAATACATACCTAAGTAAATGGAATATTGCTCCACTTCTACAAGGCCATTTGCATGTTCTTGGTATCTAGGGACATCTATGGACCTCAGTGAATGTATTCCCAGTGTCAGAAATATTGTGTCTATTAATAGACTTGCTTAAATTGTGATGAAACAAAGGAGAATATGAATTATGATTTTTCTTTGCATCTTTGACAGTGAATAACACCATGCTAAAAATAACCAGACATGAAAAACTGCTACTGAGCTCACTGAGTTCAGTACCTTCTTGAGATCATGTGTACAACAAATCTAAGGAAATTAATAAAGGGAAGATGATTAAACAGAAGGTTTTGTAGATACAGTACTGAATTCTCCCATCCGGACCAATGCAATTTGAAATATTATTATAGAATATAGAATAGCTGTTACCCCAGCTCTCGGCATTGCTACCAGCTTGGCTGGTCGTTCATACTAACACAATTGGCAGTTTTAGGGGTGGGAAAGCTGGTGGGTGGGTCCTGGTTGTTGTAAACAGCGACTCCTACAGTTCGGTCGGGGCGCCTGCTCAGTGAGGAAAGGATCTAAGGGGGGTAGTGTGATCCTTCCACACGTTACACCCTCTCAGTGAGAGTCCGCGCTGCCAGGTGAAAAGAAGCGGTTGATTGGCTACACATGTGTCGGAGGAAGCATGTGATAGCCTCCACTCTCCCAGACCGACCGTAGGGGGTAGGTGCGCAGCGACCAGGAAGGGGATTGGGAATTGGCATAACGACTAACATTGGGATGGGAGAAAAACGGAGGAAAAAGGAGCGGGAAAAAGATCAATAAAAAAAATTAAAATAAAAAAAGAATAGCTGTTACAATCAGCCTGGACTCATGAACCTTATGAACAATCATGTCCCGTTCATAGACAGTACTCTGCTGCCATCCTGGGGCCTGTCGTCACTACTGCAGTTGGTTCTGCCCTGCTTGTGTTTTTGCCTGTCTATGTTTATTAATCTGTTCTCTGTCATGCTCCCTGTGTATCTGTTATCTGTGCTATGTCCCATTATCTAGTCCTGTGTTCTCCCCAGTATGTTTGTATTGTGATCTGGTCTAGTGTTGTCTCAGTGTGTGTATTTGTATTCGGTCCAGTCATGTTTTCTAGTCTGTACGTGTCTCCCCCAGCTGTGGCCTATTGTAATTAGTATCTGTATATCTGCCTGCGTCTTCCTGACTTCCTTGTGGCGTCATTGTTCTGTTTTCCCCGTATCCTGCATTCCCAATCCCAGTCTTCCCCGTTATCCTGGCTGTACCCTGTCGTGTTCTTATCCTGCCGTTTGCAGATGTATCCCTGTGCCATGTCTAGTAAGTGTATGTTAGTGTTCACGTTTTGATGCTCTTTTGGTTCATGCTCAGTTCGGTTTCTGGTCAGGTTTTATTTATAGTCTGTGTCGTGTTTTCCTCGAGCCAGCTCGGCTGCGCCGCTACTTTTACGTTGTGCCTTGTAACGTGCCTTTGTTTACTGCTGCTCAGTAAAGCCTTTTCATTGTACTTTACTCCGTCGACTCTGCCTCGTCTCTCTGCTTGCTCACTGTCTAAATTTCTGTTCTACACACTACCACCACCACCATGCCAGATCATAACAATAGCAGGCTTATAAATGACCTTATTATAGCCAATTCGCACATTTATGGATTGTGCCAAATCTTATCTTTCAAATGCCCGAATTTGGATTTAGTATCACCAGGCTCACATACGAACAGATAATGAAATCTACTGTATGTACAGTAGCTTTCTTATTTTTGCCAGAGTGCTGCCATTTTGAAACTGATTTTAAATCTGATTGTTGCTAAATGCAAAAAATAGGGGAGACAAACTAACTGCGCTCCAATATATGCCAATAACGTTCAGTTTTGTGGTATATTATCCCGAGTAATAAGAGATATTAAAAAATTTGCTTCTTTTGACCTAGAGACCTCTGGGAAGTGTATTTTTGAAAAATTGCAACGCTTATTGAAAGCTCTGGTTGTCCTCTTCCAAAAACTACAATTACGACATTTCACATTTCAAAACGGCAGACTTTCGTGATCAAAACAATAGAAAAACGAATACTAAAATCGTTAACCTATTGGTAAACTAACTTATTGATGATAATATACATTATAACTGCTGTTGTGACATGGTTATGATGTTTATACTTGAATACGTTTGACAAAAAAAAATATAATTTTGTCAGACAGTCTGGAGAGATTGATTTATAATGTGATGTAATTTGCGGTCCGGCCCCAGACTGCACAGGCGGAAGAGGTTAAAGTCTCTCTCTCGTGCAATGTTTCTCTAACATTGTCCCCCTGGCAACGGCTTCTGACCCATATATACACATAATTACTAGCTCATCGGCTATCTATTCCTGAATGTTGACATTTCCCTAACTGTGGGTGACTTGGCTTTCTGGCTCTTATCTCGTCACTATAGCAACCACTCATGCTCCCTGCTACAGAGGAATGTCTGTCATTAGAGTTGAACACATTTAACCTCTTCCACCTGTGCGGGGCCGGACCGCAAATGACATCACGTCATAAATCAATCTGTCTAGACTGTGACAAAAGTATAGTTTTATTTTTCAAATGTATTCAAGTATAAACATCATAACCATGTCACAACAGCAGTTATAATGTATATTATCATCAATATGTTAGTTTACCAATAGGTTAAAGTGTTATTAGCAGGGGTGGAACCCTGCATATCGGTATCGGTTGATATCGGTATCGGAAATTAAGAGTAGGATAATATCGGTATATCGGTATCGGTAAAAAAGCCAATATCGAGCATCCCTAGTTATAACGGTTAGCCTCGAGCTAGGCTAACATTACATTAGCCACAAGCTAACTAACTTTAGCCGTGAGCTAACTAACGTTAGCCACAAGCTAACGTTAACTAACTTTAGCCGCAAGCTAACCGTGGAAACAAACGCTCACAGCGAAGTGACTCCACGACACCAAACACAATATTTCTGACACTGGGAATACATTTACTGAGGTCCATAGATGTCCCTAGATACCAATAATATGCAAATGGGCCTTGTAGAAGTGGAGCAATATTCCATTTACTTAGGTATGTATTTTAGGCACATTTTCAGAAAATAGGGCTCCGGGCTTAAGAGGTTAAGCTCCAGTCTACAGTATATCGACATTTACATTACATACATGCATGTTATAACCATATGAAAACCAGTGATATCCTTCCGGTCCCTCGAGTTTTCTCAGAACAGGGTACATCTACATTTGATCTATGATGCCCCTAGCTCATGGAATTAACTCCAATAGTCCTTAACGCTTGAGATTCTCCCCGCTGTTGCAGAGTTTTGATAGTATAAAACCTGGGTTCTTTGGATTGATATGTATGAGCCAGCTGGACAGAGATTCAGGAAACAAAGGTGAAGTCAATCGAAGGTATTTATTGACAGGAACACACGGAGAACGAGGAACAGTCCTGGAGACCACAGCCCTCCATGGGGGCTGCAAGGCTCCAGAATGACAAACACAGCATGGCTTAAATACTATGTGGGTTCCAAATTTAGCGAGCCACTTGTTAAAAATGGGTGATCGACAGGCTTGGTCGTATATGGTAGTCTAAGGATGAATCTGGTTTTCTCCTCTCACTGGCCTGTGGCCGGATACAGCCATGCATTAGGTCACACAGGTCACTAGGGTCATCAGGTCAAAGTATTTCTGGGTGCATGGCCTGGGTGACTGCCTGGCTTGGCCTGGTCACTCGACCCACTGGCCACATTCCAGAGACCTATGCACCCAGAGGAGCTGGATGTAAAATATTAGACATTAATGAACTGAATATACCTATCAGTTTAAAACCTTGATCTCCAACCTTTGTTGTATTGCAATTGTGTGTGTGTTAGGGGTGTAACGGTACACAGAAACCACGGTTCGGTGCGTACCTCGGTATTGAGGTCACGGTTCGGTACGAGTTCGGTACAACAGTAAAACATATTTATAATTATTATTATTAATATAATTTTTTTTTTATTTTGTATATATATTATATTTATTATAATCATTACAATTATTATTATTAAATTGAATAATTTTCTATAGGCTTGCCGTGGTAATTAGTGATACTGGTGTAATTCTGTGTTCAGGCATCCACTTGCTTACTGCCCCTTTAAACTTATCCTTCCTAAGTTTCAGTTTCACTTCCAGAGAGAATTTGACTTCACGACCAGACTGAATACTAGAGAACAGATGACATATTACAACAATAACAGAGAATTATTTGGATTTAAACACAGTGGAGCTCAGATGATCTGTCCGAAAAAGTATGTTTCTTCTTTTTATTTGATTGTGCCTGTGAGTCCGGCGGGGGAGAATGTTGATGTGTTTGTTGGCGTGTGAGTGTGTGTCGGCGACGCGTGTGTGTTTCTTTCCATTGGTTTCATTTGGTTAAAGTTATTGGGAGCACAAGAAAATGAAAGAAAACTGTAATGACCCTGTGTTATGTGGGGGTATATGTTTGTGCCCTGATCAGGCGCTCCTAATGTGAGTCGTCATGTCTAGATGTAGTCCTCTGTCATGGTGTGTAGTCCCTATTGTTTTTCCCCCCAGGTGTATCCAATTACCCTTAACCCAGGTGTGTGTCGTCTCGTCATCCCCTTGTGTATAAGTATCCTGTCATCCCTTCCGTCTGGTGCTGATCCTGTCTGTATAGTTCTGTGTTTGTTTGTCTATTATCCTATGTTCTTTTGATTGCAAAATCCATGGTAATTATACATTAAATATTATTTATTAAGTTACTTTGGCTACCGTCTCCTTATTATGTATCATTGACCAGATAACTAGCCTTCCTGTAGTCAATGGTTACGTAATATGGGGGCTCGAGCCAAACTACTCGGAGCAAACATTTGGTGGTGGCCGCTGGGCTGGATCCACACTGTGAGGTATGGTTGACAGTGTCGTGTGTGTGACCCATGTTGGCAAATACTTCTCCAATAGGGAGCGTTCTCAACCAGCTAGGGCAGTTGGACCATTTTGTATATGGTGCCTTCCATCGCCTGGGGACACACCACATGCGGTCGGGGTATTAGAAGGACCCTGTCAGGCTCCTCCTAGGCCGGCGAGTGTCTAGTGTTTACTTATATAGGGGGTGATATAGTGAGGGCTGAGAACGTTTGGGGATGGGTTTAGGTTTTGTTTTGACACACGACAGCTGTTGATTTGCAAATATCTCTAGGTGTGGAGGCTTAGGCGGTCATGCCAGTGCTTGTCCATATGTCTTACGGTATAGTCGCAGTGGTTGGTGGTTGGGACCGCCCTAAGCACTGCGGTAGTGGAGCGGTGGCCGAAGTAGGTAGGATCAGACTATACAGACACATAGGGTGAAGCCGTTTTTTTTTCTTTTTTCGCTGTGTGTTGATTGTTTCTTTCTTTTATAGAGGGTTTGGTCGTGTTTAGTGGTATCCGGTTTTGTTTCTCTCTCCTCCCCTGTTTATTTATTTGGCGCAAAGATGCCGGTAACAGTGGATGACTTTGTGCGTAGGCCAACAGGGGGATTGTTAGGCGTGTGCACAAAAGATGAGCTGGCGGGGATAGCGGAGCATTATGGGGTTAAGCTTGTCCCGGGTAGGCAGGCGCAGCAGCTGGGAATATTGGTGGATGCTCTGACCACCCAGGACGTGTTACAGGGAGAGGGTCTTGGTGTTGCTTCCGATAACGAGGTCCAGTCTACAGGCTCGGTTTAGTGGGCCATATCGGGTTAGGGAAAAGGTAGGGGAGCTGAATTACCTTATTGAGACACCGGATCGTGGGCGGAAGACCCACCTGTGTCATATTAATATGATTAAGCCATTTTATACAAGGGGTCATGTGGCCAGCACTGTTGTGCCCGCTATGCCGGCGTCGGTTTGTGTGTTGGCCCCATCTAGTGTCGATGTGAGTAATGACAGTCTTTTTCTTTCAGACGGCGCTGATGGGTTGGAGGATGACGTAATTATTCCATCTAAAGCGGTTGTGGAGGGCCGTCTGACAAACACGGAGTCTTTGGTCACTCTCGGCAGTCGTCTGGGTCATTTATCAGAGCTACAGCAAGCTGATATCATGAGTCTGGTCAGGACTCATGGGGGGCTTTTCTCTGATATCCCTTCGCGCACGAATGTCTTACACCATGACATCGACGTGGGGGAGGCCTTGCCCATTAAGCAGCACGCGTATCGCGTGAATCCACACAAACGCGCACGGTTACAAAAGGAAGTGGAATATATGCTCGCTAACAGTGATGCCACAGATTACTTGTAAAAGTAATCTGATTACTGATTACTGATTACTCCTTTAAAAAGTAATCTAAGTTACTTTACTGATTACTTGATTATCAGAGTAACTTAGTTACTTTGAAAGTAACTAGGTTACGAAGTCGTCGTCGTTCCCCCAACAGTTTTTTTTTAAACGCTTTATTGAAAGTGCATACATTGTTTTTAACTTGTTTCTCTGCACATAACGTAAATTGTTAAACTAGTGCTTCAGCTTCTGTACCATCAAGTATGGTAAAGCAACAGTCTATGATGCTCACAGCATTAGAGCAGCCAGCCAGTGGTTTTACAAAACCAGTGTATCACATCTAACAAATGCAGGCTGAACTGTAACTATTAAATTGTTTTTATAAATGTCTCTCTATAAACATACAATCAGTCTCTCTTTAACATGTAAATTAACTGTAAATCTGGCAAATAAGAGCTTTTGCTCTGCCACCATCAACCCTCCTGTACCTAGTCGAAGCGTCGGCTAGTGTTGTGATTCCAGATGCTTTCAATGCAATTGGATGTGCTGTTTTTAGCGGTAGACAGTATTTTGTTTCCTCCGCCGTGAAGTAGTGACTGAGGCTACGTTTAGACGAGCGTTTTGGGGTGGAATTCTGAACAGAAACCGCAAAAGTCATCTTGCGGTTTCACTTTTAATTTTGCCAAGCGTTTTGGGGTGGAATTCTCCGACGACGGAGCCCTGCTGTCACACGATTGGCGCATATGTCACATGACGTGCTGTGAAGACCCGCCCTACTCTGCCTCTGATTCGCAGACAGTGGATGGGGAATGTGATTGGACCAAAGCAGAGGCACTCACAGACAGAGGGACCAGTCACGCCGCGGGACACATTCTTGTATTTAACCCTTTCACTGCCACACCACGTCACTCCCAAAAGAAAAACAGCTCAAAATGTATTTTGTAATTAAATACTGCATTCCGCCTGCATTATGAATTTATGATGAGATAGTAACGAAATAGTAATGCACAGCCACTTGGACAAGTAACTGCAATCAGATTACTGGCTTTTAAAGATTAACGCGTTAGATTACTATTTTCGGGGAAAAGTAATCAGATTACAATAACGCGTTACTTAGTAACGCGTTACTGGCATCACTGCTCGCTAATGGCATCGCTGAGCCTAGCTTCAGCCCGTGGAGCTCGCCTTGCTTATTGGTGGATAACTCTGACAAGACAGATAGATTTTGTACTGATTTTCGCCGGGTAAATAATGTGACTAGGCCGGATAGTTTCCCATTGCCCAGGATGGAGGACTGTGTCGACAGGGTGGGGGGCGCGTCTTTTGTAACTAAGCTGGATTTGCTAAAAGGTTACTGGCAGGTGCCACTTACGGACCGTGCTAAACTAATTTCTGCGTTCGTGACACCTGACAGTTTCCTGAAATACACGGTGATGCCGTTTGGGATGCGCAACGCGCCTGCGACCTTCCAGAGGTTGGTGAATCATGTACTGTCGGGCATGGGTAGTTGTGAGGCCTACCTCGACGACCTCGTCATTTACTCTGACGATTGGGAGGGGCACATGGCTAGTTTACGGGAGGTGTTTGGACGACTGGTTAAGGCGAACTTGACACTGAATCTGGCCAAGTGCGAGTTCACCTATCTTGGCAAGGTAGTGGGGCGGGGGGAGGTCCGCCCTGTCCATTCTAAGGTGGAGGCTATATTTGTTTTCCCAGAGCCAGCTTCACGTCGGGATCCTCTGTGCTTTCTGGGGATGACAGGATATTATAGGGGGTTTTGTAGGAACTTTTCGGCGGTGGCCTCTCCCCTTACAGATCTGCTGAGTCCGAAGATCCCGTTTCAGTGGACGCCTAGGTGTTCTTTCGCATTTCAACAGTTGAAGTGCATTCTGGTCAGTGCCCCTGTCCTTGCAGCGCCTGTGTTCACGAGGCCTTTTAAGTTGGCTGTGGATGCTAGCGAGTTGGGCGCTGACGCAGTGCTCTTGCAGGATGATGACGGGGGTATTGAGCACCCAGTGTCTTACTTCTCCAGGAAGTTTAATATCCACCAGAAGCGCTACTCGACAATCTAGAAGAAGGCCTTGGCTTTGGTTCTGCCCCTCTCCCATTTTGAGGTGTATGTCGGCTCCTCTCCATTACCTGTTAGAATCTACACGGACCACAACCCATTGTCTTTATAGGCAGGATGCGGAATTCGAACCAGCGGCTAATGCGCTGGAGCCTGTTCCTGCAAGCCTTTGACATTGAGGTGGTACATGTCAAGGGCAGGGACAATGTGTTGGCCGATGCGTTGTCACGGTTGTAGTCAGTGGTGGAGGGAGGGGGTGGGGTTTGTGCCGTGTTTCTGGGGTGGGGGGCTTTTTGATTTTGCTCTGTTTTCCAGGAGTCGGGAGTGATGAGGAGTAAGGCTGAGGCTGCCCATTCTCCTTGCCTGGTTGATAAGAGGATTTTATTGACTGATTGCAGGGTGCAGTGCAGTGCAGCTCAATATGCACCGTTGTTGAGGGGATGCGGACCGGAGGGCGACTTTCGTCTTGTTTACATCAGGGTCCCCCATTTATCGAACACTATTTTTCCCCTTTATTTATTTATGGTTTTCCTTGTGTATGTCCATTTCCCCATTTCACTTAGGGGTTATGGCCATACATTTGAGGGGGGGGGGGTGTTATGTGGGGGTATATGTTTGTGCCCTGATCAGGCGCTCCTAATGTGAGTCGTCAGGTCTAGATGTAGTCCTCTGTCATGGTGTGTAGTCCCTATTGTTTTTCCCCCCAGGTGTATCCAATTACCCTTAACCCAGGTGTGTGTCGTCTCGTCATCCCCTTGTGTATAAGTATCCTGTCATCCCTTCCGTCTGGTGCTGATCCTGTCTGTATAGTTCTGTGTTTGTTTGTCTATTATCCTATGTTCTTTTGATTGCAAAATCCATGGTAATTATACATTAAATATTCTTTATTAAGTTACTTTGGCTACCGTCTCCTTATTATGTATCATTGACCAGATAACAAGCCTTCCTGTAGTCAAAGGTTACGTAATTCCCTGCAGCTGTTCCAATGTAAATGTGCCTTTCTCCTCCGTGCACTTTCGCCGCTCTGAAGTCTGAGCTCGGTGTGCCCGGCCACGCTCCCTGTTCTCGTACGGACCTCGCGAGTGCCTGCATGTGGGTGTGTTTGCGCTGTGGTGCGTATTCGTCGCATGGGTGCGCGTACCGCACCGTGACGGCTGAACCGTAAATTTGTGCGACGAATACACGTACCGTCAGGGCCGGACTGGGGAAATAATTCATACCGGGAGATATAGCGCGAAATATAGCCCCAATCAGGCCACTTTTTACGTGGGGGGTCCCCCACCAGGAAATGTTTTGTTACAAAGACTTAATTTCCTGCATTCTGGTGAATTTTTGCGCATGTGAATCACAAACTAATGAGCCAACAATTGCTTAGTACAATGTACTGTTATGAACCTCAAATAAAACTATGCTACTCTCTCCACCTTCAAAAAGAAAAAGCAAGAGCACAACATATTTGTCTATTTACTTTTTATAATACAGTTAACCACTCTCTCCACCTATTCAAACAGAGCAAGAGCACAATACCATATTCACTTTACTGATGCACTACCCATCAACAGTTAAAATAGCCCTTTACACAAACATTAAACAACAGACCTTTCATTACAATACTATAATAACAGTAGCCACTGCCAGAATAGTGACACATGTATTGCGTGAGGTGAGCACACACATGCATGCACAACGAAGACTTGCATTGTCTCAATCATTTTAACTATAAAATTAGCTCAAAATATGAGCTCACTGACTGAAATTTCCAACAAAAAGCATCAATTGTCAAATAATATTGATCACATTAACTAGACTAGATGTTTTTGAGGAAATTAGAAAGGGAACAACAATTTAACCCTTGTGTCTGATCAGATTCTTATTTTTTTTATAACTTTGCAGTGATTATGTTTGTAGCCAATATATGTGGCAAAGGTGTGTAATCTTTTAATTATCTTGGAATTATTTTGACTTTCTCTTTCATAAATTGTTTATTCAACTTCAGCCCCAATCATAACCACCACATATTGTTTTTTGTAATGTCAGATTTAACAACTCCTTTCAGAAAAGTGGGAGTATTTCATTTTTAATCTGAAGTTGAATAAAATATTTATGGAAAAGAAAGTGGGAAATTATTTCAACATATAATCTTTGTATGGCGTTTTTCAATGTAGTCCCCTAATATGATAAGAGTATAACACTTTAGTTTTCAGACACAAGGGTTAAATTATTTATTTGTTTCTTGGCAGATTTAACATTGGGCTTTTGACAGGGGAGATGATGCATTGCATGGTAACGTTAGCTAGCTAACATCCACATGTTTATTTTTATCACTGACTGTTAAGAGCTACAGGTAGTCTCTATATATCTCAATCACCTACTCGACATATAAACCCGTGGCCGCTCGATATCCCCCGGCGAGGTGCTAAACTCGCCAAGTTCTCGAGTCAATTACTATTTCTGTATAGATTACTTCAAGTCACTGGTCTAGTTATATCCAGTTGATATGAAATGTAAACATGAAGAGTTGTTAATCTCTTCTTGTTTGTAATAAACCGAATGTATTGTCTAGGAGAACTCTTATATACCTATAATAAACATATTATATTATTATTATTACCATCATCATTATCATCATTTTACGAAAGGACTTGTAATACTGCTCATTTGAAAGCTTGGTTGTATTACTACTTTGTTAATACGTATTACCACTGTACTAACATGTAATCATTGTTTGCACGCCCCAGCACCTCCTGTCCTCCTCCTCCGCCAGCGGGATCGACCATCCAAATCCTGCAGTGATTTAGACGGATCGATTTCCCACATAACTCGACAGAGTTCGTCGGACACAGAGATACCGGAACCCGCAAACAGCAAACATTGTCATGTATATTATTTATACAGTACATAGCATATATATATATATATATATAATATATCTTTTAGCTGAAAAGCATTAACGTCAATTGATTCAATCTGTATTAGGTTACAGTACATTTATAGTCACCATCAATAGGAACTCAGGGCGTCGGCCGGCATCGTGGCACATTGCTGGCTCCAGAAATCAGTCCAAGGACTCAAAAGATAATTATAAAAAATCATCTTTATTTCAATGAAGTTACAAAAAAGACTGTATTGGAAATATCCATTACAGTTTAAACGATTATATAAAACAAAACATCCTATCTTCTAAGATCGCAATGGCCTGACACGGCTTGTGCCTGCTATGGAAACTCTGAAAATCTTCAAATCTGTGCTCCGAGGCTGGAGCAGTCACTTTTATATTGATCCGGCATCACATTGCTATTGGTCTAAAAACAGTGACCTCACGGCGATGTCACTTCACTAGCCAACCAACGTACACTACACACCGATGAATTCTCCTCCCCCTGTATTCGTCACAGTAACCTGAGCAACCGACTACCTTGTGCTGGAAAATCCCTATTTGTTACTAGCAGAGGCCAGAGGCCCCAAGGTTGTTTTTACATTCCTTAGTGGCCAAACAGTATTGAAGTGAAAGCAATTCACACTTCGTGCATGAGTATATAGTACATAGCCCAACACATACTACAGATATATACAGATACACGTACATGTATAATACAGTACATATATATATAGTATACAGTGTACACATATATATGCACATACTTGTACCTATCATTGTCTACTCTACGCAGGGTGTGCCAACCTGCTGTTTTTCATTGTGTAGAGCAGCTGCAGACGCTGTCTCTATGGCCGCATTCCTGGGAGTGACTCCTTTACTGCATGTTGGGCAGAGGAGAATGGCCTGTGTTCCTACAATACACAATATACCTGTACTATATACAACATACAATATATATTGTATATTGCATTGTATATATTGTATATATATATATAAATATACAATACACCTGTACCAATCATTGGTTTTACTCTATGCAGGCAGGACAGGGTTAACATGTGCCGACTTGCTCTCAGCTCTAGGCCACAGATAGAGAGAAGCACATTCCCCCCCCCTCTAACAGAGACTGCACTTCTGCCTCCATTCCGACTGCACATTAACTGTAACATAGTTTTAAAGTGTATAAAGAATATACAGGTCACATACATAGCTCCAATCATACACAACAAACACAAGAACACTATACAAAGTGTCACTCGTTGACTTGTGGCACTTAACATGTGTTTACACATGTGTTTACACATAACGTGTTTCTTCTCAATTCCTTTCTGACTAGGCGTTTACCCGCCAGAATGCATATCACATCTAGACACCTATAGTAACATATGCCTAGATTTAAAACAAATATATACAATAAACCTATTGTATTGATTCCATTGTCCAGGAAGAATCTACAGACATTCCCCATAATCATATATAAGAGCAGGATGTCATAATAACCAGTGTCACTAGTTGGCTGTGACACTTTACACCCCCTCTGTCATCCTGGTCGGTCATTTTCCATTGTCTTAATAGCGTCTGTACTGGGGGACGAGATGGCGATTGTTGGGTCACATGGCTGTGACTCTCCACACCCCCTCTGTCATCTTGGTTCCCTGTTACCCTGGTAGCCGGCGGGAAGACTTGCATCTGTTGTTCCCTGGCTGGACGGCCCGACAGGATAGGGGTCACGTTGTTGCTTGGTATCCGGCGGGAAGACTTGCATCTGTTGTTTCCGGCTAACGCACCCAGGTGTTGTCGTCTGAATACAACACCTGGTGGTCATCTTGTGGTCGCCCCCTCTGACCTCTTGGATATCTCCCATAGTTTGAGGTAGGTTGAATTGTCACTTCTCGGGCGACCCCACGGGTCCCCGAGAATTGTAGCAGCAGTCCTCTATTAAAGTGTGGTTGGCCTGGTCGTGTGACCCTGTCCGTAGGCCTTGCAGGACATCACAGATACAGTCCACAGAGGACTCATTTCTTTTCTCTCTTTCAGGTCCATTCAGGGCTCTCGTCGCCCTGTAACCTGGGTCCAGGCCGATGTCTCTTTGTCTCCATGTCACAGGATATGCGGGCCTCCAGTCTAGGAGGTCTCGGAGGTCTAGGAGGTCTAGGAGGTCTAGGAGGTCTAGGAGGTCTAGGTCGGTCTAGGAGGTTCGTCCCTTGGGTACCGAACTCTCTCCCTAGATCTTGATCTAGATGAGGACCTTGAGGATGCTCTGGAGCTTGACCTATCCCGGTCTTCCTCCATTTCTGAGTTCTGATCTGGGTCAGTATATTCCTTTTTGCCATTCGCTGCGTCGTCCACTGACTCCGGGGGACAGCCCCCCCGTCTAAGAATGTGGCATTGGTTCAGGTTTTGTCCCCTTTACCAGCGCACATTGTTCACAGGCCTTTCGGACTGTTATCGCTCTTTGTTTGGCTTTAGGTATGAGAATGTTGTTAGTTCTCAGGTATACCAACATCCTCTTACTTCCGGCATGTCCAAGGTTATCATATACCTGTCTGATCATGTGAGTAGCCTCGTCCTGTTAGCAATGGCTAGTTAGCCTGCTATTCGCTCCTATTCGAAATGGCTATTTCAGCCTGCTTTTTGCTCCTGTTCGCAATAGCTATTTCAGCCTGCTATTCACAAAGTAGAGTTTTTTCTACTTAAGTTCTGACTTTAAGTAAGCATTTAGTTACTTCAATTCAAGTGACTTTAGGGCTCCCTAGCCCTGTTAGTCGCGAGTAAACGCCACTTCAAGTGGTTTCTTATGAACCCTCTCTTGTTCCTGATAGATTTTTTACCTCTTAGGCTGTCTGCTGCGCTTTGCAGACCTCTACGTCACTCATTGTTCCAGATCTCGAGCACTTAGGAGGAGTCTTGGTTGGAGAGGTTTGCTTGCTGATAAGACCAATCTTGAGTAAGGTTTTAACTCAAATCTGTAATAAACTTTACTCCAGAGGCACCTGACCGCAGTTATTTCAGTTCATATTCTTTCGGCTTTTGATACCTATTCAATTAGTATAAAGCCCAACTCACGGATGTTCTAAGCCCCAGAACCTCCAATCCGTTTTGACAGACCTATAAACAAGTGACTCGGCCGCCCAAGCACTACAGCGTCCTGTATGCTGAAGCTTCCGAGTCCCCACAAATCTGATAGGCCCGTCGGATATAGAGACCCTGATGCTCGCTCTGTCCCCCCGCGTCAAGGTGCTAAGCTTGATGAGAGTTTGCAGAGTCTCAATTTTTATCCATAGGCGCTGGTGAGTGTACATCTCACGCAGCTGATATGGTTGGTACAGGTGCTAACCTACCAGATGGTAGCTGTCAGGAAATCCCCTTTGCATGAAATAGATTACAAATTCTTTCGTCCTCTTTACTATGGTTTAGAGAAAAGACGGACATCTTTACATAGTATACTTAAAATGTATACAAAATGCATGTAGTATTCTATGTCATGTTTCTTCCTAAATGACAATAACACTATATATTATTCCTCTTGACAGATGAGCTGTATGTCAAGTGCAGTTTGCACTTGCTTGAGTGTCATGTGTCAGGGCCCCAGAAGGTAAGGATACTATTGATTCTCCTTCCGGGCTTTGGATTTCTCCCTTTCTGCCCTCATCTCTGCTTGCTGTTCTGGGGTTAGTGCCCCCCAATCGTCTGCAGAGAGGTATTTGATGTCGGAAGACTCCGTTTTCCTTGTTCTAGCCTTAGCTGGTGGCTGTTGCTGGACTTTGGGAGGCCGAAGTTGAGCCTTCTCATCTCGTGGGTTCTTCCCTTTCCTTTCCCCCTTATTGTATCTGTGTTGAGAAAGCATTTTGACTTGGTCATACAGCATACATTCAGTTCGTAACTGGTCTCCTGACCATGCTGCGCATTTGGCTGCCAGAAGGTCACCCCCTGGTACACCTATGAATAGCTTCTCAAGCAGTAAGCCTGATCTTTGCCTAGGTGTTCCATGTATGACTGACTCTGCTGCAACAGTGAGAGACAAGCTCCCGTCTCGCACCTGTGGGATTAGTTTCTCCACCATATTTTCCCCTGGATCTTGACCGGGGATTCTTACTTCCATTTCCATCATTTGGGCCATTGAAGCCCCTTCGGGGATCTCCAGTCCTTTGAGGTGTCTCAAAATGCGAGCGGCATCCGGGTCATCATAGAGAGGTGACCCATGGAAAATCTGAGCACACTTATGAATATAAGCAGCCTGGGTCTCCCCTCGAAGTATTTCTGGGGCTAGTTTTTTGAGCACTTGGGTTTTGCTTAACAATTCTTGTGCTTTGTTGCTTTCTCCATATTGGGTGCTGTCATGCAGACTCCTGCCTGTATGTGAACTCTTTCCTCTTGGTCGGTAAATGTCTCCGGGAGATTGGGCTAGTATGGAGTGAGGGCTCACTTCCGGTCGGTGTTCCTCTGTGCTGTGTCTCAGGGCTCGGATTGGGCTTATGGACGGGGCCTCGTTCAACCAGTTTCTTTCTCTCCTGGCTATTTCAGCCATGGCCCTGTCTAGCTTGTACACCTGTTCACGTAGTATGTCATAGCCTGCATGTAAGTGTGCATGCTCGTATGGTTCTGTTACCCCAGGGTGAGACAACACTTTTTCTGCCACGGGTGACCGGGCTAAGGCCTGAGCCGTTCCCCATCTCACAGGAT
This sequence comes from Notolepis coatsorum, assembly GCF_963971535.1. Lineage (NCBI taxonomy): Eukaryota > Metazoa > Chordata > Actinopteri > Aulopiformes > Paralepididae > Notolepis > Notolepis coatsorum. Next base: position 123,713,936 of record NC_140170.1, on the reverse strand, counting down.
ATGCTGGCATAATATCCCCTGTTTCCTTTCCTTCCAAATCTCCTTCACTCTCTTCGGAGACGTCCTCCAATCCTGAGCTCCAGGTCAAGCCCGAGGGTGACTGAAAGGTGGTGCCTTTCAGAGTAGGCCCCTTGCCTATAGGTCTCAGTTTGACCGGTTTCGCTCTCTTGTTTCGAGGTCTAGGAGGTTCGCCCCTCGGGTACCGAACTCTCTCCCTAGATCTTGATCGAGATGAAGACCTGGAGGATGCTCTGGAGCTTGACCTATCCCAGTCTCCCTCTATTCCTGAGTCCTGATCTAGATCAGTATACTCCTGTTCGCTACTTGCTGGGTCGTCCCCTGACTCCGGGGGACGGCCTAGAAGTCTATGGATACTCCTGGCCTGAGATCGCGCAGGTTCCGCCTTTTCAGGTTCGAACTGTACTGTCGGTCTCCTGGGTGTGGATGATCTCCCTCTCTCTGCTGCTCGGGAGGAGTTCTGGGAGTTGGACCTTTCTTTCCTGGGTACGGGTCCCGACCCCTTAGGGTTCGGAGGGGGAGTGAGAGGTACCAATGCAGGCTCATCGTCCTCGTCTTCCTCACCCTCCCCGGCTCTATCCACGGCCAGGGTTATTGCCTCATTGTCCCTAGGTTCCACCATGAGACGGATCTCCGTGTGCCCTGCACTCCTTAGGCTTGAGATCGCGCTGATTACGGCTTTCCCCAACCATATGCCTCTTTGGCCATATCCTCGAGACCTGTCCCACATCAGGTTTATGGCTAGTCGGTAGGGCATGTCCTTAGTACCATGGCCAGCATAGATTTCCCTTTTCTGCAGTAGTTCCTTTATACGGGACACCAGTCTGTCCCAGTTTATGTGTGAGGACTTTATCTCCTTGTATTGGTCTTGGCTTAGTGTCATATGGACAATTTTCTCCGCGTGAAACACCCCATAATCACACTCTGTGATTACTGCCTTGCCTGGTTTCAGGGGCTCTTTGGTCCTTTTTTCCATTACCTGTTTCCTCAGGTTCCGGTAGTAAGAGCCTCCTGCCGTTACCATGCTTGTTTCCCATCTACCATAGTTCGTCAATGACGGTCCAGTGAAGGTGAGGATTGACCATGGTGTATCAGAGTTATCGGTCCAGACTGGGTAGTTAGTGACTGTTATGTCTGGTGATTGTCTGTGAGACCTTGTAGATGTCACTCTCACCCCTGAGTGTTCACCACGGGGAGATATATAGGTTGCTCTCGCTTGCCTCACTTCCTCGTTGTTATGTGTGTCATGTGCCCTGATCAGGCGTTCCTAGTGTGATGTGTCATGTCTAGATGTAGTCCGCTGTCCTAGTGTGTAGTCCCCATTGTTTTTCCCCAGGTGTATCCAATTACCATTAACCCAGGTGTGTGTCGTCTCGTCATCCCCTTGTGTATAAGTAGTCTGTCATCCCTTCCGTCTGGTGCTGATCCTGTCTGTATAGTCCTGTGTTTGTCTGTCTATTATTTGATGTTCATTTCAGTTACGAAAAACCATGGTAACTATTAATTAAAATATTCTTTATTTAGATACTTTGGCTGCCGTCTCCTTATTGTGTAACATTGACAAGTTAACGAGCCTTCCTGTAGTCAATGGTTACGTAATATGGGGGCTCGGCCAAACGACTAGGAGCAAGCATTGTGAGGTATGGTTGGCATTGTCGTGTGTGTGACCCATGTTTTAGACCCCCTTGGCAAATACTTCTCCAATAGGGAGCGTTCTCAACCAGCTAGGGCAGTTGGACCATTTTATATATGGTACCTTCCATCGCCTGGGGACACACCACATGCGGTCGGGGTATTAGAAGGACCCTGTCAGGCTCCTCCTAGGCCGGCGTGTGTATAGTAGTTACTTATATAGGGGTACTATAGTGAGGGTTGAGAACATTTGGGGATGGGTTTTTTTTTTTGTATACACATGACAGTGGTTGATTTGCGAATACCAATAGGTGTGGAGGCATTAGGCGGTCGTGCCAGCGCTTGTTTAGATATCGTACATACAGTACCAGGGTTGGTAGTGGAGCGGTGGCCGAAGTAGGTAGGGACCAGGACTATACAGACGCTAGGGTGAAGCCGTTTTTCTTTTGTTTGTTGTGGTTAGTTAGGGGTTGATTGTTTTCGTTTGTTTTGATATATGGTGCTTGTGTTTGTAGGTATCCCTCGTTTTCTCCTTCCCTGTTTCTTCCCGGTTCAGAAATGCCAGTGACAGTGGCAGACTTTGTGCGCAGGCCGACAGTGGGGTTGTTAGGCGTGTGCACGAAGAATGAGCTGGCGGGAATAGCGGACCATTATGGGGTTAAGCTGGCCCCGGGAAGAAAAGCACAGCAGCGGGGCACATTGGTAGAGGCTCTGACCACCCAAGAGGTGGTGCATGACGACACCGATGAGGAGTTAGACCAAGTCTCCGATGGCTCTCTGGGGCTGCGCAAGTTGGAGTTGGAGCTTAGGTTTGAAGAGCTCAGGTTCAAGCGTGAGGAGGCGGACCGTGTGCGCGCGGAGGCGGAACGTGTGCATGCGTTGGAGCGGGTTGACCGTGACCAAGCCGAGGCGGAGCGCACCCATGCGCGCACGCTTGAACTCAGGAGGCTTGGGGCAGAGGTGCGCCCACACGTTGAGGATAGGTTCGATGTGGCCAAATATCTCCGTCTCGTGCCACAGTTTCTGGAAAAAGATGTGGATAAATATTTTTCCATGTTTGAAACTGTGGCCACGACACTGAGATGGCCGGCCGAACACTGGACCTTGCTGCTCCAGAGTGTCCTTACGGGAAAAGCCCAGCATGTGTATGCATCCCTGTGCCCGAATACCCAAGACTACAAGGCGGTCAAAGCTGCGATTCTCAGGGCATATGAGCTGGTGCCTGAGGCGTACAGGCAGCGGTTCAGGGCTCTGAGGAAGGGCAGCTCGCAGACTTATGTGGAGTTTGCGTACGAGAAAGAGCTGTTGTTTGACCGGTGGTGTGCGTCGGAGAAAGTGGACACCCTAGCTAAAATGCGGGAGCTCATCCTCTTGGAGGAATTCAAGTCGTATTGTTTGCCCGATAATGTGGCGATGTATATCAACGAACGGAAGGTGGCTAAATGCTCGGTGGCTGCCGGTCTGGCGGATGAGTTTGTTTTAACACACAGGGTGCTGTTTGTCAAGCCTGGCTGTCCTGGTGGGGAGGACAGACCGGGGTGGAGCTCCGGTGGTAAACTGGGGGCCTCTGGCAATAGCGAGCAGTTAACACATGCGGACGCAGGTGGAGTTGGTGAGCGAGGTCTGGGGGGGGACACTCGTGTCTGTTTTCATTGCGGAAGAAGAGGGCATATAAAAGATAATTGCTATGCTCTCCTTCACGGGGTTAACAGTCCTACCACACAGATGACACAAATATCGTTGGTTGCGACGCCCACTGCTGTGGGTGAAGGCATGGCGGCAGCCTATTTACCTTTTATCAGTAGAGGGTTGGTATCATTTTACAAAGGTGGTAGGAAGGTCCCTGTGACTATCTTACGGGACACTGCTGCGTCTCAATCGGTTATCCGTAGGAATGTGTTACCCTTTGATAACAGATCAAAAGCACATGCTGGGATAAGGGTCAAAGCTTTTGGTAGACATGTTATGAGAATGCCACTACACAAGATTCATTTGGAGTCGGGCCTGGTGTCGGGACCGGTCGTTATCGGGGTTGATAGCCGTTTCCCGATCGAGGGGGTGTCATTGATCCTCGGTAATGACCTGGCAGGGGGTAAGATGTTAATAACATCAGATGTCATTTGCGTTTCAGCTGGGCCTGTTGGTGCGGACGTTCTGGCGTGTGTGCATACGGGAGTTGGTCCATCAGATGCACGTACGACGGCCATGACGGGTGGTGCTGATTTATTTGACATGGGGTTGTCGGGCAGTGACGCGGTGCCTGACTGTACTGCCAATTCCATCCCTATCTTTTTTCCCACGCCTAGAACGCCGGTGCCAGCCTCAGTAGTGGCTGCACCTGTGATTGTGCCCTCTACGTCAGCGTCGGCTTGTGTGTTGGCCCCATCTAGTGTTGATGCGAGTGATGACAATGTGAATGATGGCAATGCTGTGAGTCTTCTCTTTCCAGTGGGAGCGAGGGAAATGGAGGAGGCCGTCATTGTTCCGTCTGAAGCAGTGGTGGGAGCGAGGCTGAACGTTCCTCCGCATGGGAGGTGGCTCTGTGTTGGAGCTGTCTTGTGGCCTATTGTGTTTCTCTTTGTTAATTTTGTTCTGTTTTCCAGGGGCGGGTCGGGCTGGTGAGGAGTGGGGCTGGGGCTGCCCATTCGTCCTGACTGATTGCCTGATCGATTGAGGACGTTATTGACAGATTGCAGAGTGCAGTGCCGATCGATGTCACATTGTTCTAGTGCAGCGGCAATATCGTAGTCTATGAAGTTTGTCTGAGACGTGTTTAGAAGTGGCCACTATTTTTCCCTTTATTTATTTTGTGTGGTATTTTTTCTCTTTTGTTGTTTATGTCCATTTCCCCATTTTTATTCTGGGGTTATGGCCATAAATTTAAGGGGGGGGGGTGTTATGTGTGTCATGTGCCCTGATCAGGCGTTCCTAGTGTGATGTGTCATGTCTAGATGTAGTCCGCTGTCCTAGTGTGTAGTCCCCATTGTTTTTCCCCAGGTGTATCCAATTACCATTAATCCAGGTGTGTGTCGTCTCGTCATCCCCTTGTGTATAAGTAGTCTGTCATCCCTTCCGTCTGGTGCTGATCCTGTCTGTATAGTCCTGTGTTTGTCTGTCTATTATTTGATGTTCATTTCAGTTACGAAAAACCATGGTAACTATTAATTAAAATATTCTTTATTTAGATACTTTGGCTGCCGTCTCTGTTACAAAGGATCAGATTAAACCGAATATATATATTTATTGATTGATATATATTGCATAGTATTTGTATATCGTTTTGATATCCCTTGTATATTCCTTGTACATATACACGGAATATCCCTTTAGCCTAGTACAGACCATAATATTTCATTCTCCTATTGGACAGCGGTCCACAGGCGCCAGGGCCATGCCTCCAGAGTCAGGTTCAAAGCCACCGTCAAGACATGTCTGTACATGCCCGGCCTTGCCCAAGAATACGAGACAGAAATGAGGCTGGCACTAGATTGTTCGCCGTGCATATAAATATGGCGCAGGTGAATACAGAAGCACTTAGGAACTAAAGTTGAAGCCTCACCCACGATACTCCGTGCGGTGAAGTATGGCCTGTTTGGCCCCAAAGAGAGCATTGAGACCACGTGCGAATTAATAACTGAATTGTCAGAGTTTGGCGCTATACCGTCGAGTGCGACATATTTCTATTAAGTCAGTAATAGTCTATTTGTGTATAGTGTATCGTGCGGCTAAAGTTCTACAGTGACCAGCATCACCAACGCTTCCTCGTACCAGCTAGAGTGCTTATCCAGGCTGGGCTGCTTTCATGGCGCTTTCACCCGAGGAGACCTAGACGAGGATCGTGTGGACATGTACACTGGATTAATCTACCCGACGACTGCATAGCCATTTACGTCTGGATTATATTTGTTTTGGTCCTGTGATTTATGGAGCGGAGAATCGCCGACGCCTACACGTGTGTGGGATTTACCCTGTGAGGAGCCACGTCGAGTCTGCGCCTCAGAGAGCCTGAGGCAGGCTAGCTTTCTTCACTGTGGAGCTACAGTCTACGGAGAACAGCTGTATTCGTCTGTGGATCAAGAGACTATTGCACCGTCTCCTGTACTTGGAGTCTCCTTAGTCATCGTTGACCAGACTCTCTACTACCGACAGATCCTCTACCCCTGCTGGCTTACAACCGGGGGGACCCTTCAGTATCTCCCGCTATATATTACCAGTGCACCATAGATATAATTCCCTAAGATTCAGGTCGTATAATTACCTCCTGCGTAACCAGAGAATGGACATTCATTATTGATTTGCCTACGCACATTCCTTTGCCGTACAAGTGCATTCAAAGTATAATAGAGAAGTATATTATGTACCTTTTGCTGCAATAAATACTTAATTATAACTTTGTGTGGAACCGATTTATTGTGGGAAGTGTTCATCATATTTATATATCATGTACTGTATGGCCAGTAATTAAAGTACATAAAGCGGTAGTGGTTTAATGATACCATACTTATCAATACAGTCAGGGAATTGTACCCCTCAGTTACAATTGGTCCTTCGAGCCGGAGGGTAACTAGTGTAATATTAATATAGTGGTATTAATATTGACATGGCCTATGATGAACACTCCACAAAACGGTTCTCCTAAAGTAGATCGCCCGCAGCGTAGACGGCAGACACCTCAGTACTTAGAGGATTACGTTGCCAATATACTACCTAGCTTTCTACAGACGGTAAACGCGGAAAAAGTAGATAGTAAAATTATGTCCGACCCTATCGACCAGGCTACCCCACCAATAGAGGCCCTAGTGGGTTCTAACGTAACTGACCAAGCTCACGGTGGAGACCAGGAGGGACCTGACATGACTTTACCCCGCGCCAAGACCGAAGAAGTAGTCCCCGGAGAGCTCCAGGATAAAGACAGCCCTCCAGGGATGGAACTCTACCCGCTACAAGAAGAGGAGAGCACCCCGGAGATGGATCTCCAGGACTCGCCACAGGAGAACAGATCTCCAACGAGTACTGCCAGGAGCGGATCACCTCAACCAGCGTCTTCCCCCAGCGAGGCGGACAAGATGCTGGCACAGGCATTCCTCGCCAGCCTAGCAGCATCAACAGAGCGCGATCGACTCCAAGCACAGACGCTTAGTGAGCGCGAACATTCTTCCATGGAAAGAGAACGCCTTCAAGCGCAGCAACGGAGCGACGAAGATCATATACGTCTAGAGATTAGACGCCTTCAGACGGAAGAGAATATGGGAAGGGACCGGGCCGAAGCCCAGCGCGCCGCCGCCGAAGCCCAGCGCGCCGCTGCCGGTGCCCAAAGAGAAGCAGAGTGCGACCTCGCTCTCACCAAGCGCGAAGCCGAGCGCGACCGATTACAAGCGCAGATAATGGAGCAGCTGATCACCAGGGCAACACCCCCTCCCTCCGCACGGGGTTCCAGGGCCTCGTCAAGACAAGGGTCAAGGGCACCCTCCCCTACCCGATCAAGCAACCCTGAGCCCGACCACCAGAGAGAGCCTATACCCCCCTCCGAACTCCTTCCCCGACCGGTCCAAGCGAGACCCAGCTACAAGGAAGAAACGGTCTACATCGCGGAGAGGCTAAATAGACGACTACAGGATCTAGAGGACCTGCCAGAGGAAGAAGAAAAGGGAGAGGAGGAGAGTCAAGCCCGACAGCAGCACAGTACTCCACAGGACCAGGAGGTCCAGTACAGCCCAGGCTCTACCCCCGCGGCTCTGCGCTACAGACCCCCGACTCAATTCACGGGTGAGCTTGACGCACGACCAGCCCCGAGGAACAGCACCTGGATACGCGGGCCATGGTACCCAGCAGGTACCAGCCCACCAAGAGGCGTAAGAGGAGACTCGCCTAGGAGGCCTCTCTTCCAACGCTCACCGATGTGCCAGCCATCCATGGCATCATACATTGGCACACCGACGTTTCCGGACTTCACCCACGAGAACAGAGCACAGTACACGGAGCTACGAATGTGCTTAGAGACAATGATGTCCGATGTAGCTGATGAACCGTACAAATATGCTATCCTATTGAAGCACCTCAAGGTGCCCCGAGCGCACAATATAGCGCTGGCCTATGCCACCTCTACTACCCCATACACCGCGGCTCTAGCAGCACTCGACCAAAGATATGGACGCATATGGGACTACGTAATACAAGAGATAAGGCATATTGACCGCCTACCCCCAGCCACAGACAATCGCTCACTAGATGACCTGTCTATCAAGGTACAATCCCTGGTAGGGATGCTGGGGGCGCAAAGAGAAAAGGGTATGCACGAACTGTACGCAAACTCTAATGTCGAGAGGATTTTAGAGAAGCTTCCGCCCGCCAGACAAGAGCGCTTCAGGCGGCAAAGAGACCACCGTGATCCTAACGGTCCCGAGCCATCCCTCCTAGACCTAGCCGACTTCCTGGCGAGAGAAGTCAACAGCCTACGGTTGGATACGTTCATGCGGAGCACACCAAGCTCCAGAGAGGGACCTAGGAGAGCAAACGATGGCCGAAGATTGGTGACCGTCATGCACCAATCAGAATCAGTACCGAGCAGCAAGAACCACAGTACCCCCTCGATGAAAGAGAAGTGGAAGATGGTGTGCCCGTACTGCGAAAAGGAACACTGGTTGTCACAATGTGACACGTTCAAGAAGATGACCGCCGACGAGGTGAGTCAATGGATAAAGTCCAACCGACGCTGTTACCGATGTGCGCGCAGTCACATGGCAGCCGATTGCCGCTTAAAGAAGAGGTGTAGTCGGTGTGACGGAGCCCACCTAGATGTCCTACACGACAGTAACAGAAGAAAGCCTGCACCCTCAAGCAGCACAAAGGCAAGTGTTATGTACATTGACCCCGCCAGCAGCGGGGGCGCCCGGGTGCTCTTAAAGGTGGTCCGCGTAACATTGAGTTACCAAGATAAGGTCATGGACACTTACGCCGTCCTTGACGACGGGTCAGAGAAGACCCTTCTCCTCACGTCCGCTGCGGCCCAGCTGGGGCTGCGGGGGAGCGAAAACCAGATGATGATTCGGACAATAAGAAGAGATCTAAAGACGATAAAGGGCGAGAATGTCTCCTTCACTATCGCAGCAAGCGGGCAGCCAGAGAGACGGTATAGGATTACTAACGCTTTCACCAGCCAAGAAATAGGCCTGTCGCAGTACACCTACCCCATCGCCAAGCTGATGGATAAATATGTGCACCTGCGTCAACTACCTATACCGCTCATAGACGGTGCCACCCCGACCCTGCTGATAGGCTCCGACCATGCAGACCTCATCGTCCCGATTGACCGGGTCCACACAGGGCCCAGAGGCTGTCCTGCAGCAGTCGAGACCCGCCTAGGATGGACACTACAAGGCCCCCTCGCTAAGTCTCTTAACCGAACAGCAGCCACTAGCTGCCTCCACTCCAGAGTGACAGAAGAAGACACCACCCTCCTACAGCACGTCGAGAGGCTATGGACACTAGAGACAATGCCCTTTAAGAACGAAAAGAAAGACGTTCGTTCTAAGGAAGACATTTACGCTATAGCCCTCCTCGAGCAGGGGACAAAGAGAGTCAAAGTCAACGGAGTGATGAGATACGCAACTCCACTCCTGAGGCGAGAGGGTATGCCTACCTTCCACGCCCCAAAAGAAGCGACGGAGCGGTATCTATTGAACACAGAGCGGCGCCTAGCCAGAGACCCCGCTCAAGAGACTGTGTACCGCGCTGAGATTAACAAGCTAATCACAGCGGGACACATAAAGAAAATTGACATTAAAGAGGCCGATCAGACGACCGAATCATGGTACGTGCCGCACCACAAAGTCCACCACAACGGCAAGGATCGTATTGTGTTCAACTGCAGCTACCAGATCGGATCACAAAATCTGAATAAAGAGCTCTTGCCCGGCCCAACACTCGGCCCCTCTCTACTAGGCGTGTTACTACGTTTCCGCCAAGACAAGGTGGCCATCAGCGGCGACATCAAAGGGATGTTCCTGCAGGTGAGACTAGTGGAGGAGGACAAGCCCCTGCTGCGGTTCCTATGTAGAGAGAGGATCGGGGATGAGCAACCAGCCATCTATCAATGGGAAGTCCTCCCTTTCGGAACCACATGCAGCCCATGCTGTGCTACGTTTGCACTGCAAAAGCACGTCGCAGAGGATCCAGCAGCTGATGAAGAGGTCCGACAAAGTGTAGGAAATAGTTTCTACGTGGACAACTGTCTGCAAAGCGTCTCGACGCCAGAAGAAGCCGAGGCCCTTCTACTCAAGCTCCGCGCCTCCCTGATCAAAGGCGGCTTTGATCTCAGGCAGTGGGCCAGCAGCGACCCGCAAGTATTGCGCAGCCTCTCCCCCGAGGATAAGGCAGCGAGCAGCGAGACCTGGATGGCGACCATCCCAGGAGAAGCCCAAGAAATGACATTAGGACTAGTCTGGCGCTTCAAAACAGACTCGCTCCATTATAAACACACACCCCTGACCAAGGAGCAGGGAAGGTCGACTGCACTACCGACCACCAGACGGAGTGTATACAGAACACTCGCCAGACAATATGACCCGTTGGGATGTATTCTACCTTACACCACCAGGGCAAAGATGATTGTAAGAGCGTTATGGGACAAGGACCAGGGCTGGGACGACCCCATACCCGAACACCTTGCATCCACATGGAGAGAGTGGGAGACGGAACTCAGCTCACTCCCAGGTGTCAACATACGCCGCAGCTACTTCCCACCCACAGTGAGGCCGGAGACGTGCCAGATGGACCTGCACGTCTTCAGCGACGCCTCCGAAGTAGCGTACGGTTCGGTGGCCTACTTGCGTGCCCGAGAGGAGGGAGGAGAAATACATACTGCTTTCATCCTGGCTCGCTCAAGAATAGCCCCACAAAAGCAACAATCTATCCCGCGTCTAGAGCTCTGCGCAGCCCTAGCAGGAGCGCAACTCGCCACGTTAATCCAACGTGAACTCACCATTCCGGTGCAAAGAACAATCTTGTGGTCAGACTCCACGACAGTACTCACATGGATTCGGTCTGATTCGTGCAGATACAAGGTCTTCGTGGGAGTCAGAGTCACAGAGATTCAAGATTTAACAGAAGTAGCAAGCTGGAGGTATGTGGACACAAAACACAACCCAGCTGACGTCATCACCCGGGGAATGTCCCTGGATGACCTCACCCGTCACAACCTATACAGTGACGGGCCAGAGTTCCTCAAGCTCCCGGAAGAAGAGTGGCCTACACCCACCCCACGGGAAGCGAGTAAAGAGGAGGCCGAAAACAAGAAATCTATGTTCTGTGGATTGAACACACTCGTCTCCACAGACCCCGACATAGACGATTGCCTCACCCTAGAGAGTGCGCAGCTAAAGACATTCCTGTGGCACCACCCAGAGATTCAGCTCACTACTGACATTACAGCAGCTGACTACGAAGAAGCAGAACTTCTTCTCCTACAACGAGCCCAGAGAGACTCGTTTCCCGATGAGCTAGACTGTCTACAGGGAGCAAAGCCCGTCCCATCAGACAGCAGATTGCTCCACCTAGCCCCCGAGAGCGACGCCCATGGTCTCATCAGAGTGGGTGGTCGTCTGCGGAGAGCTCCAGACTTACCGGATGACGTCAAGTACCCGATAGTCTTAAACAGCCGACACAAGGTCACAGAGCTGATCATAAAGAAATACGACGAGGATGTGCATCACGCCGGGGCAGAGAGAGTCTTCGCGGAGATCAGACGTCGTTATTGGATACTGCAAGGGAGAGAAGCAGTGCGGCGCTTCCAGCCAACCTGTCTAGACTGTCGTAAATGGCGAGCGCAGCCCAGTATACCCCGGATGGCTGACCTACCTCCCTGTCGCCTCCAACTCGGCGACAAGCCTTTTCACTCCACCGGTATGGACTGTTTTGGCCCGCTGTATATAAAGAAAGGAAGAGGAACCGAGAAGCGGTGGGGTATTGTATTCAAATGCATGACCACCCGAGCGATGCATATAGAACTCCTTCCAACCATGAGCACAGATTCATTCCTTATGGCCTTCCGAAGATTCACATCGCGGAAAGGCAAACCGTCTATATTATTGTCTGATCACGGGACAAACTTCAAAGGCGGAGAAAGAGAGCTGAGAGAGAGCTTCCAAGCTATGGGCCCAGAACTTAAGACCCACCTCGCTCCATCCCAGATTGAGTTCCAGTTTAATCCCCCGAACGCACCTCACTTCGGTGGAACTTGGGAACGAGAAGTACGTTCAATAAAGACAGCCCTGTACGCCGTGCTTGGGGCCCAGACCGTGGCGGAAGAAGTCTTAATGACAGTCCTCACGGAGATCGAGGGAGTATTGAACTCAAAGCCCCTCGGTTACGTCTCAAGTGATGTAGCAGATGTCGACCCAGTCACCCCCAACACACTCTTGATGGTGCGGCTGGACCCCGCGCTACCACAGACAATGTACAGGCCTGAAGAAGCGAACGGCCGAAGAATGTGGAGGTACAGTCAAGTATTGGCTGACAAGTTTTGGAACAGCTTCCTACTCCACTATCTACCGTCTCTACAGACCCGCCAGAAATGGGTGAAAGAGAGAGACAATTTGACAGAAGGAACAGTCGTCATGATTATCGACCAGTCACTACCCCGAGCTATGTGGCCGGCTGGCCGCGTAAGCAAAGTGATCACCGGTGCCGACGGAAAGGTCCGAGCAGCCGAAGTGCTCGTCCAAGGACGGATCTACACCCGACCCGTGGCGAGGCTAATAGAACTGCCAAGGCTCCCCGATACTATCGATGACGACCATGACCCCATGACTTTGTGAACTGCCCGACCCCTCACAACAGACATTGAGTAGTGGACAGTGCGGTTAATCTGTCTCTGCTTAGCTAATTAGGTGGGACTAATTAGGAGGCGGCTGTTACAAAGGATCAGATTAAACCGAATATATATATTTATTGATTGATATATATATTGCATAGTATTTGTATATCGTTTTGATATCCCTTGTATATTCCTTGTACATATACACGGAATATCCCTTTAGCCTAGTACAGACCATAATATTTCATTCTCCTATTGGACAGCGGTCCACAGGCGCCAGGGCCATGCCTCCAGAGTCAGGTTCAAAGCCACCGTCAAGACATGTCTGTACATGCCCGGCCTTGCCCAAGAATACGAGACAGAAATGAGGCTGGCACTAGATTGTTCGCCGTGCATATAAATATGGCGCAGGTGAATACAGAAGCACTTAGGAACTAAAGTTGAAGCCTCACCCACGATACTCCGTGCGGTGAAGTATGGCCTGTTTGGCCCATAGAGCATTGAGACCGCGTGCAAATTAATAACTGAATTGTCAGAGTTTGTCGCTATACCGTCGAGTGCGACATATTTCTATTAAGTCAGTAATAGTCTATTTGTGTATAGTGTATCGTGCGGCTAAAGTTCTACAGTGACCAGCATCACCAACGCTTCCTCGTACCAGCTAGAGTGCTTATCCAGGCTGGGCTGCTTTCATGGCGCTTTCACCCGAGGAGACCTAGACGAGGATCGTGTGGACATGTACACTGGATTAATCTACCCGACGACTGCATAGCCATTTACGGCTGGATTATATTTGTTTTGGTCCTGTGATTTATGGAGCGGAGAATCGCCGACGCCTACACGTGTGTGGGATTTACCCTGTGAGGAGCCACGTCGAGTCTGCGCCTCAGAGAGCCTGAGGCAGGCTAGCTTTCTTCACTGTGGAGCTACAGTCTACGGAGAACAGCTGTATTCGTCTGTGGATCAAGAGACTATTGCATCGTCTCCTGTACTTGGAGTCTCCTTAGTCATCGTTGACCAGACTCTCTACTACCGACAGATCCTCTACCCCTGCTGGCTTACAACCAGGGGGACCCTTCAGTATCTCCCGCTATATATTACCAGTGCACCATAGATATAATTCCCTAAGATTCAGGTTGTATAATTACCTCCTGCCTAACCAGAGAATGGACATTCATTATTGATTTGCCTACGCACATTCCTTTGCCTTACAAGTGCATTCAAAGTATAATAGAGAAGTATATTATGTACCTTTTGCTGCAATAAATACTTAATTATAACTTTGTGTGGAACCGATTTATTGTGGGAAGTGTTCATCATATTTATATATCATGTACTGTATGGCCAGTAATTAAAGTACATAAAGCGGTAGTGGTTTAATGATACCATACTTATCAATACAGTCAGGGAATTGTACCCCTCAGTTACAGTCTCCTTATTGTGTAACATTGACAAGTTAACGAGCCTTCCTGTAGTCAATGGTTACGTAATACTCGTGAACACGTGGTCCTGGGCTTATGCACTGCAGGGAGTGATCTCGCCCTGGTGTGGTTGATCCCCCCAGTGTCGGGAGGTGTCCCCTGTGTGTATATTCTCCCATTTCGTGTCCAGAGGGGGCTCTCATTGAGGGCGGAGCCCTCTTATCCATATACATGGAAGTGGGAGCAGGCAGTGTTCGGCCTGTTTCCTCATATATCCTTCCTTGTCCTGACCGGGGCCATGTAATTTGAGCCCTCTGGTCTGAGTGACTCACTGCTTCCCTTGGTGTTCCCGAGGGACAGACTGTCCGGTTTCTGTACGCCAGCTCCTCCTGAACTAGCGTCTCTAGCATCTGTTGTGCTAGCGTCTTCCGTGCTAGCATCTCTTGTGCTAGCTTCTCTTGAGCTAGCATCAGCTGCGCCAGCTCCTCCTGAGCTAGCGTCTCTTGCACTAGCATCTGCTGTGCTAGCGTCTTCCGTGCTAGCATCTTCCGTGCTAGCATCTGTTGTGCTAGCTTCTCTTGAGCTAGCATCAGATGTGCTAGCATCTGTTGTGCTAGCTTCTCTTGAGCTAGCGTCTGATGTGCTAGCATCTGTTGTGCTAGCTTCTCTTGAGCTAACTCCTCCTGCGCCATCTTCTTCTGAGCTAGCGTCTGCTGTGCTAGCTTCTCTTGAGTTAGCGTCTGCTGTGCTAGCTTCTCTTGTGCTAGCTTCTCTTGAGCTAGCGTTGGTTGCTAGCTCCGGCTATTTAGCCTGCTGTTAGCTCCTGGCTTTGTTAGCCTGTGGTGAGCTAGTTAGCTTTCGTCTGGCTAGTTCCAGCTCATCTCCAGTTAGCTCTGGCTTGTTAGCCGTCAATTCACTCTTGGCTTGTTAGCCTGTGGGGAGCTAGTTAGCTCTTGGCTAGTTAGCCATCAATTCACTCTTGGCTTGTTAGCCTGCATTCCTGTGGACGGCGTTTTGGCAGCCTCACGTAGCCTCGGGCTAGGTAGCCATCCAGTTAGCATTCAGTTCGCTTGTGGCTAGTTAGCCTGCATTCCTGTGGACGCCGTTTTGGCAGCCTCACGTAGCCTCGGGCTAGGTAGCCATCCAGTTAGCATTCAGTTCGCTTGTGGCTAGTTAGCCTGCATTCCTGTGGACGCCGTTTTGGCAGCCTCACGTAGCCTCCGGCTAGGTAGCCATCCAGTTAGCATTCAGTTCGCTCGTGGCTAGTTAGCCTGCATTCCTGTGGACGCCGTTTTGGCAGCCTCACGTAGCCTCGGGCTAGGTAGCCATCCAGTTAGCATTCAGTTCGCTTGTGGCTAGTTAGCCTGCATTCCTGTGGACGCCGTTTTGGCAGCCTCACGTAGCCTCCGGCTAGGTAGCCATCCAGTTAGCATTCAGTTCGCTCGTGGCTAGTTAGCCTGCATTCCTGTGGACGCCGTTTTGGCAGCCTCACGTAGCCTCGGGCTAGGTAGCCATCCAGTTAGCATTCAGTTCGCTCGTGGCTAGTTAGCCTGCATTCCTGTGGACGCCGTTTTGGCAGACTCACGTAGCCTCGGGCTAGGTAGCCATCCAGTTAGCATTCAGTTCCCTCGTGGCTAGTTAGCCTGCATTCCTGTGGACGCCGTTTTGGCAGCCTCACATAGCCTCGGGCTAGGTAGCCATCCAGTTAGCATTCAGTTCGCTCCTGGCTTGTCAGCCCGTGTTCCAGTGGGCTAGGGCTATGTAGCCTCCTGTACACTTAGACCCTTTGAACCTCCCTTACGGGCGCAGTTCCAGGCTAGAACCTCCCTTTCCACCCCTAGGCTTTACAATCCAGACTCCTCTGGACCGACAAGCCTTAGCTTTCTGCTTCCCGGCATTTTCTTTTCAAAAACACCGATCACAGAAACACTACTCGCTTACTAACTCATTCGGTTTCAGCTTATAGTGGCCTGACTGTACATTGAGCCGAACGCGGCGGCCATTCCCATGGTCTTACTGCCATATGCGATCTGACCGGCAGGTGACCCAGTCGATAGCGATCCTAGACCCCGTAGTGGTTGTTAGCCACCCAGGTAAGAACCGACGGTCTGATCCCCACCCCACTTTGCTTTGGGTATGGAAACTTTGACCGTTTTCACCCGCCTTGCCTGTTCACAGAGGTGCCCGTGCACTTCTGCTAGGTGTGGACTGTCATCCACGTACCACGTGTTGCCCCCACACTTACGTGCGACACACACGCCGACTAGACGGTACCACGGTGGTATGTTGATTCATACCTCATCAGACACGGGGGCCATTCAGTAACTCCCCAGCACTATATAACATATTTTAACGTGCCCTCGGGACTTCGCAGTCCCACCGCCGCCTGTTGGAAGCTAAGGTTCGGGGCGCCTACCCCCTCCCTAGCCTCCAGTTAGCACCAGCTTATTAGCCGGCGCTGCCAGCCTGTATGGCTGCGCTGATGTCTCTCTAAACTGCCAGACATTTTAGAGAGAGGGTTTTCTTTACTTTCTTTTTCTTTAATCCAATTTTGCGGCCTCAACCGCTCCACCAGCAATGCCCCCACTATGCAGATGCCTTTAATTTGCCACTGCTTTCCACCGAGGGCCATACAGATCAATATCCTTTGTCTGGTGTATTCTAAAGCTCGGTTCTCCGTTTTTCAATATTTCAATTTTATTTTATTTTGGCTGTTATCTTACCGATCTCAGCCCTAACCCAAGGGACGCCATGTTAAGAGCTACAGGTAGTCTCTATATATCTCAATCACCTACTCGAGATATAAACCCGTGGCCGCTCGATATCCCCCGGCGAGGTGCTAAACTCGCCAAGTTCTCGAGTCAATTACTATTTCTGTCTAGATTACTTCAAGTCACTGGTCTAGTTATATCCAGTTGATATGAAATGTAATCATGAAGAGTTGTTAATCTCTTCTTGTTTGTAATAAACCGAATGTATTGTCTAGGAGAACTCTTATATGCCTATAATAAACATATTATATTATTATTATTACCATCATCATTATCATAATTTTACGAAAGGACTTGTAATACTGCTCATTTGAAAGCTCGGTTGTATTACTACTTTGTTAATACGTATTACCACTGTACTAACACGTAATCATTGTTTGCACGCCCCAGCACCTCCTGTCCTCCTCCTCCGCCAGCGGGATCGACCATCCAAATCCTGCAGTGATTTAGACGGATCGATTTCCCACATAACTCGACAGAGTTCGTCGGACACAGAGATACCGGAACCCGCAAACAGCAAACATTGTCATGTATATTATTTATACAGTACATAGCATATATATATATATATAATATATCTTTTAGCTGAAAAGCATTAACCAGTCAATTGATTCAATCTGTATTAGGTTACAGTACATTTATAGTCACCATCAATAGGAACTCATGGCGTCGGCCGGCATCGTGGCACATTGCTGGCTCCAAAAATCAGTCCAAGGACTCAAAAGATAATTAAAAAAAACACTCTTTATTTCAATGAAGTTACAAAAAAGACTGTATTGGAAATATCCATTACAGTTTAAACGATTATATAAAACAAAACATCCTATCTTCTAAGATCGCAATGGCCTGACACGGCTTGTGCCTGCTATGGAAACTCTGAAAATCTTCAAATCTGTGCTCCGAGGCTGGAGCAGTCACTTTTATATTGATCCGGCATCACATTGCTATTGGTCTAAAAACAGTGACCTCACGGCGATGTCACTTCACTAGCCAACCAACGTACACTACACACCGATGAATTCTCCTCCCCCTGTATTCGTCACAGTAACCTGAGCAACCGACTACCTTGTGCTGGAAAATCCCTATTCGTTACTAGCAGAGGCCAGAGGCCCCAAGGTTGTTTTTACATTCCTTAGTGGCCAAACAGTATTGAAGTGAAAGCAATTCACACTTCGTGCATGAGTATATAGTACATAGCCCAACACATACTACAGATATATACAGATACACATACATGTATAATACAGTACATATATATATAGTATACAGTGTACACATATATATGCACATACTTGTACCTATCATTGTCTACTCTACGCAGGGTGTGCCAACCTGCTGTTTTTCATTGTGTAGAGCAGCTGCAGACGCTGTCTCTATGGCCGCATTCCTGGGAGTGACTCCTTTACTGCATGTTGGGCAGAAGAGAATGGCCTGTGTTCCTACAATACACAATATACCTGTACTATATACAACATACAATATATATTGTATATTGCATTGTATATATTGTATATATATATAAATATACAATACACCTGTACCAATCATTGGTTTTACTCTATGCAGGCAGGACAGGGTTAACATGTGCCGACTTGCTCTCAGCTCTAGGCCACAGATAGAGAGAAGCACATCCCCCCCCCCCCTCTAACAGAGACTGCACTTCTGCCTCCATTCCGACTGCACATTAACTGTAACATAGTTTTAAAGTGTATAAAGAATATACAGGTCACATACATAGCTCCAATCATACACAACAAACACAAAAACACTATACAAAGTGTCACTCGTTGACTTGTGGCACTTAACATGTGTTTACACATGTGTTTACACATAACGTGTTTCTTCTCAATTTCTTTCTGACTGGGCGTTTACCCGCCAGAATGCATATCACATCTAGACACCTATAGTAACATATGCCTAGATTTAAAACAAATATATACAATAAACATATTGTATTGATTCCATTGATTCCATTGTCCAGGAAGAATCTACAGACATTCCCCATAATCATATATAAGAGCAGGATGTCATAATAACCAGTGTCACTAGTTGGCTGTGACACTTTACACTGACTAACCTGCTGGTTCCTTGACCTTGGTGCAAGAAAACATTTGATAAATGTTGCCGGATTTAGCAGCATCTCTCTTTTTCTTTGTTTTATCCCTCTCTCCTCCACCCTTTCTCTTTCTTCCACTGTCCATCTTGACATCAACGTTAATTGACTTTCGCTCTACTGTATCTCTCCCGAGTCCCTCACTACCTGGCTCAGTGCCTGGCTGTTATTCTGCATCTGAGTGCCATCTAGTATTGTACCCATTCTGCAATCTGTTAAATAAAGTTTTCATTCATTCATTCATCTACCATTCCATTCGCCGCCTCCGCTGTCAATCAGTTGTATCGCCTGGTCCCGCCTCCACCAATCACATGCGGCAGCACGGCTCCATTGTGTGTGTGTGATCCGCGTGAGGGAGAGAGAGAGAGTCAGATAGTTCTCCAACTCTGTCGCAGACAGTGAAATCCTGGTTGTTCCCCACCCACCTAGGTTATCTAACTATCGCGCCGCGCCGCCGCCACAACTAGAAACAATGGCCTGGCAAAAAATTTAATATATCGCCTAATCTATGTTTAAAATTATGGCTATGTGTCTAATCTGCCCGTCGCTTATCAAATAATCATTTTCCAGTCAGTGTTGTCAAGGCAGATTGTTTTTTTGTCGCTTCATTTCCGTTTGAGAGCATTTTGAAAAGCACCCGTTTTCAGGTGAAAAACAGTCCATTCTGTGATAATCGCCTTTTACTGGAATATTCCAGAACGTTGATATTTGTCGGCCTATTTATGAATCGTTTTCAAATAAACGCTAGATGATCAATATTATACGTGCACGCACGCACGTTCGAGCCGCACGCTGATAATAGCTGATTTCATTTCTTCATGAATTTTGTGTGAAACAGATAGAGCACATATCACAAAAAAGCTTATATCTCCTCGAAAACGAGTCTGATTATCCTAACACTGATAACATAGATTCCTTACCTGACATCAGATGGTATCCAAATGGTATATTCCAATTCCTGATCACCATTCAAAAAAATCAATAAGTGTATAGATCTAACATGTATACAGTAGAACTCATGATCCGCGGGGCTCAGAGGATCCAGAATGAACTCTGGTAACTCCGGCTGCATCAGTGGACTGGAAACTGTGGACTGGAATATTTTTTTTCCCCCATCCATTTTCATTGAGTCCATTCCAAAAGGGTGATTTACCATCTGGGAGACGATAGGTGGCGCTTTTTTCACATCTGATCGCCGGCGGCCCTTGGGTAGGCTAGGGTAGGCTCGCGTGATGCAATATGATTTCAGATCGCTAAAAAAAAAAATAATAATAATTCCGAGAAATCTTGTGAGTGGCTTTCAACGTAACTATCGTAAACACGAGTTTAGCCGTGAGTGGCTCTCAAAGTGTTAATGACCGGGTGCGCTGTTGAGCTAAGAAATTATAAGCCGGCCTCCTAATACAAGCCGGGTATATTTTGTTATTGTTGTTATATGCTGGCCTGGCTGTGCAGTAAATACCATATAATGGTATGGTGTTAATGTTTACCAAGAGAGTAAGCCTACCTCAGAATTGTATAAAACGAAGTTATTATTATTATTATTATTATTATTATTATTATTATTATTATTATTATTATTATTATACCAGTATTGTGATTGCACTATTTTACTTTATTTAACTTTTTTTGACCACCTGTAATTGCACTGTTTACTACCGTATTTCATACAGTACTTGGTTTCAATAAATGAACCCAGTACATTTTACTGGGTTCAAACTGACACAAAATGTTGATTTATTCATTATGATCTGTTTGAAAATATAGGCCTCTCTCTTATACATGCCTCCTCCTAATACAAGCCTGGTATCCGCTACAGTTGAAACAAATACAAGCCGGGGGTTACTATTAGAGGAATTACGGTATGTGTGTGTGTGTGAGGGGGGTATTCTGAGATGAACATTGAACATGGAACAGCAGGACAGCTACCTGAGAAGTTACTGTTTGTTGTTTTTGTTTACAGTGGCAGGATCCCACCATTTTATTGTATACTGTACATGTGTACAAACATATTTCTTAACACGTGTCTAGGCTTAAAGTATATATCCAGAGAGAGAGACAGGCTTGAAATCTGCTTCTTATGAGATGCGTTATGACATAATCAATCTGGGAAGTGCTCTCTGAGGCGTGGGGGGAAACCCATCTACTAACACAGCAGGACCAGGCTTTGGATGGCTTGAAGAACCGCAAACTGATCGAATCCTATCTAAAGATCGGATTTAATCAGAAACCCCTGCAGTGTTTTAAGTGTGTGTGAGAGAGAGAGATAGAGCGTGCAGGGGGTGTAAACTAAGCATGTATGTGAGTGCGTATGCTTGTGTGTGTGCGCATGTGTGTGTAATGTGTATGCATGTTTATGTGTCTTTGAAATCTAGCAACATCAGCTTTCCTTTGCTGTTGGCAGTTGTGTGGGTGAACATAATGCAGCTCTTAATGGTAGAGCAGCTCTCGGCTGAATGTTAAACCTACAATCTATTCTCAGTCCATGTTCATGTCCAAGTATACATATAGACCTGTTCGCTGTATACAAACATACCATGTTCGACCAAATCAGCAATACCAACTGAGTCACGTGACTAAGTCGCCCCCTACCTGCTTTAGCTGCTGTTTTAAAAAAGTACAACAGGGCTCGATGGAGAAACGGCTGAATGTCATTTTGCCAAATCAGCATGGCTGTGAGTGTGAGTCTTTCACCTTTTACATATCTTGCTTTGGCATGGATTGTTTGTTTAGATCGCTAGCATGGCTAACAAATGCAAATATATTGTAGTCTGCCCCGTTGTTCTGACCAGGATTACATTTCCTTTTGCCCCCTTGATGCTTGCGCACACTGGAACAGCTGTAAATGCCTAGTCTATGAAGTCAGTCCCTGTTTGAAGATTTTTTTAAGATTTCCAGTTCCAGTGTTCTATTGTCCATTTTGCATGTATAACCAGTTATTATCTAAGTAATTAGAATGTTAGAATTCATTTTATAATGATGCAATCAGTGTGACTAAAGTATGGTTTATTTGTATTGGGAAAGATACAGACACATTAGCTGGTTGAACAACATCTATATGTGTGGTAATAATGCAGATATTGAGTGTATTTCTGTGAAAATGCACGTGGCGCACGCCTTTGAATCCAACCAAAGCGAAGAAATTCGATTCACGCCCACGAGTCACCCGCCCGCGCGTGGCTGGTGTGAACAGCGACGCCCATATTAACACATTGGGTGCCATGCCCCTTCCGGGAAGTGCATCTGGCCTTGCCGTCCATTAACCCCATGTAAACACTCACCTTGTTTGTAGAGCTAAACCTATATTTTATATTATAGCTATGGATCTAATAATACTGTCGATTGTCAGTGAGTTGCTTCCAGTCAACATGCAAAAACCATAATTTTTTCATCCGTGCATTTCCGTTTTATACCGTTTTGAATATGAATATAGTCTGGGTGCTTTTGAGTAATTCCAGGAAAAAGACGCGAAAATAGCGTTTTAGTGGAATCCACTTATCACGTTGTCATTTTTCGCCTGATTATCGAATCTTCCTGAAATCAATGCTAAATTATCATTATTATGTCTCCTCGTGCATACATGAAATGGGCCCTTGAGGGTAGAATTGGACAATACGAAATTGGGATGGGAGAAAAATAGAAAAAAATGGGAGAAAAAGTAGATAAAAAAAAAGGAAATCTCCTGCTGTGTGGGTTCTCTCATTCATAACAATGGAAGCGATTACATTCTATCGATCGCCTGGTTTAAAAAAATCGGTCGCCTGGCAAAAAACGCCTGCTGTGTGCATTAGACTTTAGGCTACTTTATCATCGACCAAGGCATACATTGCTGAGGTAAAATGAGTAATAATGAAGCAAAAAAAATATTAAAGGTCCCATGCATTGCTATTCCTTGCACTATTTGGGCAACTTTACACAATTCCTGGGAGTCTATGGAACACATCTGTAAAGTTTCTTTTAAAAAAATGCATTGTTTTATATATATATATATTTTTTTTTTGTATTATCTTTTTTCCTCTCCTTTTTCCGTTTTTCTCCCATCCCAATGTTAGTCGTTATGCCAATTCCCAATCCCCTTCCTGGTCGTTGCGCACTCTACCCCCTACCGTCGGTCTGGGAGGGCGGACACCGCTGACACTGCCAATTGTGTCAGTATGGAGGGCCAACCAAGCCGGAGGTACCGCAGCTGGATTAGATCCTACTGTCTCTGTGGTGGTAGACAGACGCGTAGTCCGCTGCGCTACCCGGCCGCACCATTGTTTTATATTTTTAATCAAGTACTCAAAAGCAAAAACATTTCAACCTCAGGATTTCATGCTGTTTGTGCTGGGCTCCGCCCATAAGCGCGTTGAGTGACAGTCACCCACACAGTCTGTGACTGGCAGACAGAGAGAGAGATTGATGGGGATACTAATTAATTTCGCCGTGGGGGGGCATAATCCCATGGGACAATGCATTGGTAACTTGTTTCAAATGACAATATATACCTCTGTGAATATTATTGCATGGATCGGAATACGGGCGTGCGCGTGGGAGCGTGCGCAAAGATATTTTGACAGTGATATGGAGCATTCCCGACTGCAGGGAGAAGACCCATCCCTGCGGCGCACACACATTTACACACACTCCTGCGTCGCGGTCCCTCTCTCTCTCCCTCTCTCTATCTCTCTCTCTCCCTCTCTCGCTCGCTCGTTCTCTGCTGTCTGTCGCACCCTCTGTTTGAGGAAGTAATTTCACTCTGTTGTTGAGCGAATTGTGGGCGGTGACTACAACCAGTAGTATTCACGTCAGACTGTGGGTATCAGAATTGTCAAAGGATTCCCAGTTGAGTGTTGATACAACCTGTCCTGGGAGATGGGAAAAGCAGACAGAAGGGATTAGACAGGGGAACAGATATAATGGTGCTGCAGGCAGCTCTCCGCACTGCACAGGTGAGGGTAATTGGGTTAACCTCGTTTGTCATATATGGGGCTTGTGCTATTTGGAGGACCTTTTGTGGTAATTAGACATTGACTTTGTTTGTAATTTGGCCTAGTGTGGTTAAATTGGTATTTGTGTTTGGTGATTTTGCTAGCATTTGGAGTTTGACTGGCATTTGTATTGGAGTTCCTGTTGGGACAATTTGTTTGGGCTCTGTCTGAGTACAGAAGGGCTCATTTGAAAAAGTAATTAGGCTACTTAATTGGACTGGTGTCTGTGACCTGAGGTTTAGAGCTAGTATTTGTAGCTTGTTGGCTAGAATTTGTTTGTGGCCTAATTATTTGTATGCCAGTGTTAGGGAGTAAGCACATGTGATTTGGTCTTTGTTCTTGGGGTGTTTGATTGTTTGGGATTTGGGGAAGGTAGCAATTTGTTTTTGTGAAGATTTCTTGTGATATAGAGATTTGTTAATTTGTTTGTTATTGCTTGTGTTGAGGCTTTGGTGTTTGATACCTTAATGACGGTCTATGTTTTGGGAACCATTGATCCCCAGGTAGGCAAAGATGGCAGGTTCCCAATAGGGGGACTTGTCTTGGTGTGACCTTTAGGCGGCTACAAACGTGGGTAGAGACAGGCACTTGTGTTGGCGCTTGTGTCCTCTCAGGAGCACGTCTCTGGCACAGAGGAGTGGCTGTATAACAGGTACTTATTCTGCCCAGAGAGTTCCAAGTGCATAAGTACCCCCTGCATGTAGTAGCACAAAGATTAGGGTTTGAGGTAATTAGTTAGTTAGGTTCGGTAGTTAGTCAGGGTGGGGAGGTTTCATTGGATCAGACTGTTTTGTTTCTTGGTATTCACGCTTCATTGTCCCAGCATAGGTTTTGTTTGTTTGTAGGCCAACTGTGATATATGGCACTTTGTTTGTGAGTGTGGCACACTTTGTTTAGCCAATAGTGCACTATGGCACTCAGTTTTGAGCAACAGAGATCTTCTGAAACGACAGTTGGCTTTGCTCAGACAAGAGTTGGCTTTAGAAGAGGCAAAGCAGAGATAACAGTTGGCTTTACAAGAGGCAAGGCACAGACGAGAGTTGGCTTTAGAAGAGGCAAAGCACAGACAAGAGTTTGCTTTGGAGGAGATTAAGCAAAAGGCTGAGCTTGCCAAATTAGATCTCCAGCATAGGGAGATAGACTTTCCCCCCCCCCCTCGTCCAACATTGTCTGTGTTCCATGTTCCTGTATGTAACATTTCTCTCATTTCAGGTTTGGGAAGTGGTGATGTGCAAAGAGGTGTGCGTGCTGAGTTGCCTGTTGATGGTGTGGACATCATACTGGGTAACCATCTTGCCGGGGTGTGGGCCGAGGGGCCTCTCCCAAGTGTAGTCACCCAAGACTCTCCTATTCCAGACTAACAAGACTCTCCTACTCCTATGTTAGACGACATATCAGATGTTGTCATTGAGCATCCAGCCTGTGCAGTGACACAGGCAATGACAGCAACATGTGATGCGCAGGGGGCTACCCAGGGCGCGGATGTTGAGACTGTTCGTATTAGTTTGGTTCTGACTGACCCATTTCAGTCCATGTCACAGACTGAATAAGTTGAAAAGGAGGCAATTGATCCGGCTTTGGAAGAGCTGTCACATTTGCGAACGCATAAACGATATCTTAGATTATGGCTATGTGTCTAATACGCCCGTCGCTTATCAATGATTTGTTTGCAGTCATCATTGTCGAAACGGATTGTTTTTTAATCGGTTAATTTCCGTTTTATACCATTTTAAAAAACGCTTGTTTTTTTAAACTTCAAAAAAAAAAAAATCTGCAGGAATCGCGCTTTACTGGGAAACACGTTGTCATTTTTCGGCCTATTTATGAATAGTTTTCAAATAAACGCTAGATTATCGATAGTATATGTGTACTTATGGACGCTAGAGAAGCGGGCTGAAAAATCGATTCTCTTATTTCCTGATCAGCACACACACACTCACAGCCACACACACACGCTGAGATATAGGTGAAAAAAACTCTGATTATCCCAAGACTGGTAAAATAGATTCCTTACCTCAGATCAGATGTTCTCCAAAAAGATTATTCCAATTCCTGATCGCCATTAAAAAAATATCGATCGCGTTTATTGATCCAACGCTGGGTACTGGAAACACATATTCCACGCTGTTCTGCGGCTCGGCAATGAATGGGATCGTCTCCGGTTACATGCCTGACAAGTAAAATGTGGATTCCGGACTCTTTTTTTCCCATCCATTTCATTCAGTCCAATCCAATGGGTGCAATACCATCCGGAGAGACGATAGGGGGCGGCATTTTCCCTGTTCAAGCTCAGACAGATCCCCACTGGTAACGTGAGGCTAGATTGATGAAAAATGAATGGAAATCGATAATTAAAAAAATTACGAGATTTCTCGTTCTTGGCACTCAACGCATGGCATGAACTAACAAGATTTCTCGTGGCTGGCACTCAACGTGTTAAGGCTACAGTCTGATAAACTGATGCTAATGTAGCAAATAATTCCTATTATTGCAGCCAGTCACCCGACCAGCCTTGCAGGTGAGATAGTCATCATGATGTCCGATGACGACGAGGATACAGACAGGGAGAGAGAGAGCACCGTTAACGTTACTAAAAAGAAGTTAGTATTGGCCACAGAAGTTCCTTGCAAAATATCAGGAGCAATGGCCATGTCTCCGCCCCTCAAAGATGCCTCACCATGCATTTAGTAGGTTGTGCAATTATGATGTTGACAGCCATCAGCCACCAAGGAGCTGCAGGTAATAATTTACCTCAATCTATGTACATTCCTAGATACCGTAGTTTGTCAATTTAATATAAATTCAAAAAATCATTATATGTGTGCTTATTTAAGCTGATATTAATTGCATTCAATTATTTCATTATTAAATACAAAATTAAAGCATGCCCATAAACTTGGTTTTATTCATAATTGACCATGTTTTACATCACAACACAAGTTGGACAGATGTCAGTCAGTTTGTGAAAGTTTAAATGCCAGAGTCTAAAAGAAGACTGATTGATTGATTGATTGAAAATTGTATTAACAGATTGCAGAATGGGTACAATACAGTACAGCTCAATACACACAATTGTTAACAACAGGTAAGATCAACAGCACCCAGTTCTATTTCATACTGGCTTCCGCTCAGCGTCATTCTCCACTAACCTCACTTCGTGCACAGCACTGAATAAAAAATCCACAATGTACCTTTACATACCGACATCCGTCTGGCCACACCCCTATCCGCTTACCTTCATAAGCAGGTGTGTGGTCACCTACTCGCCTCCTTCTTCACTTTCACCACAAGGAAGTGCCTGGTATATACCCCACTTGACGAGAAGAAAGTTGAGAGGAAAACAGAAGAACGGGAAGATACGTTGACATTATATCTTTATTTTCTCTCTCACTATTTTCGAGAAAATACTGCGATATTGTCTTCGTCACTGGAGTGTCTGGAAGATGATGATCATTCTGACTTCCACCGGCTTTTTCGTATTAGGGGCTCGCGCCGCTGATATACTCCCCAACTGCAGTCCTCCTTGCTGCGGCTGGATGGGTATTGACCCTCCGGTCATACAGCTGGACTGTGGGAGCACCGGCTGTTGTGAGAAACTGGGTTGCTTCCTTGTTGGGTGAGTACTGTTTTGCTTGCGAGCGCTAGTTGTCTGTTAACGCTATGGGGGTTAGCTGACAATTTTACGAAAGCCGACCCCGGACTGGGGTCCTCTGCTTGGCTTCTTAAGCGGCGGACGGAGGATCTTGGTCTGACGCCCATGATGGTCAACCTAGTGGGCCGCGACCGAGACCTGGTTAAAACCCGGGATTCTCTGGACGAGCGGATGCTTCTCTGTCCCGTGCAGGCCCCATATTTCACATGAATGTGGAAGTACACCCTAGAGCATGAGGAAAAGTGGGCATGGATCTTCATTATCAGGAGTTCCATGCTCAAGTCGGCTGTAGCCCGGATGGGAATTGTGCCTGCTCCGCTGTATGTCTGGTAAATCACAGTTGAAAACTGTGTTTGATATTTCTTTTTCTCTTCCCTCTTAGGATGGGGAGGGACTTGGACAGCGGCCTGTCTGAAGTGTGGCTTGTTATGTCATTGTGTACAGTTCAGGTGATAGCTGCTTAGCTGGCGTGCTAGTTTGTGGCCTACTGTGTTACTGCTGTTAGCTGCGGCGCTAGCTCGTTGTGTTTACTAGGCTAGTAAACGTTAGCTTGTTGCTATCAGTCGGACGGCTGTTAGCTTAATGCTACACTGTTGAAACGTTACTGTGACTATAACATGCCTTAAACACTCTGACTACGACGTCATCTTTGACAGAGGATGTTAGTCGACCCTACACCCGGGTGCCAGTGCCAGCGAGGACTTCGACAACATGGAGAACGGCGGCTGGGTGGCGTAGCGGACATACCCTCGTCACCAACGCAGGAGATGCTGGGTTCGACTCGGTGTCCCGTTAACTGGTGTTGCAGTTCTCTCGGCCTGCGCTCAGGGTGAAGGTAAGAGTCCTGACCGGACTTTAAACACTTCTTCTTTTCTTCCCTTCTAAATGTTTTGTAATAACGATGTTCCAAAACACGTGTTGCTGCAATACATTGAGGATACAATGCGTGTTGTGTGTGAATTGTCTTGTCACTGGTATAGCTTCTCTCTCCATAGTAAATCGGCGTTGTTTTTTACATGTGTAAAAATGAACTGGTTGGTTGTGATGAGAACATGTGTGTTCATGTAACGTTGTACCGTGGGTGAACTCACAACTAAGAGGGTTAGTTAAACCTGTGAAGCTATGCTTAGTGACATGTGATTGAGGAATGAATCTTTTCTCAGCCTGTGATGACAATGAACAGCATGTTCACATATTAACAGGGGTACCTGTTCAACTTGGTCGTATCAAGGGTAAGATAGGAGGGGTGACCCCCCGGTTCCCTGGGGCTCCCCCCCCCTCCTCTCAGACATGTTTGGTTACAATATATTGTGTCACTAAGTTTGTGGGGATACGATGTAACCCTCAGCTTAAGTTGCTGGGGTTGTGCTTCCGCTTGAGAAACTATTTTTTCCTAAAGAAAAGGTTGTTTGGTCACTTATCATGTGTGCTTAGCAAGGTCTGTGGCCATTACATAATCGAGGACTTGTGTCTTCTCTCGTTATGAAAAACGGCGTTCCTCTGTAGTAAGAGTGTACTTTTGCCATTTTTGTTGTGATGAAGGGTTGTGTACAGTAGAAGCCCTCGAGAATCACGTCCCCACTGCCACTCATCTACCACTCCAATGTCACTTTAGAACTCACTCAGGTGTTAATTTTCGGGGGCTGGTACTTAATTTAAGTGCTTCCCCAGGGAGGGGGTCGGGGGCTACTGCCCTCAGACCCCCAAGATAATTTTTATATGGGCAGTCTGACTTGGCGTACTGACCATATATTAGTGTTGCAATGCATGATAAATAAACAGTGAAAAAATCTAAGAAATCGGATGGGGCTGGGACATTTGGGACGAATAAAAACTTAAGATGAAAATCTCCCCAGCCGTGGAGGTGTGAAATCTGGCCCGGTCCAGAACAATAGGAGTCACAAAATCAGAGTGGTGAAGTAGTGGCAGAGTAGCAGTAAATGCCTGACTTCTAAGGGCTTCTACTGTATGTCGTTGTGATCTACACCTGGGTTAGGTTTGGCCCACAGAAGCACATGTGTAAGTCTAGACCGGGGCTCTTAAAGGGGCCCTCTCTGTTCTGTGTTTTTCCTTAGTAAAACTCAGATAGCAGGTTAGCACATGAGCTATGTGAAGCTGCTAGATGCTTCATGTAGCATGCTATGACTGTGTCATGCTCTACTTTGTCATTACATCGTATCAGGGGTGAGGGGTCGTAAAGGGGTGAACTGGTAATCCTTTCCTCCCCTTTTCTGATTGGTCAGGGGTTAAAACCCCCTGTCCTTCAAGGTTTCTGTCACGTTGCTGTTCGGCACGTTACAGGGTGGGGGGGGGGGGGGTTTCCTGGTCCCACGCCCTGAAAAATTGGGCATGTGCACCGCAGAAATGTCCCCGCCATAGAGACGTCACTGAGCGCGTCTCTATTGGTAAGACTTCCGTGAGTTGTTCAGGTCCATGTTATGGATCTGTTTCAGGGAGTTGTCAGAGCTCCTCCTCACGAAGCTCCTCCTCAGGGAGAAGTGCCTTCTGTGAGTTCGGACTCTCCTTCCCAGTGAGGGAGCCTCCTCAGATTGTCAAGGTGAGTAGAACTTCAAAAAGGTGTTCTGCTCTATTG
Organism: Notolepis coatsorum; assembly: GCF_963971535.1. Classification (NCBI taxonomy): domain Eukaryota; kingdom Metazoa; phylum Chordata; class Actinopteri; order Aulopiformes; family Paralepididae; genus Notolepis; species Notolepis coatsorum. The sequence goes on along the minus strand of NC_140170.1, from coordinate 123,683,953 downwards.
TGTGTGTATTCGATTCAATTATTTTCAATCTATACAGCTCGCATGGGAAGTCTCTCTGAGGATTCCCGTCTCCTCTCTGTGGTGAGGGTGGCGGGATGTAAGAATGTAAAAAAAATTTACCCTCTGCCGCGTCACGTGGGATTCATGTCAGTCGGTGTTTCTTTCTTTTTAATAATAAAAAGAGTAAAGATTATGAAGCACGACAACTCCTTGTCGTTCTCTCAGGCGACTTGAAGGACCAATGTCTGGTGTCTGGTTAGACTATCCATTGATGTGTTTGGGTCTCGACGCGTACATAGTGCTGGCTCGGGGTGTTTTCTGATAAGAATCATGCACTACCACTCTTGTTAAGTTAGCTTTAAAAAGCAATTCACACTGAACTTTAAAGTGCTATGGGTATATTTTGTGCAAATAGTCCTAAAATTATTTGTACACTATATTTCTAAATTGAGAACACAGGTTAGCATAGAATCAGCTAAGCAAGGTACCTCCATCTGCCCATCCCCAAAGGTCCGCAACCTGGGCGTTATCCTGGACCCCACCCTTTCCTACCAAGCCCATGTCAGTTCCGTCACCAAATCTGCCTTCTTCCATCTCAGAAATATCTCTAGACTCCGACCATCACTTTCCGACTCCACAGCTGAGACCCTCATCCATGCCTTCGTCACCTCCCGCCTGGACTACTGCAACGTGGTCCTGTCCGGGGTCCTGTCCGGGGTCCCAAGCAAAACAGACTCCAGTATGTTCAAAATTCAGCTGCCAGGGTTCTAACCCGCACCAAACTCTGGCAGCACATCACCCCCACCCTCATCCACCTCCACTGGCTCCCCATCAAATCCTGCATCACCTACAAAACCCTCCTGCTCACCTACAAATCCCTCCACGCTCTGGCACCTCAGTACCTCATTGACCTCCTCCACCCCTACACTCAGTCACGGTCCCTGCGATCCACGGACACTGGTCAGCTCTCCTTCCCCCGAACCAGACTGCGGACCTTCGGGGACAGCTTTCAGTGTGGCAGCTCCCACCCTCTGGAACTCCCTCCCTGCAGAACTCTGCAACGCCCAAACTCTGGACTCATTCAAAAAACTGCTCAAAACCCAACTTCAACTTGGCCTTTAACCACTAATTTTTCACTTTGTATGCTGTGTCTGTCCACTATGTTTGTTACTTTTGTAATTTTTTTCCCCTATGTAAAGCGACCTTGGGTCTTTTGAAAGGCGCTGTATAAAATGAAGCTATTATTATTATGACCTGTTTAGTTAGCTAGCTACAGTAGTAATACAGCTAGCCTACAGTAGCCTAGGCTAAAACATACTGCCATCAATAAAATCACTTGCAGTGTACATACATTAGTATTTAGTAATGCATAATTGGTAAAACAAACTCAATCTTTGCAACTTCAAAGAAAGCTTGATGTATTACCTACCTCACACAGAGCAGTAGGATGCAGGGGTACAGCTCAGACTGCATTAAGCCCTCTGGCATCTGAACATTCAAGAGGGGGTGTGTCTAAAACTGAAGACTTAAATGGATGGAATATTGTAGTGATGGGGCTGTTCAGAGTTGTAGCTGCTTACACTTTTGTGTGACATTATTTAACCGTCGGAGCACATGGTCAAGTTTAGACCATTGGAAGGGCACCAATGGGCACGTCCTCTAATTTTCGCCACTCAAAAGGGCATTTTAGCGTGATGTTTTCAACTGTGGGGGCACATGGTCAGATTTAGACCATTGGAGGGGCACATCCTCTAGATTTTTCACTCAAAAGGGCACTTTTGCGTGTTGTTTTTCAACTGTGGGGGCACATGGTCAAGTTTAGACCATTGGAAGGGCACCAATCGGCACGTCCTCTAATTTTTGCCACTCAAAAGGCTACTTTAGGTGTAGCGCAATGTTTTCAATTTTGGGGGCACATGGTCAAGTTTAACCATTGGAGGGGCATGTCCTCTCATTTTCACCACTCAAAAGGGCACTTTAGCGCAATGTTTTCAACTGTGGGGGCACATGGTAACTTTTAACCATTAGAGGGGCACCAATAGGGCACATCCTCTAATCTTTTCCACTCAAAAGGGCACTTTTGCATGACATTATTTAACCGTGGGGCACATGGTCAAGTTTAGACCATTGGAAAAGCACCAATAGGGCACACCCTCTCATTTTTCACCACTCAAAAGGGCACTTTAGGCGCGTTTTTCAACCGTGGGGGAGCCCCCCCCCCCGCTGAGTCCGCCAGTATGGAAGGCTGTTGGTAAAGTTGGGACTTTACCAACTTGGGCTCAAATGGACTCAGTTTGAGTAAAATTTACTCTGCGAAATGTACTGTGTAGATGCTTCAAATTGTCAGAGGTTTGGCCGTGTGGCCGCAGTATGTAAAGGTAGACAGATATGTGGAAAGTGTGGGGGGGACCATGAATATGGACAATGTGGAGAGGGTGCAGTGAGGAAATGCTGTAATTGTGGTGGGGACCATACAGCTGGCTATGGTGGCTGTCCGGTCAGTAAAAAGGCGGTGGTAGTGCAACAGGTGAGAGCAGCTAAAAACATGACATATGCTGAGGCTGTGCAAGTAGTGGATCTAGAGAATAAAAAGGAAAGCAGTAAGCTGGGCAACCAACGGGGGCAAGAAGTGATTCATTCAGAGCGGCTGGTGGATCAAGTGGTGATTAACCCGGAGAAGTTGGTGCTTTTTATAGCGTATGTAATCAATTGCGCTGAGCAGGCTAAGAATAGAACTGAGAAAATCAAAATCATTGTGAAAGCTGCTGGTAAATTCCTAAATATGAGTAACCTGTCTTGGGAAAAGATCAATAATGACCTCAATAGAATGGGCAAAGCTCCGGAGTCTACCTCTCTGCCATCATTGATAGGTCCAAGTCAACCCTAGTGGTTTTGCAATGGAATGCAAGAAGCCTAATTGCAAATGGTCAGGAGCTTAAAGGGTTTATTCAAGGTCTAAATATCAAAACAGATGTGATTTGCATCCAGGAATCCTGGTTTAAGAGCACATTAGACTTTGTAATAAAAGGATATGTTAGTGTTAGGAGCGATAGGGAGGGGGGTAATGGAAAAGGGTGTGACCTTTATAAAGAGAGGGTTGCAATATAGGGAAGTGAGAATAGGTAGGGAGTTGGAGTACATTAGTATTGAAGTTTGGGCTACAGAGGGCAGTATTCAAATTATTAACTTTTATAATCCATGTAGGCAGCAGGGGCGGATGTAGGATTGTAGGAGATCCGGGGCTTAGCCCGGACAGGTGCGTTACCTTTAGCGTAACCACCACCCTAAAGCATACAAAGGCACTAGAGTAAAATGTATCCAAATGTATTTATATATCTCAAATTCACAACAAAGGTTATCTCATGACACTTTTCATATAGAGCTGGTCTAGAACCATACTCTCAAATATAAAAGAAAATGACACCTGTAGATTCACAAACCTGAAACATCTTTTGTTGGTGGACAGGCGGATGCAGCTGTATTGGTTAGCAGCAGCTGACCTGTATTACAAAATACAGTAAACACACACACACGTCATTCACCATAATTTATATTTGTATAAAACGACATAATTGATGGGCTGAGGCTAGTCATGTGATATATATATCAGGGCAGACTGTGCTCACCATTTAGCCTATATCACCATTTAACTTACAGTAACTTAGTTAACATTACATCTTAGTTAGGAGAGATTTTGAGCCATGTTCTATACATACATACATACATACATACATACATACATACATACATACATACATACATACATACATACATACATACATACATACATACATACATACATACATACATACATACATACATACATACATACATATATACATACATACATACATACATACTTAGTGTGGTTACTTAGAATCCATGTTTACAAGCTATCACTCCTTTTCAAACACCATCAGCCTGTTATTCACTTTACAATTCTTTATTTACACATATAAAAACAAGTATATAATACAATATAATCCACAAAGAAATGTGAAGGAGAATTTCCTAAACACATGCTAAACTACTAAACTAAATGCATGTGGCATTCTCCAAGAAGCAAAATTATAGACACATTACATCAATATAACCCCCCCCCATAAATTATTGACATTGACATTGACAGTTATGCCCATAATACATACAAGCAGCTCTACTCAAATGTCTGGCTTGTTTGGATTCTTACCGTGTAAGGTAACATTACATTGTAATATTTCGTTTTTATTGTAACATAATGTTATGGATAACATAGCTAAGGCTAACATTAGCAGCAGCAATCAGCAGTCAACTTCCTTTCAGTTTCAAATATAAGATTCACAAACCTGAAACATCATCCGTTTCATCATTGGTGATGATGTTATTGTTGTTGTCTGCAGCAGTTCGTGGCGCCTGCTTTGATGAAAAAAACGTTCTAATATCCATCACGTTAGGTAGGTTTTCCAAATAGAATTGAATAAACTCTTCTTCTTCAGGGCAGGGCAGGCTATGCAGTATGCAGGCTGCTTTCCAGCCGCTGCTGCCTCTCTGTTGGACTTCGGTACTGCACGTTTCTCACAACATGTAATTTTTTTTTTTAAGGTAAAGCATTATAAGATCCGGGGCTTTTCAGAATAGATCCGGGGCTGGAGCCCAGGTAGCCACCCCCTAGCCCCGCCCCTGGTAGGCAGATGGAGCTGGGACAGTTAGATGCAATGTGGGATGGGTTAGGAGATAAAGTAGTTTGGTTGGAGATTTTAATGCGCATAGTTCACTATGGGGAGATAAGAATGATGCAAATGGTAAGGTGATAGAATCATTTTTGGAGGGAAAAGACCTGGGGCTAAATCCACAAAGAATGGATTGCATTCATTCAATCAATCAATCAATCGGCACAGTGATTGATTGAATGAAAATGTTATTAACATTACATACATTAACAGATTGCAGAATGGGTACAATACAGTACGGCTCAATACACACAATTGTTAAGGGGATGCAGACCAGAGAAAGACTTTCGTCTTGTTTACATCAGGGTCCCACATTTTCAATTCATAATGCATTGTAAGTAAGGGTGCAACTTGCTCCGTGCAATCCATTCTTTGTGGATTTAGCCTGGTATGTTTGAATGATGGAGCAAGCACAAGGGTGGATACCACAAGAGGGAAGGAGTCTGCTATAGACTTACCAGTAGTTACGTCTACATATTGGCTGACAGTACAGTTGGCAGTGATCACTACCCTATTATGTTACAGATGGAGATTAACCCTATCAGGGAGAATGTTTTGAGAGGAGGGAGATGGAAATTGGGTGTGGCTGATTGGGAGTCTTATTCCTTAGAGCAGTGGTGCCCAACCAGTCGATCGCGATCGACAGGTAGATTGCGGGCTGATTTCAAGTAGATCTTGATTAATAAAATTTGATTATAAAAAAAAAAAAAAAAAAAAAGTTTGCTAAATCAACTCTTCCTCTCCTTGTTAACTACAACAAGCAATGCTGTTTGTTATTTAAGATGAGGTCGGATTTGTGTTCATTATGCTGCTTTTATAAAGCCTCAAATGATGGCTTACAATATACAATTTTGGCTGGTAGCTCTCGGGCTAGGTGGTAAATAAAAAAGTAGATCTTGGTTCAAAAAAGGTTGGCTTAGAGAGAGAGTAAGTATGCACATTGTGTCAGACCATATATGGGAAGTTTGATTGATTGTAGCCACGCCCCTTTTGATATGATTAATGACCCCTAAGCCCCGCCCCTTCTCTGATTGGCCAATGATTCAAGGAGGCGGGACTTCCGGTTTAGGAGGGGAGGGACATCCGGTTTCGGAAGAGGAGGAGTTTTCAGATATTTTTTTTCAAAATAATAGAATGTATGTGTAGGGGAATTAAGAAAAATACAATATATCTGTGTATTCCTCTTTGTTCAGAATAACTGTGTGTGTGTGTGTGTGTGTGTGTGTGTGTGTGTGTGTGTGTGTGTGTGTGTGTGTGTGTGTGTGTGTGTGTGTGTGTGTGTGTGTGTGTGTGTGTGTGTGTGTGTGTGTGTGTGTGTGTGTGTGTAGGGGAATTAAGAAAAATACAATGTATCTGTGTATTCCTCTGTGTTCAGAAAATGGTTGCATGGAGGATTAGAATGTATATGTGTGTGTGTGTGTGTGGGAATTAAGAAAAATACAATGTGTCTGTTTGTACCCCAAAATGCCTTCTTCCATGTGGCATGCATCTCCACTCTGAAGGCTGTCTCCCTCTCAGTAGACTGAATATCTCTCCCTCTCTGTCAAACTGAGAGTCCCTACGCTGTTTCTCAGTAGACTGATTCTGAATTTCTGAAGTGACACCCCCTTCGCTGTCATAGAGGAAGGGTGGACAACCTGAAAATTCTGACAGACCCCCTGGTGAGATTTATGACCTTAGAAGACACCCCCTTTTTTCTGTATGCAGCTCCTGTCATTTCCAATAGATTTACGACCTTGTAAGTCCGACTTCTCCTTTCTGCAGAAAAAACTCACGGCCCCCAAGGTGTGCGTGTGTATGCGTGCGTGCGTGCATGTGTGTGTGTGATTCTAGGGGTTTCCCCTTAGTGATCAGAGGTGTCAGAGCGAGTCATGCATGAGAGTGTTTAGACACTTGTGTTCAGAAAAGAAAATTACAATATCTCTATATTTTAGTTTCATGGATAAAGAAGACACAATCTTTAGACACTTGTGTTCATAAAATATGTAAATAAAAGAAAATACAATGTAAATTAACACTTTAATCGGCGATGAGACGTGTTTAGACGTCATTCCTCGCCATGCTCATTCTGCCGAAGACGCCGTAACTCGTCTTTGATATCAATAATTCAAAAATCTGTGATCGAAATCATATTTCTCCTCCGGAGACATGAGATGTACTGGTGAGCTCCACTCAACTGTCTAACGGTTCGAGAGCGCCATCTGGTGGCCGATCGGCAGATCGGCCAAGAGGGAGGGGCGCGCCAAACAGGAAGTGCTCATCCATAATCCGTCCGGGCACTCGCGATCGGTAGCCGGATTCCATCTCAACACACTGGATAATCAATCACTAGCCCTAACTCAATAAACAACGTTATTTGGACGTATATAGTATTATACAACCTGTAAATGGTTCATCAGGATCAACATCCCATAATCGAAAACTGTCTACTCCACGCTGATCGTCCAACAGCGCGAGGAAGATATGGTAAGATCCAGCGTTATTTTCTAACGTATTCTATACTAACTGATCTGATGATCATACGACCCACACTAGATGAATGGTATAACGTTGCCCACGAAATTATAAACGCCCCCTCGCCCATCCGGTCAATATCAGATGATACGTAGTAACTTCTAGAAGTATCTCTAGTTGAAATTTTTCATCTGGCAACGATCACTACCAAACTGTATTTGATCATCAATATAATGCATTTGGAGCTATAAATCAAGTTCTGGAGAAAGCTGCAGAAAACGATAAAAACATACTTATACTTTAGACCATATTTTAGTATGAATATGTGAATGAAAAAGTATATCGTTGCTACACCCTGAACAATGGATATAGGACATTGAATGGGCCATAATAATGGCAATTTAGCAATAGAATTTAAAAAGTTATAGCCCTGCAAAGAAGGGGAACTTCTCCAAAGACAAATAGAGCTGGCTAGGGATGGTAAATTATGAATTTGAACCATGGCGATCAAAGTGTTAATAATAGGCTGATGTTGTTTGAAAAAGGGTGATAACTTGTAACCAGACAAAGTATGTATGTATGTATGTATGTATGTATGTATGTATGTATGTATGTATGTATGTATGTATGTATGTATGTATGTATGTATGTATGTATGTATGTATGTATGTATGTATGTATGTATGTATGTATGCATGTATGTATGTATGTATGTATGTATGTATGTATGTATGTATGTATGCATGTATGTATGTATGTATGTATGTATGTATGTATGTATGTGTATGTATGTATGTATGTATATGTAGTGTTTGTGTGTGTATGTGTGTGTGTATGTTGTGTGTGTGTGTGTGAGGATGTGTATGTATGTATGTAATATGTAGTGTTGTGTGTGTATGTGTGTGTGTGTGTATGTGTGTGTGTGTGTGTGGAGGATTGTTTTTTTTAAGAAAAATACAATGTGTCTATAAAGTGGTTTCTGGGATAAAGACACTTGTGTTCGGAAAATATAAGTGTAGATAAACAAAAGTATCATAGAAACCTGTTTCAACATGGTGTAATGCCAACGGGGGACAGGGCTAGTGTTTAAGTTATATGCATGGAGGCTAAGTTCTGCTAGATGGCTGCATCACAGGGGTGAGGGGCTGATTACAACCACTGTTGTAAAACCGGTGAAACGTTTTATTTAAAATAGATTCTTTTAAAAAAAAGTTGCATTACAGTGTTTTGTATTTTTGTTCACATTCATTATTACAGTTATATGTGATAGTGTGCTGAAATTATAATCTTCAGAAAATATCTGTCTGTGTGGGTCTGTGTGTGTGTGGGGGGGGTGTGAATTGGGGCCCTCTTAGCTGTTAAAACACCCCATGGTGGCGTGAAGATTAGGGGACATGCAGACTTAGAGTAAAACTCTGTAGAACATTATACTCATAGCATATTTTTAGTTCACACAATGGATGGGTTCACATAATCTGACCATAATCTGACCAATGCCTAACTAACCTTACAGTCATGCATTTGTCCTAATAAACTAACCTACACTATAACATGCAACACTTTGATGAATATTGTTACACAGCTGACAGTTGTAATACCAACTATTTCACAGTTTTGGGACACAGTGGTGACCATAGAGATAGCTGTAGTTATTATTTCTTATTTCGTAAAACTAATACAATGTATTAAGATATAAATGTACCCTATATTAGAGTATTTGACAAGGTTAAGAGGTTACAGATCAGAGAAATACTTTTGTCTTGTTTACATCAGAGTCCCCCATTTTCAATTAATCAGGGCCTATATGACATACATGACATACAGATAGACAGTACTGCTACATCCATACATTTAGGACATAGCAGATTGCAAATACAGCACTGTTTGTGATACAAAACAAAAGAAAATAGTCCAAAAAATATGTATGTGTCTGTCCAAGCTGTTTTAACTGTTTCAATAGGGTATTTCATATGTCTTAAATTATGACTTATTTCTGGATATATATCACTTCAAAGCATGAATGTCCTGTTTCAATGCTAGGCCTACATTTATAGGTCAACTACCGCACGTTCAAACCTCAACATCACATCAAACCCAAATGTATATGTCACAGTACCACTGAAAATAGCACAGAGTTTGGGGGAAAGCCTTCTATGCTAGCTAGGCCGGTAAAGGATTTAAAAAAAAACTTTGAAACTGTAGGCCCTTCACCACCCTATCTGATTTGAAAGTTCCAAATTAAGGGTATTTAAGGAATGAGACCATTCAATATAGTTTGCTCCACCTCAAATGTAACCCCATGGCCCACTTTGCCTTCTATGTATGTCTAAGGCGGCTTTTTGTGTATTTTATAGGTCTTTGTTGTTGCGTTCATTCGGGGGCCAGGTCTAGCTAAGAAAGGGATCTGTGATCTCAAATGACTACTTAGTAAAAGGTATAGCATCTTTCATGCAAGAATTGCAACTATATTGTGTTACACACGAGTAAATCAGACATAATATTTGCAAACACTATAGTTCTAAACAGTGTATTACAAAATCTTTGTATCTAATGTAGACAATATGCAATTATATCATTGTCACCTGAAAACATGTTGCAGGATATTTAGCAGAAACTATGGTAAATGTACTTTGGTGCATGTAAAAACATGAGTTTCAAGTTTCTTTAATAGTTGTCATACAGAAGTACAGAATACTTTTATACAAAATGTTTCTTTCTGTTACGCTCCAGAGACTGTGCTAGACAAGAGATAGTATGAAATAAAACAGTATAGCATGTAAAATACAACTAAAACTAGAAGTCACGTAGACACAGTGTTCGGTGCAGAATAGAAGTAACTGAGTTACCATACAATATACAATATACTATGCAATACTAATATACAATAATATATAGTACAAAGCAGAAATGGGGTGAGGTACAATTTAGGCATAATTTACAGTAAGGTGTACACAGGTACGGGGTGTAGTGCAAATCCATTACCAATAAATATAAAGTGTGTTTAGGTCTTCTAAAGTATGGAGAATGGGTGCTGTGTTGTTTGTTTAAAGAGAGTGTGTGCGTTTTGGATGTATGTGTGTTGTGAGTGCATTTGATGGTTGATGCATAGTGTTATTCTTCCTTATGTGATATCACATAATCCTATTGAATTCTGAATTTTTATTGAGTGTCAATTATAAACATCTAAAACCATGAAACTGACCGATACAGTTAAAATAGACATTTACACAATGATAAGGTAAAAACAAAGTGTTTCAATACAGATGTATTTTTAGAAGTTTTAGTACGCTCAAGCCCCAAAGGTATTTTCTTTAACCTGTTCTAAGATACAGTATACAACAAATACATTTCTGAAGTACTCTACAGAACAGTGTCTAGTTTTTCTTTTGGTACAATAAGAAAGCCCCTGCAACTTTAAGCTCTCAATATTTTGGACCTGTATTACAAACTACAGTTACACACAGCATGAAATATTCAATCAACACAAAAGTGACAGTCGAAGGAAACTCAAGATATTGTATGAGGTGTTTTTAAAAGGGCTAATTAACTATTTTTAGTAGATTGAATCATTAGTCAGAAGGATAATGTTAATTTGTCAGGGGGTTGACATAACACTCCCCATGACACCTCACTCCTTTGTAAGACAAACAGCTTGATCTTGTAATTAGAGTGATTAGACTCGTTTGCCTGTTTTCACTTTTATCAGGATGTAAGGGGATACAAATCTATATAATAATAAGTTGTATACCAACTGTCATGCAAGAAAGCAACTCTAATATGCTACACAAGTAAAACAGACTATTTGCAAACAGCATTGTTCTAAACAGTGTATTACAAAAAAAATGTTATCTACTATAGACAGTTTGTATTTATATCGTTGTCATATGAAAACATGTACTTTGATCATTGTAAAAACATGATATCACATAATCCTATTGAATTCTGAAATTTTTTGAGTGTCAATTATAAACATATCAAATCATGAAACTGGCCGATACAGCTAAAATAGACGTTTACACAATGATAAGGTAAAAACAAAGTGTTTCAATATAGATGTATTTTTAGAAGTTTTAGTACGCTCAACCCCCAAAGGTATTTTCTTTAAACTGATCTAACGTATATTATACAACAAATACATTTCTGAATTACTTTACAGAACAGTGTCTAGTTAAAATAGTTTTTAGCCACACTAAATATTTGTGTAATATACTCAATATTTCGATATGCATTAAATCCTACAGTTACACACAATAGGAAATATTCAAACAGCTCAAAGATGATAGTTCTAAGACAAATAAAAATCAAACTCACTCACCATAGTTGTGTTAGTGTATAGTATGGTTAACATGTATGAAAGTAACATAAAGCCGTTATTAGAGTTGTTGATACAATACTTCACATACAAGAGAACATAGCAAGAAAATATTTATTAATTTTGCAGAAAAAAAGCTAAATGCAGAGTATTACCGGCGGCGGTTGTTTGATCCTTGTCCCGATGATTGAAGGAAATTCACTTTAAGAACCATTTAGCATGAAACATCTTAAAACAAAGATGTATTTTTATTCATTATAACCATGAAAATAATACAATGTTAGGTTTTACCGTGATTATCATGGTCACAGATAGGAATGTATCCAGGAGGGGGTCCTTTATACATCAGTAACCCTGGACATACTTGTGAAGTCACAGATATGAATGCAGTGATGTACCCGAACGCGTTCAATGAACGATCGTTCGTGAACGCGTTCGTATTTTGGGCGAACGAGAACTGAACGTACTGCATATCCGCTAAATGAACGCAATTGAGAACGCGTTCATTCTCAGCGCTGTATAACGTCGTTCAAACGTGCGTTCATTCTCAGCAATATTTGTATTATAACGACGTTCAAAGGTGTGCCAGATTTCATATGTTTTTCAGCCGAAAACCATGTTAAAACACACTGTAAACGGGCTACATAATAATGCGGAAACGCACCGAATCTGGCAACACGCCTGGCTGTTGCACAAAAATATACGTCATCACAACAAAGAATGTGGAATGCCTGCGGAACCGGTGAGCATTCCTATCATGGACGGAGCCGAGAGCAGCTGTAGCAGCACTCGCTCAGAGTCAGACTCTACGGCATATGAGCATTTAAAAGAGTTTTATGTGAAAGTCAGTACTGACGCAGACGGGAAAAATCTCACATTTGCGTGTAAACTGTGTCCGCCCGGTTTAAAAAAACAAGTCCGCACATCGACGACGTCGACAGCGAACCTCAAGCGGCACATTGAGAGTAAGCACATGACTAGCCTTTCAAGGTATGTGCGAGTGGCGAATAAAAAAGAGAGCCAAAACAGATCCTCTACCACCCAAATCCCATTAACATCGTACAGGAGCGGCCCTGTTTTCACTCTCTCCCAGCCGCAGCTAGACAACCTGGTTTTGCAGTACATCACTGGAGACCTGCAGCCTTTGAGTAAAGTGGAAAGGCCAGCTTTCATAAACCTAATTAAAGGGTTGCAGCCATCCAAAAAGGTGCCATCAAGAAAAAGAGTACAGACACTGCTAAACAAGCAATTTCAAGAAAACATGTGTGAACTTAAATCTGTACTATCTGACGTCGATACTGTGTGCACAACAGCAGATTGCTGGACAGCTGTCAATAAGTAATTTATAGGCATCACAATACACTGGCTAAACAAAACTCATGTTTCTGAGAGACACTCTGCAGTACTGGCATGCCGGCGGATTAAAGGATCACATACACACGATGTATTGGCAAAAGTATTGTCAGATGTGAACAAAGAATTCAAGATCCAGAACAAGGTTGTGTGTACAGTAACAGACAACGCTTCAAACTTTGTCAAGGCATTCAACTGTTTTGGGATGGACATGGCTATTGATGCCGAAGAGCCAGAGACAGTGGTCAACTTTGATGAAGCTGAAAGTGAAGATGCCAATGAACCAGATTCAGCCTTTGCTGCCACCAGTGAGAGCTCAGATGAAGATGACCAGATGGAGCCTGAGCCTCTCTCAGATTTGGATCATCCCTCTCCCCCCTCACAGAAGGTGCATGGCTCACACCTTGAATCTAGTGGCCAAGGATACAGAAAAGATAACTGAAAAATCCTACAAAGCAATGTCGAGGGCTGTTTTTGCAAAAGCATCTGCTCTGTGGAACAAGGTTAAGCGGAGTTCAAAGGCTTCTGATAGTGTGGAGGAAAAGCTTGGGATTAGCTTTGTTGCACCAAATGACACAAGATGGAACTCTGTATTTCTTTCCATGGAGCGACTGTCTCACATTGCAACACTAACTACCAAGGCAGAAATTAATGTGGATGAGGTCACCTCTGCAAATGATGCCACTCCCCTACATGACAAGCTGCTCCTGCACGATGTGAGTGATGAGTTTGGCTTTCGTCGATTCTCGCCAGATGAAGTCAACTTCATACACAAGTTTGTGGATGTGATGAGGCATTTGGCACTTGCACTAAACATCCTCCAAGCAGAGAAGAACATCTTTCTTGGGTACCTGGCTCCAACCATTGTGCAACTGCAATGTCATATGAATGACCTGTTGGATGATAGCACAAAACCCACTGCTGCAGGGGGTCTCATTTCATGCCGTCCCCTCATAAAGAGCATCTTGCAGTCACTGAGCACAAGGCTGGCAGGTCTTCTGGAGAAGAGGGAGCACATACTGTCCGCTATGCTGGTGCCAAGATTCAAGCTTGACTGGGTCCAAGATGAGGAGAAACATGTGCAGTACAGATTTATGCTGAAAAGAGAATTGAAAAACCAACTCTGATGACTCGGATGCAAGAGACTCAGGTCAAACCCAGTCTAGTGGCGAAAGTAAGAAGAAAGATCCTGCAGCTTCATTCTTCAGATTTAACAGAAACCCTCAGGTTCCTCAAAAATCTGAAGTGGACACTTATTTGGACGCCCCAACCACAGATGGATTTGATGAGTACATGCAGTTTCCAAAACTCAAAAGGCTGTTCATAAAACACAACACAGCACTGCCCTCAAGCGCTCCGGTAGAGAGGCTCTTCAGCATCGGTGGTCAAATATTCAGGTAGGGATGAGCTGTGATTATATTCCTAATCTAATTATTTCAGTAATTGCCATTTGCCTCAGTACACAATTCCTTTAATACAGATTACTGTTTCAATGTTTGCCACAATAATCATGATGTTAAAATGCCTTCTCTTCTTCTTCTTCTTCTTCTTCTTCTTCTTCTTCTTCTTCTTCTTCTTCTTCTTCTTCTTCTTCTTCTTCTTCTTCTTCTTCTTCTTCTTCTTTCTTCTTCTTCTTCTTCTTCTTCTTCTTCTTCTTCTTCTTCTTCTTCTTCTTCTTCTTCTTCTTCTTCTTCTTCTTCTTCTTCTTCTTCTTCTTCTTCTTCTTCTTCTTCTTCTTCTTCTTCTTCCTCTTCTTTTTTCTTCTTTTTTCTTCTTTCATCTAATTCAGGCCCAGGAGAAACCGGCTGGGAGATGACAACTTTGAGAAGCAGCTGATCTTGAATGCCAACAAAAATATTTGAAGGTATATATATTATTGTTGTGACCTGTTTTTTGGGCTATAGAAGTACAATGTATTGTCAATGGAGATGAGTATATTGGTGTGCAGAGGTGAGCTGCATAAAAATAACAGTCAGAACATATCTTGTTTTTGTTTTTACAGGAAGCAAGAAACAGCAGATCCACTAGGGAGTGACTAGACCACTGTGACCGAAACAGCAGATCCACCAGGGAGAGACCAGACCACTTTGACCAGTGCCAGAGAATCTTCATTCAGATAATAACACACACACACACACACACACACACACACACACACACACACACACACACACACACACACTACAGATATGGCGCGACCCCGGTCAGTCGCCTTTGGTTTAGCTCCGCGACGATTGTGCACATTTTTAGCTATTATGTTTGTTTTTTCGAGTTTTTTTATTAAAACATCACTGGCGGGTATGTCATATGACCGCCAGACACTTATGGACCTAAACTCCGGACTCAAAGAGGAGTTGGGAGACACTTTATGCCCAGAATGGCTAACAGAAATCAAGCGGGAGAACGACAACAAAGGAAACGGCAGAAAGAAGCATAGAGGTAGACGAGGCGGTATCAGACTTAGATTAAAAAGATCTGCTTACCGTCCAGCAATTCCATCCATCTTTCTGGCGAATGCACGTTCGTTGGAGGGAAGGATGGACGACTTGAGAGCGAGGGTCCGATTCCAACGGGAGATGAGAGACGTTAACGTCATGTGTTTCACTGAGACATGGCTCAAGCCAGCGACGCCGGACAACAGCGTCTCTCCATCGGACAATTTCACCGTCCTGAGAGCAGATCGCACGGCAGCTTCTGGGAAGAGCATCGGAGGTGGGGTCTGCATCCTCACGAACAATCTCTGGGTTAATCCCAAGGAAGTACATGTCCTCTCAAGTTCATGCTCCCCAGATATGGAACATCTCCAGATCCTGTGTCGCCCGTATCACCTACCCCGTGAGTTTACCGCGGTCATTTTATCCATCGTGTATATTCACCCACAGGCAAATACTGGCAAAGCGCTGGGGGAATCGCACGACTACATCAACAAACAGCAGATCAAGCACCCGGAAGCCGCGACGATAGTGACTGGTGACTTCAATCAGGCAAACCTGAAAAAAGTGATGCCGACCTTTTTTCAGCACATCGCCTGCTCCACAAGAGGGGGGAACACACTCGACCACTGCTACACCCCGTTCAGAGCTGCCTACAAGGCTGTAGCGGCTCCGCCACTGATGGGCTCTACAAGCGTGAGCGATCACGACTAAATTTTTTTAATCCCAGCATACAAACAAAGATCGCGTGACGTCGTCGTGTCACGTGAGACAAAAAAGTGGTCTGACGAATCAGAGACCGAGCTCCGTGACGCGTTCGCGGATACAGACTGGGACATGTTTAAAGGAAGCGCCAGTGACGTCAGCGAGTACGCTGATACCGTTGTTTGTTACATAGCAACAGTGGTAGACGGCATTGTCCTCACAAAGAAGGCGCGGGTTTTCCCAAACCAGAAACCTTGGGTGGACAGCACTATAAGAACAGCCCTAAACTCACGCACCACGGCTTATAACCTGGGCAGAGAGTCAGGAAATATGGAAGAGTACAAGGCTTCAGTCTACACTCTGCGCAAGGCTGTTAAACTTGCTAAGAGGACATATGCTGAGAAACTGGAGACACAAATGGCACAAAACGACACAAGAGGCTTGTGGAGGGGACTGAAGACAATAACTGACTACAAAGTCAGCGCCCCCTCAATGGGGAGCGACGACGCCTCTCTAGCGGACAAACTCAACTCCTTCTACGCTCGGTTCGGTGTAGACAGTGTCGCCGCTAGCCCTCTGGCTAGTGACGTCACTGGCGCACCGGCTGTTGTGGAGGGGGGGGGGGCAACCGCGGGGGGGCGTGGGCGCTCTCTCGTTGTCGGACCACAGTGTGAGAAGAGCATTTATGCAGGTGAACACCAGGAAGGCTGCAGGCCCAGATGGTATAACAGGACGCATACTTAAGTCCTGTGCAAACCAGCTTGCCCCGGTGTTCACCGCCATATTTAATCAATCCCTGGCGGAGTCAGTAGTCCCTGCCTGCTTCAAGATGTCTACCATCATCCCTGTACCGAAGAAACCCTCCCCAACATGTCCAAATGATTACAGACCGGTGGCACTCACCTCTGTGGTCATGAAATGTTTCGAGAGGCTGGTCAAGGACCACATTTGTGCCTCTCTCCCCAGTGATATGGACCCTATGCAATTTGCATACAGGACAAACAGGTCCACTGATGATGCGGTCTCCCAGGTACTGCACAGCACTCTCTCCCACCTTGACCGTCAGAAGGGGGGCTATGTGAGACTGTTGTTCATTGACTACAGCTCAGCGTTCAACACCATAGTCCCCACCAGACTGGTGGACAAGCTGATCGAGCTAGGCCTGAGCTCCGCCCTGAGCGCCTGGGTACTGGACTTTCTGAGTGAAAGACCCCAGGCGGTCAGGGTGGGGGGTCAGACCTCCAACACCATCACCCTGAGCATCGGGTCCCCCCAGGGCTGTGTTCTAAGCCCCCTGCTGTACTCACTCTACACACACGACTGTGCGGCCAAGTTCAGCTACAACTCCATTGTGAAGTTCGCCGACGACACGGTGGTGGTGGTGGGGCTGATCTCGGACAACGACGAGAAGGCCTACCGAGAGGAGGTTGAGGTACTGGAACGTTGGTGCCAGGACAACAGCCTGCTCCTGAACATTGGTAAAACCAAGGAGCTGATCGTGGATTATAGGAGAGGACAGCAGGAGACACACACACCACTGACGATTAACGGGGCTACCGTGGACAGGGTGAGCAGCTTCAAGTACCTGGGGGTCCACATCTCAGAGGACCTGACATGGTCAACACACATAGACACAGTAGTAAAGAAAGCGAAGCAGCGCCTCTACCACCTGAGACAGTTAAGGAAGTTCAGAGTATCGGGGAAGATACTCCAGTCCTTCTACTCAGGAGCTGTAGAGAGCAACTTGACCGGAAACATCACTGCCTGGTATGGGAACAGCACGGCACAGGACAAGAAGGCCCTACAGAGAGTGGTGCGCTCAGCCGAGCGTACCACGGGTATTGCGCTACCTCCCCTGCAGGCTCTATACAACAAGAGGTGCAAATCCAGAGCCTGCAGGATAATGAAAGACCCCCACCACCCCAATAACAGCCTGTTCCAGCTGCTGAGGTCAGGCAGACGCCTGCGAACTCCAGCTACTAGGACGGAGAGGCTTAGGCTAAGCTTCTTCCCCCAGGCCATCAGAGCCTTGAACAATGAACATTGAGAGACACAGAAACTGAACTATCCACACACAAGCACATACACGACACGCACGCTGAGCACGCTCACACACTAGCAGCCACTTTAACACTCATGCCGCACACACGCACACTTATGGCCAGAGGAAAGGCCACTTAAAAGTAGTATAGCATCAGGAACAGTGTATTGCACTACTAAAGCTACCTAGCATGTCCTATATGCTCTGTAAATACTAATGTACAGATACCGAGATGGCACACCATGTACCTGTTTATTGCACTGTTTTATTGGATTCTATTAATATGTTGTACCACTGTATTTTATTGGATTCTATTATATGTTGTACCACTGTATTGCACATCGTCGTGGGCAAGACCAGCCGCATTTCATTGTATACCTGTATGCCGTGACAATTAAAACTCTTGACTTGACTTGACTTGACTTGACACACACACACACACACACACACACACACACACACACACACACACACACACACACACAGGCATTTTCAGGATGGACAGAAAGCTCACTTTTGGACACTTTTTTCTTTATTTTCACAAATTATTATTTGTGATTTAGTTATTTTAGTTATTTATTTGAACTGTAACCAGTGGTGACAGATCTTCACTCAGTATTTTCACTCACACTGGACAGAAGGTAATAGCGGTCTATGGGCCTTGGACTCTGACTGACTCTTTAAGTTTTTATATTTTATTCTTTACCTTTTTTACCTCATTCAATTGGGCTGAATATTGCACCCAAGTTATGACCCAAGTTATAGAACTTTTTGTTCTTTGGGCAAACAAGTCAGGAAAAAAAACAATGCGACTGACTTAATGAAAATAGAATTAATGTTTAAATGTTTTGCACTTTGAATATTGAACTTTGAGGTACAACCTTAGTTTCATACCTCAGCCTGGTTCCTACCTCGTGTTGTGTTAGTACAGAGTTATGTTGGCACATGTTTATATGTTATATGTTTGCTACTGTAAGGTAATATTATATGACTACTTTCACTTTTGGTGAACTGAATTTATTTGAACTGTAACCAGTGGTGACAGATCTTCACTCAGTATTTTCACTCACACTGGACAGAAGGTAATAGCGGTCTATGGGCCTTGGACTCTGACTGACTCTTTAAGTTTTTATATTTTATTCTTTACCTTTTTTACCTCATTCAATTGGGCTGAATATTGCACCCAAGTTATGACCCAAGTTATAGAACTTTTTGTTCTTTGGGCAAACAAGTCAGGAAAAAAAACAATGCGACTGACTTAATGAAAATAGAAATAATGTTTAAATGTTTTGCACTTTGAATATTGAACTTTGAGGTACAACCGTAGTTTCATACCTCAGCCTGGTTCCTACCTCGTGTTGTGTTAGTACAGAGTTATGTTGGCACATATTTATATGTTATATGTTTGCTACTGTAATGTAATGTTATATGACTACTTTCACTTTTGGTGAACTGAATTTATTTGAACTGTAACCAGTGGTGACAGATCTTCACTCAGTATTTTCACTCACACTGGACAGAAGGTAATAGCTGTCTATGGGCCTTGGACTCTGACTGACTCTTTAAGTTTTTATATTTAATTTTTTACCTTTTTACCTCATTCAATTGGGCTGAATATTGCACCCAAGTTATGACCCAAGTTATAGAACTTTTTGTTCTTTGGGCAAACAAGTCAGGACAAAAAAGAATGCGACTGACATGTTTATATGTTATATGTTTGCTACTGTAATATAATGTTATATGACTACGTTCACTTTTGGTACTTTAAGTATTTCGATTATTATACTTAATAAAGACCATTCAAGCAGCAAATTTTTCCTCATGTTTTTGAAAATATACTGTAGAGATGAAAGCTGCAGCTGCTACTAGTGTGGACTGAATGGGCGGCAGCAAAGCGTTATGGAAATGCCAGTATTCTGATTGCTGTCTGTGGTTCTATATGGGTTGTGGCAATAATTTTGACAAATAATAGCTCGCAGCAACGTATTGAAAAAAGAACTATAAACTATAAATTAGTTCTTTTTTGAAACCATGAACTTTAGTTCAAAATTTTGAATTATGAACAATGAACTGAACTAGTTCGTTTAAAAAAATTTGAACTGTGAACTGAACTAGTTCATGTAGAAAGTGAACTTTCCCAACACTGTATGAATGAATCATTCACATTCAATTTATCCAAATGTGCTCAGTTTGAGTAAAATTTACTCTGTGAAATTTATTGTGTAGCAAAAACAATTCATATTGTTTCAGTGATGGTCTGGCTGATAGCTACATTGTCGACATGTCTTATTTCTACCTGAAAGTTTTGCATCGTTCACACAATAAAGATGCTGTTTGTGAAAAAATAATGTATAATATCTGGACTGATTCACAATGCCCTAGGTAGCGATACAATGTACCCCGTTACAGGGGTATAGTGGATCGAATATATTTCTGTATGAATCACCTTAAAACAAAGAGGCATTTCATTTTATAATATCAAAACGTGGAACTCTTATGTAGAATGATGTAAAAAGAGTTCTAGTAATATATTTCACTTTAAAAACGTGTACAAAAAAGATAAATATCCGACTCCTGCTATGGGAATTACACCTTTTCTATACATAGCAAATGGGATGGTATGCTTTATTGTAACTGTTTGACTGTTTGCCTGTTTTATTGCAACACTGCTGTCAATGACATCTAAGAAGGGAGATCCCTTGAAAGGGTCTGAGGTGCATTTTCGTCCTATTGATAGGCTTTTACATACAATGCAAGGATATGTATGACTTTGTTGCATTCATTTATTTTAAATTGTTTAGAGTTTATGGTATTTATGGCTTATTCGTGATTTATTGTGATACTTCTTCTTGAATTGTTTAAAGAAGATGTGTTTGTCCCAAGGGTATGTATTGTAGGACCTTACAAATAAAATCTGATTTGATAATGGTCCTAACAAATGCTAAAATGTTTGCATGCATTACATTTTAAAGGGGTCCAATTCACAGAGCTGAAGATAGTTACACAACTGGATACTATTTTTTATTTTTAAACATCTATAACTGTAAGGAGGAACTTAAAATCATTCAAAGCAATTATTACACCTTGAGGTCGAAAAAACGCAGTTGGGTATATTATAAAAATGTATTAAAGAATATTACAGATCATGTTGTAACCTTTTGTATCAATAATATAAGCGTGCATAACATCAATAATGTGATTAATATCTAAAGTTTCTAAACACTTATGATTTTTCACCTTAAAAGCCGTAACATCCACTATTACAGCGTATAAACATAACAGGTGTGCTCTGTTAAAATTACCATTCATATGATCTAAAATAGTAACTAAGCCGTTTTCAAATAGAAGACTTTCATCCTTTGAGAGAATCTCTATCATATATTGCCAATTATATAACAAGCCTTTCTCTCTCACCAGCTTCAACATATTTTCAAAAAGCCTTAAGCGCTCGCTATGATACTTTTGTTTATCTACACTTATATTTTCCGAACACAAGTGTCTTTATCCCAGAAACCACTTTATAGACACATTGTATTTTTCTTAAAAAAATAATCCTCCACACACACACACACACACATACACACACACACATAGGCGCCTACGTAATGGAGCAGGCGAAGCGGGTGCTCTACCAGTATTGAACTTGGGGGAGCAAACTTGTCCCTTTGCTCCCTCACTTTTTGATCATATGATATATCCCCCCCCCCCCCCCCAATATATAAATATTATCTAACCATAACTACGTAATTTCAATCAAATTAATAATACGCAATGACACTTAATAGCAAGTTTTTAAGTTTCCAAAGATTGCGACACCCCCCTGCCCGATATGGTTTGATCCAGCCCCCAGCAGACAGAGCGGACGCGCACTCCAGTCTCACAGCGCTGCAGGCAGCCTCCAGGTGTAAACTGGTACGCAGGCAGGCAGCGTGAACACTTTAGTCACAACTCACAAGTCAACAGCAGGATCTTCCACTAAGTAAGTTCAGTTGTTCGAACAAACTATTATGTTAGACATCATCTTTACTATTGAGTGGTATAACTTCTACCACGCAATACAATAAAATTGTTTCACGGTCCGAAATGCCATCTGGTCATACCAATAATAATAATAATAATAATAACAAAGTTTCCCTCTGGTTGGCGTTAGCTTTAGTGCTAGCCGCTAGCTAACGTTGTCATATATCTAGATATGTGGTGTCGTCAGCTGGATAACGTTGACTTCGTTTGCAAATTTTAACGTTCGCTATGGCAGAGGAGCAGGGCCGGATTAACGACGGCCGCGGCCCGTGGGCCTTTAGTGACGAGGGCCCCCCAAAAATTTTTTTACTTTTTTTTTATTATAATAATAATGCAATAAAAGTCTGAAAATGAAGGGATTATGTCCATGAGTGTCATTTTTTGAAATTAAGGCCTGCCTCTTATATAAGCCTCTCTAATAAAGGCCTGGGCCCTCATTCATCAACGTGTTCTACGCACAGATTTGTGCTTACCCTGTGCGTACGATCATTTCTAAGCAAAGAGTGGGATTCATCAATTTCAACTTGAACTTGACTCCATGCTTACGTCTACGCACAGGTCAGAGCACACTTAGCTGACGCCCAGTGGTAGAATATCGTTACTACGCATAAGCACTCCTCAGTCTGCATTAGTTTCAAGGCGGAAATAAGCTTCCGTGCATTAGTGTTCAACTTCTGTATGACCCGTAATTCATTATAGTTCATTATAAAATAGCGACAGTAGTGTAATTATAACGGGCTCACACGCGAACAAGAGGTTGGCCTGCTTGTTTGGCACGGGGGGGCAGACGCAAAACACCGAATTGAATATTGTTTCAAATAAAAAGCGAATTATTTTGTGTTTCATGTTTCCAAATAAGATTGGTCACAAAATGCTTTCTACTTCAATTTGTTGGTTAGAATAGATGACCTCCGTTGAAACTTCACTGAGACTAACAGTCTATTTGTGAGCTCCCACTCAGATGTGATAATAATAACAATAATAATAATAGCTTCATTTTATATAGCGCCTTTCAAGAGACCCAAGGTCGCTTTACATAGATAGGGGGAGGGAATAACAAAGTAACAGACATAGTGGACAGACACACAACATATAAATATGATGATGGAATTCATTCAAGATCCTCTCCACCCTCCGGTATTTGCCACCGGCACGGTCCATCGTGATATTGGAGATGGATCGAGCAATAGACTGTTACTGTAGCTGTCAAAGCTCCATCACAAATGCAGTTATGTGAATAGAAAGGGATTCCACTAAGTCAATGTTGCGATGCGCATTTGCCTGATACATGTTGTTGCTGCATGCCGGGAGGAAGGCGATGCTGAATGTTTTCAATTCATTAAATAAAACGGATACTTTTTGCAAGGGTTTACTGACTGTCATACAAATAATCAACCAACTACATACTGTAACTTTTCAGTGCACGTTCTTATTTACATTGTGACAACAGCCTTGTGAGTTCCCGCAGTGACCCGCACACAGACATGATGGAATTCAAGTTCATGTATTGAAAGGCAGGCTACATCATACATGCAGTGAGATTCATTGTTCTTGTATATGCTCTCGTATTATTGTTTATATAGGCTACCCAATACTGACATCAAAATAGATTGTAGTATGCCTCTAGAAATCATATGCAGCAGGTAGAAAATTGACGGGAGATCCATCGCGATTTGGAATAAAATTGAGGAGAACTTTAATCCCTGGGTATTAATCAAACAACACGGGAAAAGGCAGTCATATTCCAGCGCGGTCTTTATTAGCCGACAACAAAATAGATGCCTCTAAAAATCATATAGCCAATCGAACACAACTAATAAAGGCATTCATATTACAGCACGGTTATAATGACACACAACCAACGCCAAACAGTGGTCAACGAACGGTCTTTATTAGTATTTTGAGCTGTCCAGGCAGAATTGCAGCAATGGTCTTAGGGAGCCGTTGATATCTGACATCACCGTTTACAAGTCCGCCTTTTATTTATCCCATAATACGCGATAGTGTCTACTTGGTTCGACAGCAGTGAACAATCTCTGTGGAGTTTCTCAGAGTTCCGCTCGGGTCAGTCCATTATTTCACATCCCATGGGGGGTGTTTCCTCACTTTCATGACCATATATGGATAATCATGCAGGAGCATTGACGGTAGAACAAAGTGGTATTTATCAACATGGAGGAGCATAGGACCTGTGTACGCACGGTTGATGAATCCCGACTTTCCTGTGCGTACACTCATTCTAAATTCTGTGCTTACGTGTGGAAATAGAACATGTTCTACGCACACGTTGATGAATGAGGGCCCTGGTGCTCTTTGCAGCTGAGGTAAATAGAAGACCCGTCCTATATTTGAGGATTTACGGTAAATCAAGATGTTCAATTATCTTAAGGTACAATACCTGAAATGAAAATGTGTGTGTGTGTGTGTGTGTCCAGCCAACCAGGTAACATGGCAGAAAAAAGAAAGAATACAGACATCGGAGCATTTTTCAGTACACCAAAACGCAAAGTAAGAACCCTAGTAGCCTAATAGCTCAAAGATTTAAAGGGCGGGCTCCACAAATAATGGATTGCACGGTGTTAATTGCACCCTTACTTACAATTCATTATGAATTGTAAATGGGGGACCCTGATGTAAACAAAACAAAAGTCTTTCTCTGGTCTGCATCCCCTTAACAATTGTGTGTATTGAGCCGTACTGTATTGTACCCATTCTGCAATATGTTAATAACATTTTTTATCAATCAATAACAGATTGCAGAATGGGTACAGTACAGTACGGCTCAATACACACAATTGTTAAGGGGATCCAGACCAGAGAAAGACTTTCGTCTTGTTTACATCAGGGTTCCCCATTTTCAATTCATAATGAATTGTAAGTAAGGGTGCAATAGAAATGTTTCATAATGATGTTCAGTGTATTCATAAGTGTATTGCTCTCCTTAATGTAGAATGATATGGTGACTGTACAGACTCAGGAAGGAGAGAAAGAGACCCAAAAGTTACAGGTAATGGAAATATCAGACAGCTTAAAGTGTAGGATAACATAACAAATTATGACACAAAATAGGCTATATTTACAGCAGACCCTGTTATTGTTCCTTGTTGGTATTTTTTCTCTCTTTCTTATTAAAAACTTGGCCTATTTGAAAGGAGATTGATTTAATAAAAATAAAAGAGCGAAAAATCAATATACAGTATATATACAGTATAATTAATATATTATTATTATTATAGTAATTGGCTATCATACTGCAATATAAACTGAGTTTTATAGTGAAAAGAGCAGCTTTATTAGTCAAGATTGAAGGCTCTATATTGCAGGAAATTGCACGTACAGGTTCATTAAATGAAAAAAATATCTGCCGTGGAGGGGGTCGTGCCGGACACCCTCCAAACCACCCCTTGCCTGTCAAAAAAAAAATAAAAAAAATATATATAACTATTAATAGAAAAAAAGAAAAAAAATTGCACCCCCACTTTCAACTATAACTAGGCGGCCATGCACACACACACACACACATACACACACACAAACACTACATATTACATACATACATACATACATACATACATACATACATACATACATACATACATACATACATACGTCGTAAATCTATTGGAAATGACAGGAGCTGCATACAGAAAAAAAAGGGGGTGTCTTCTAAGGTCATAAATCTTACCAGGGGGTCTGTCAGAATTTTCAGGTTGTCCACCCTCCCTCTATGACAGCAAAGGGGGTGTCACTTCAGAAATTCAGAATCACGTTACTACACGTACTAGATGCTAACAAGGATGACACCACACCTAAGGCGATGCTGTCCCTGGATGCAATGAACGCTTTTGACAGGTTGGAATGGTCGTATCTATGGGCAGTATTAGAAAGGATGGTGTAGCTGAGGGGTACAATTCCCTGACTGTATTGTTAGATATGATATTTAATACCACTACCTCATGTACTTTAACTTCTGGCCACCCAGTACAAGATATAAGTATGATGAACACTTTCCCACCTGATGAAACGAACCAACACAAATGTACCAAATCGAATATTTAATACAGCAAAAGGTGTATACAACATTCACTTAATTACATTTATGATTTGAAATATTGAATATGCACTTTTATGGCAAATTAGTATTCGTAGGTAAATCAACATTGAATGTCCAATCTCTGGTTGCGCAGGGAGTAAGTATACAACCTGGAATATTTAGGAAACGATAGCGATGGTACTTCAATGATTATAGCTGGATACACTAAGGGGGGGGGGGGGGTCCCGCTGGTTGTAAGACAGTAGGAGGGGGGGGTTAGAGAAGCCGCTGGCGGTATCCCATCTGGCCGACGGTGTCTTGGGAGAATCCAAAGTCTTGGACACAGTGCCCACAGAACCTCGGGCCGCAGACGAATACAGCTGGACCCTCTGTGGAACGGTATCTGCCGGTCCACAACGGAGAGACGTGGTGCGACCTCACCTGGAGTCCTCTCCGGGGGGTAATTCCAACACTCGGCAGTGTTGGCCTTTATCCATGGAATAATCAAAGCACACAAAGCATAATCCAAGAGCCGTGGAAGGCTCGCCGTCGTCGGGGTAGAGTAATCCAATATACAGGTCCAGTCGCTCTTGACCCGGAGCTCCTCGGATGCAATCACCACTAGGGGTCTGACCAGCCTGGATAAGCGTCCAGATAACGTCAGGAACGATGGGGGTGCTGATAACTGTAGAACTCTAACCGAACGATGCACCATACATAAATAGACTATTATTAGCTTAATAGAATACGTCCAACTCGACGGTATGGTGCCAAACTATGACCATTCAACTATTAATCTACACGATATCTCAATGCCTATTCTGGGCCAAGTAGGCCTTACTACACCGCACGTGCGTCGTGGGGAGGCTTTTGCGTCTGTCACTCTGTTGGAGGGTAAAGAACTGGACTAAAAGAAAGTTCTACTTTACGAGCGCCATATATATATGCGCTATGAACAAATAGTACCATTCGTATTTCGCCCGGCATATTACTGCGCGGAACCGGGGGTTGCCTCGACATGTTAGGCGGCACGATTGAACTTGGACCTAGGGGTATGGCAACCTGGCGCCAGGTTCTCGTCCAATGGTAGAATGAAACTATTATGGGCTGTTTAGTAGAAACGAGGATATTCAATGCATATTGTACAAGGAATATACAGGGGATATCAAACGATATACAAATACGATTAAATATATATATATAAATAAATATACATATTCGGTTTAATCTGATCCTTCACAACAGCCGCCCCCTAATTAGTCCCACCTAATTAGCTAAGCAGAGACAGATTAACCGCACTGTCTTCCACTCAAGGTCCGCTGTAAGGGTCAGTCAACTCACAAAGTCATAGGGTCATGGTCATCATCGATAGTATCTGGGAGTCGGGGCAGTTCTATGAGCCTCGCCACGGGACGTGTGTAGGTGCGCCCTTGGACGAGTACTTCAGCTGCTCGGACCTTGCCATCGGCACCGGTGATCACTTTGCTTACGCGGCCAGCCGGCCACATAGCTCTGGGTAGTGACTGATCAATTATCATGACGACTGTTCCTTCTGTCAAATTGTCTCTCTCTTTTACCCACTTCTGGCGGGTCTGTAGAGACGGTAGGTAGTGAAGTAGGAAGCTGCTCCAAAACTTGTCAGCTAGTACTTGGCTGTACCTCCACATTCTTCGGCCGTTCGCTTCTTCGGGCCTGTACATTGTCTGGGGTAGCGCGGGGTCCAGCCGCACCATTAGGAGTGTGTTGGGGGTGACTGGGTCGACATCTGCTACATCACTGGAGACGTAACTGAGGGGCTTTGAGTTCAATACTCCCTCGATCTCCGTGAGGACTGTCATTAGGACTTCCTCTGCCACAGTCTGGGCTCCGAGTACGGCATACAGGGCTGTCTTTATAGAACGTACTTCTCGTTCCCAGGTTCCACCGAAGCGGGGTGCGTTCGGGGGATTAAACTGGAAGTCAATCTGGGCTGGAGCGAGGTGGGTCTTAAGTTCTGGGCCCATAGCTTGGAAGCTCTCTCTCAGCTCTCTTTCTCCGCCTTTGAAGTTGGTCCCGTGATCAGACAACAATGTAGACGGTTGTCCTTTCCGTGATATGAATCTCCGGAAGGCCATAAGGAATGAGTCTGTGCTCATGGTCGGAAGGAGCTCGATATGTATCGCTCTGGTGGTCATGCATTTGAATACAATACCCCACCGCTTCTCGGTGCCTCTTCCTCTCTTTATATACAACGGGCCAAAACAGTCCATGCCTGTGGAGCGGAATGGCTTGTCGCCGATTCGGAGGCGACAGGGGGGTAGGTCAGCCATCCGTGGTATGCTGGGCTGCGCGCGCCACTTACGGCAGTCTAGACAGGTTCGCTGGAAGCGCCGTACTGCTTCTCTCCCTTGCAATATCCAATAACGACGTCTGATCTCCGCGAAGACTCTCTCTGCTCCTGCGTGGTGTACATCCTCGCCGTATTTCTTTATGATCAGCTCTGTGACCTTGTGTCGGCTGTTCAAGACGATCGGGTGCTTAATGTCATCTGGTAGATCGGGGGCTCTCCGCAGGCTCTGATGAGATTATGTGCGTCACTCTCTGGTGCCAGGTGAATCAGTCTGCTGTCTGATGGGACGGGGTTTCCTCCCTGTAGACAGTCTAGCTCATCGGGGAACGAGTCTCTCTGGGCTCGCCATAGTAGAAGAAGTTCTGCTTCTTCGTAGTCAGCTGCTGACATGTCAGTGGTGGACTGAATCTCTGGGTGGTGCCGCAGGAATGTTCTTTGTTGCGCACTCTCTAGGGTAATGCAGTCATCTATGTTCGGGTCTGTGGAGGCGACAGTGCTCAGTCCACAGAACATAGGCTTCTTGTTCTCAGCCTCCTCGTTACTTGCTTCCCTCGGGGTGGGCGTAGGCCAATCTCCTTCCGGGAGCTGGAGGAATGCTGGTCCGTCACTGTAGATGTTGCGACGGGTTAGGTCATCCAGGGACATTCCCCGGGTGATGACGTCAGCTGGGTTGTGTTTGGTATCCACATACCTCCAGCTTGCTTCTTCTGTTAATCCTTGAATCTCGGTGACTCTGACTCCCACGAAGACTTTGTATCTGCATGAATCAGACTTAATCCATGTGAGTACTGTCGTGGAATCTGACCACAAGATTGTTCTATGCACCGGAATGGTGAGTTCACGTTGGATTAACGTGGCTAGATGCGCTCCTGCGAGGGCTGCGCAGAGCTCTAGACGTGGGATAGATTGTTGCTTACGTGGGGCTATTCTTGAGCGGGCCAGTATGAAAGCAGTGTGTATCTCTCCTCCCATCTCTTGGGCACGCAAATAGGCAACCGATCCGTAGGCTACTTCGGAGGCGTCGCTGAAGACGTGTAGCTCAATCTCGCATGTCTCTGGCCTCACTGTGGATGGGAAGTAGCTGCGGCGTATATTGACACCTGGGAGTGAGCGGAGTTCCGTCTCCCACTCTCTCCATGTTGAGGCAAGGTGTGCGGGTATTGGGTCGTCCCAGCCCTGGTCCTTGTCCCATAGTGCTCGTACAATCATCTTTGCCCTGGTGGTGTAAGGTAGAATACATCCCAACGGGTCATATTGTCTGGCGAGTGTTCTGTACACACTCCGTCTGGTGGTCGGTATCGCCGCCGACCTTCCTTGCTCTGGAGCCAAGGGTTTGTGTCTATAGTGGAGCGAGTCTGTTTTGAAGCGCCAGACTAATCCTAGTGTCATTTCTTGGGCTTCTCCTGGGATTGTCGCCATCCAGGTCTCGCTGCTGGCAGCCTTGTCTGCGGAGGAGAGGCTGCGCAATACGTGCGGGTCACTGCTGGCCCACTGCCTGAGATCAAAGCCTCCTTTGATTAGGGAGGCGCGTAACTTGATTAGGAGAGCCTCGGCTTCTTCTTGAGTCAAGACGCTTTGTAGACAGTTGTCCACGTAGAAACTGTTCTTCACACTGTGTTGGACCTCTTCATCTGCTGCTGGGTCCTCTGTGACGTGTTTCTGTAGTGCGAATGTAGCACAGCACGGGCTGCATGTGGTTCCGAAGGGGAGTACTTCCCACTGGTAGATGGATGGGTTCTCATCTCCGATCTTCTCTCTCCATAGGAACCGTAGCAGAGGCTTGTCCTCCTCTACTAGTCTCACTTGCAAGAACATCCCTTTGATATCCCCGCTTATAGCCACCTTGTCCTGGCGGAAGCGTAGTAGCACGCCTAGTAGGGAGGGGCCGAGTGTGGGGCCGGGCAAGAGCTCTTTATTCAGATTTTGGGATCCGATCTGGTAGCTGCAGTTAAACACAATGCGATCCTTGCCATTGTGATGGACCTTGTGATGCGGCACGTACCATGATTCGGTCGTCTGATCGGCCTCTTTAATGTCAATCTTTGTTACGTGTCCCGCTGTGATTAGCTTCTCAATCTCAGCTCGGTACACACTCTGTTGAGCGGGGTCTTTGGCTAGGCGCCGCTCTGTGTTCAGTAGATAGCGCTCCGTGGCGTCTTTCTTTGCGTGAAAGGGGGGCATTCCCTCTCGCCTCAGGAGTGGAGTTGCGTATCTCATCACTCCGCCGACTGTGACTCTCTTTGTCCCCTGCTCGAGTAGGTGGATGGCGTAAATGTCTTCTTTAGAGCGAATGTCTTTCTTTTCGTTCTTAAAGGGCATTGTCTCTAGGGTCCATAGCCTCTCGACATGCTGCAGGAGAGTGGTGTCTTCTTCTGTCGTTCTGGAGTGGAAGCAGCTAGTGGCTGCGGTTCGGTTGAGAGATTTAGCGAGGGGGCCTTGTAATGTCCATCCTAGGCGGGTCTCGACTGCTGCAGGACAGCCTCGGGGGCCTGTATGGACCCGGTCAATCGGGACTATGAGTTCTGCATGGTCGGAGCCTATCAACAGGGTCGGGGTAGCGCCGTCTATGAGCGGGATAGGTAATTGGCGCAGGTGCACATATTTATCCATCAACTTGGTGACAGGGTAGGTGTACTGCGAGAGTCCTATTTCTTGGCTGGTGAAAGCATTTGTGATCTTGTACCGTCGCTCTGGCTGCCCGTTGGCTGCGATAGTGAAGGAGACATTCTCGCCCTTTATCGTCTTTAAATCTCTTCTTATTGTCCGAATCGTCATTTCGTTCTTGCTCCCCCGCAGTCCCAGCTGAGTCGCAGCGGAGGCGAGCAGAAGGGTCTTCTCTGACCCGTCATCAAGGACGGCGTAAGTGTCCATGACTTTATCCTGGTAGCTCAATGTCACACGGACTACCTTTAAGAGCACTTGAGCTCCGTTGCTGCTGGCGGGGTCAATGTACATGACACTTGCCTTGGTGCCGCTCCGTGGTGCAGGTATAGGCCGTCTTCCGTTACTATCGTGTAGTATATCTAGATGGGCTCCATCGCACCGGCTGCACCTTTTCTTTAGGCGGCATTCGGCTGCCATGTGGGGCCGCGCACATCGATAACAGCGCCGGTTGGACTTTATCCATTGGCTCACTTCTTCTGCATTCATCTTTGTGAATGAGTCACATTGTGACAGCCAGTGTTCTTTCTCACAGTAGGGACACGCTATCTTCCACTTCTCCTTTCTCGAGGGGGTGCTGTGACTCTTACTGCTCGGTACTGACTCTGATTGGTGCATGACAGTCACCGATCTTCTTCCATCACTTATTCTCCTGGGTCCCTCTCTGGAGCTTGGCGTGCTCCGCCCGAAGGTGTCCAGTCGTAAGCTGCTGACCTCTCTCGCCAGGAAGTCGGCCAGATCAAGGAGGGATGGCTCGGGGCCGTCGGGATCTCGGTAGTCCCTCTGCCGCCGAAAGCGCTCCTGTCTTGCGGGTGGCAGCTTCTCCAAAATCCTCTCAACGTTAGAGTTGGCGTACAGCTCATGCCTGCCCTTCTCCCGTTGAGCTCCCAGCATCCCCACCAGGGACTGCACTTTGATTGACAGGTCGTCTAGTGAGCGATTGTCTGTGGCTGGGGGTAGGCGGTCAATATGCCTTATCTCCTGGATTACGTAATCCCATATACGTCCATATCTTTGATCCAGCGCTGCAAGGGCCGCTGTGTATGGGGTCGAGGAGGTAGCATAGGCTAGCGCTATATTGTGCGCTCGCGGTACTTTCAGGTGCTTCAATAATATTGCATACTTGTGGCGTTCGTCAGCAACCTCCACCATCATTGTCTCTAAGCACATCCGGAGCTCCGTGTACTGTGCTCGACTCTCATAGGCGAAGTCTGGGAATGACGGCGTGGCGTTGTATGACGCCGTGGATGGCTGATACATCGGCGAGCGTTGGGGGAGAGACCTCCTGGGTGAGTCCCCTCTTGCGCCTCGCTGTGGGCTGGTACTGG
Source organism: Notolepis coatsorum (assembly GCF_963971535.1). NCBI lineage: Eukaryota > Metazoa > Chordata > Actinopteri > Aulopiformes > Paralepididae > Notolepis > Notolepis coatsorum. The sequence continues at coordinate 123,651,576 of NC_140170.1, read as the reverse complement.
CAGGGTACCATGGCCCGCTGGTCCAGGTACTGTTCCTCGGGGCTGGTCGTGCGTCGTGCTCACCCGTGAATAGAGTCGGGGGTCTGTAGCGCAGCACCGCGGGGGTATAGCCTGGACTGTATGGGACCTCCTGGTCCGGTGGAGTACTGTGCTGTCGTCGGGCTTGGTTCTCCTCTTCTCCCTCTTCTTCTTCTATCAAATCTTCCAGATCCTGTAATCGTTTATTTAGCTTCTCCGCAGTGTAGGCCGCTCCTTCCTTGTAGCTGGGTCTCGCTTGGACCGGTATGGGAAGGGGATCTGCGGGGGGTCTAGACTCGGTCTGTTGGTCAAGTTCAGGGTCGCTTGCTCGTTGCGGTGACGCTGCTCTTGACTGTTGTCTCGACGAGTTCCTTGAGCCCCTGGCGGAGGGAGAGGGAGTTGTCCTTTTGATCAGCTGCTCTATTAGTTGCGCTTGTAGTCTGTCGCGCTCTGCGTCTCTTTGGGCACCGGCAGCGGCGCGCTGGGCGTCGGCGGCGGCGCGCTCTGTTTCTCTTTGGGCACCGGCAGCGGCGCGCTGGGCGTCGGCCCGGTCTCTTGCCATATTCTCTTCCATCTGGAAGCGTCTCATCTCCAGACTTGTGCGCTGTTCTTCGCTCCGTTGCTGTGCTTGGAGGTGTTCGCGCTCGCTGGTCGCCTGTGCTTGGAGACGTTCGCGCTCGCTAAGCGTCTGTGCTTGGAGCCGATCGCGTTCGGTAGAGGCTGTCAGGCTGACGAGGAACGCCTGTTGTAGTGTCCTCTCCGCTTCGCTGGGGGAAGGCGGTAGTGGAGGTGAGCCGCTCCTGCGTGAACCGCTCCTGGGGGTACTCGTTGGGGAGTCCTGGAGCTCTAGTTCCTCGGCGCTCTCCTCCTCTTCTTCCGTGCAGAGTTCTCTCTCTGTAGGGTTGTCTTCCTCCCGGGGCTTGTCGGGGACTACTTCTTGAGTAGTGGCGGGGGGTAAAGGCATGTCAATTCCCTCCTGGTCCCCACCGTGAGCTTGGTCAGTTACATTAGGACCTACTAGGGCCTCTGTGGTCGGGGAAACCTGGTCGTTAAGGTCAGACATAATCTTACTTTCTACTTTTACCACGTTTACCGTTTGTCGAAGGCTAGGTAGTTGACTGACAGTGTAAGCCTCTAAGTACTGAGGTGTCTGTCGTCTGCGCCGCGGGCGTTCTAGGTTAGGAGGATCGTTTCGTGGAGTGTTCATCATAGGCCATTTCGATATTAATAACACTATATTAATATTACACTAGTTACCATCCGGCTCGAAGGACCAATTGTAGCTGAGGGGTACAATTCCCTGACTGTATTGTTAGATATGATATTTAATACCACTACCTCATGTACTTTAACTTCTGGCCACCCAGTACAAGATATAAGTATGATGAACACTTTCCCACCTGATGAAACGAACCAACACAAATGTACCAAATCGAATATTTAATACAGCAAAAGGTGTATACAACATTCACTTAATTACATTTATGATTTGAAATATTGAATATGCACTTTTATGGCAAATGAGTATTCGTAGGTAAATCAACATTGAATGTCCAATCTCTGGTTGCGCAGGGAGTAAGTATACAACCTGGAATATTTAGGAAACGATAGCGATGGTACTTCAATGATTATAGCTGGATACACTAAGGGGGGGGGGGGGGGTCCCGCTGGTTGTAAGACAGTAGGAGGGGGGGGTTAGAGAAGCCGCTGGCGGTATCCCATCTGGCCGACGGTGTCTTGGGAGAATCCAAAGTCTTGGACACAGTGCCCACAGAACCTCGGGCCGCAGACGAATACAGCTGGACCCTCTGTGGAACGGTATCTGCCGGTCCACAACGGAGAGACGTGGTGCGACCTCACGTGTAGAGCGCCGCCTCACCTGGAGTCCTCTCCGGGGGGTAATTCCAACACTCGGCAGTGTTGGCCTTTATCCATGGAATAATCAAAGCACACAAAGCATAATCCAAGAGCCGTGGAAGGCTCGCCGTCGTCGGGGTAGAGTAATCCAATATACAGGTCCAGTCGCTCTTGACCTCGGATGCAATCACCACTAGGGGTCTGACCAGCCTGGATAAGCGTCCAGATAACGTCAGGAACGATGGGGGTGCTGATAACTGTAGAACTCTAACCGAACGATGCACCATACATAAATAGACTATTATTAGCTTCATAGAATACGTCCAACTCGACGGTATGGTGCCAAACTATGACTATTCAACTATTAATCTACACGATATCTCAATGCCTATTCTGGGCCAAGTAGGCCTTACTACACCGCACGTGCGTCGTGGGGAGGCTTTTGCGTCTGTCACTCTGTTGGAGGGTAAAGAACTGGACTAAAAGAAAGTTCTACTTTACGAGCGCCATATATATATGCGCTATGAACAAATAGTACCATTCGTATTTCGCCCGGCATATTACTGCGCGGAACCGGGGGTTGCCTCGACATGTTAGGCGGCACGATTGAACTTGGACCTAGGGGTATGGCAACCTGGCGCCAGGTTCTCGTCCAATGGTAGAATGAAACTATTATGGGCTGTTTAGTAGAAACGAGGATATTCAATGCATATTGTACAAGGAATATACAGGGGATATCAAACGATATACAAATACAATTAAATATATATATATAAATAAATATACATATTCGGTTTAATCTGATCCTTCACAACAGATGGGGTTAGGAAAAGGTTTCATTGATATAATTAAAGTATTATACAAAGACCCATCGGCCATGATTACAACAGGTATAATCACCTCTGGAATCTTTCCGGTATCACGCTCAGCTAGACAGGGTTGCCCTCTTAGTCCCGGACTATTCGATCTATCATTAGAGCCTTTAGCACAATATATAAGACAATCCCAATCCATAGAACCAATCGTAATCAAGGGCACACAACATAAAATTAGTTTATATGCGGACGACGTAATACTGTTCATGCAAAACCCCAACACCACATTGCCTCATCTGCTCAAGTTGATTGAGGACTTTGGAGATTTATCTGGATTTAAGATAAATTGGCCAAAGTCGGCTTTCCTTCCACTTAACGCCCATGCAAAAAAAAATATAACCCTCCCAGAAGAGATATCTATGGTAAAACACTTTAGATGTTTGGGAGTTGAAATATTCCCTACCATAAGCCAAACGGTGAAGCACAATTACATAAAAATCCAAAACTAAATCAAAGACGAACTTGACAGGTGGTCAAAACTTAAAAACTCAGTACAGGCACGGGTATCAATAATTAAGATGGACATCCTACCTAGAATCAACTTCTTCAGCTCAATGATACCGTTACCCCCTCCAGAGGGTTACTGGAAAAAATTACACTCCACCACATACAAATTTATTTGGAATAACAAACCACCACGTATAAAAAGATCCACCGCACAGAGAAACAAAGCAGACGGTGGTATGGCATTTCCAGATTTTTTCCACTATTTTAAGGTGTACACTTTAAGACTACTGACAACATGGTTTGATCCCCAAGCATTAGTATCCTGGAGAAATGTAGAAGAAAATATAGTAGCTCCACATAGACTGAAGGACATAGCATACACCAAATTAACAATTAAGCAATGCAAACGGAAATTTGGCCCCATAATTACTTATGCGATCCGGATATGGCGTGAAACACAAAAAAAATATTCGAACCCACATAAATGGCATAATCATACTCCCTTATTCAATAACAATGCACTCTTGATTGAAAAACGACATATAAGATTCCCTATATGGGAAAAGCAAGGCATACACTCATTAGGAGATGTTTTCAACAAACAGGCTATGAAGAAATACGCAAAAAATTTAATCTCACCGATTCCACATATTATTTTTACGCACAGTTATTGTTATGTTTGAAGGCTCACGGTGTTCCATTAAAGATACCAATTGTACACCACAGATACCACAAATTCTTCTATGAAAGAGAGACATCGAGAGGGTTTTGTTTCAGATTTTTATCATCAATTACTAACGTCCTCGTATGAAACCCTCCACCTAGACTCAGTCTGGAGGAGGAATATACCAGACCTGGAAAAAGATTTTGATTGGCAAGAAGCGTGGGCAAATGTTCGATTTACATCAAGGAACCCGGACCATCAACAAATCAATCTTAACTATATTCACAGGACATACTTGACTCCTATAAGACTGAACAGAATGGGTCTTAAACAAGACTCCAAATGCTCCTTATGTACAAATGGGGACGAGGGGACATTTATGCACATGTACTGGGACTGCCCACCAGTTAAGATATTCTGGAAAGAAGTGACCCAGCAATTATCAAATCTCTTAACTCTGAATATACCTGTACACCCCTCTGTATTACTGCTGAATGATGTTTTTGAGTGTGCAGTACACCCACAGCTAAAGAGATTGGTTTTATCGGGTATCACAGTGGCTAAAAAGCTGATAGCATCACGATGGTTTCAACCGGAAAAAATTTGCCGGAAGGTCTGGATTATTACATATCTCGATGTGATTTATCAAGAAATATCTACAGCAAGAATTTTGGGTCTCAACTAATCCAAAATGACAATGTGGTTAGAAGTGTTGGAGAGAATAAAAGCTAGCATATAATGGTAGTGTCTGGTTAGGAGTGAGGGATAATGGATGGATTATCCAATGGGGGGTCCGGGAGGGGGGGTACGAGCTAGAGCATATGTGTGTAGGGTAATAGATAGCAGGTATTAGGGGTATATCCTGTATAAGACATTTAACTAATTGGTGATTTCAATGGATGTGCACTGTTAATTAATGCTTGTATATCTTATCATGTGTTGTCATGTTTGTTTATATGTTTGTTTAAAAAAAGAATAAAAAAAGAAAATACAAAAAAAAGAAATTCAGAATCAGTCTACTGAGAAACAGCGTAGGGACTCTCAGTTTGACAGAGAGGGAGAGATATTCAGTCTACTGAGAGGGAGACAGCCTTCAGAGTGGAGATGCATGCCACTTGGGGTTGGAAGAAATCATACCACTTGGAAGAAACCATTCTCCAAGAATCCATTTTCTTAATTCCCCTACACACACACACACACACACACACACACACACACACACACACACACACACACACACACACACACACACACACACACACACACACACACACGCACACACACAGTTATTCTGAACACAGAGGAATTCCCCTACACATACATTCTGAAATGTTTATTCTGAAAATAAAATTTTGAAAAAAAAAACTTTTATTTCTGACAATAAAAAAAACGTTTATTTTGAAAAAAACACTTTTATTTTGAAGAAAAAAAACTTTTATTTTGAAGAAAAAAAACCTTTATTTTGAAAAAAAATAATCTGAAAACTCCTCCTATTCCAAAACCGGATGTCCCTCCCCTCCTAAACCGGAAGTCCCGCCTCCTTGAATCATCGACCAATCAGAGAAGGGGGCGGGACTTATGGGTCATAAATCATCTCAAAAGGGCCGTGGCTACAATCAATCAAACTTCCCATATATGGTCTGACACAATGTGCATACCAGTGGCGTCGTTAGCCCTGGGCTTCCGGGGCTTTAGCCCCGGATGTTTTTCTCCTAGCCCCGGATCTAAAAAAATAAAAATAAAAAAATTGTTTACATTTTTTTTTTTTTTTTTTTTTTTTTATGTCAGCATCCCCATTGTCTGTGCTGAATGTTTGTTAGTGTTTGGTATTTTTTGTTGGTTTTTAGTACTTTTAAACATTTTTAGTAAGTAGTTTTCATTTGATCCTATAATTCTTTCATTCACCAATTTGTGGACTTTTTTTTTAGTGTCCTGAAAGGCGCCTTATAAATCAAATGCATTATTATTATTATTATTATTATTATTATTATTATTATTATTATTATTATTATTATTATTATTATTATTATTATTATTATTATTATTATTATTATTATTATTATTATTATTATTATTATTATTATTATTATTATTATCATCCAGGAGGGAAAAGACACTTTGGATAGTAGGGACTGCATCTCTGCCTGTCCTGACCAGGAAACACTTTGCAACTGTGATCTCCTCTTGGATATTGTAATGTGTGGCGAGGGGTTGCAGCAATTCCACTGAGAGAAACTGGTCTGAGGCTGGATAACATGCCTGTATGCCTCTCATAAGTTGTTATCCAACTCATGAGAACCTGCTCTCAAGCTCTTGCAGTATTCTGTCGACGACTGGATAGAACAGTCTCTGTCTCAGCTGATCTCCTGAGCTGAGGTCTGAGCTTGTGCCACAAGATGACTCAACTACATACTCGCCCATCCTTTTCTGCTTCCTCCTTTGGCTGGTAGTATGTTCCTCAATCCAAAGGCCATTACATATGGCCTTTGTCCTGTCATACATGTCCACTGCCATCTCTGAGGTGCGATAACCTTTGAGTGTGTCCTGCACTGTGCTTTTAAATAGTACAGATATTGAAGATGTGCACTTTAACGCAGCAGCACCTGGAGCCATCCATACCCATGTCCAGTGTCCTATAATAAGCTTTAATCGAACCTCGGATAGTCCGGTTGGTTTGGGGTGGTGTGAAAGCTCATTCACTCTTGCAAGTGAACCCTGCTGCGGTTCATTTGAGATGTGAATGCAAAGCGGACCAAAGGCAGGAAAAGACCCAAAAATCAAATCTTTTTTTTATGAGAAGACTGAAACATATGTATATAATGAAACACACAATAGTTTTTTTCGATTGCCTAAGCATGATTTTGAAAACGGGGCCCGGTGTTTCAAAACACACAATTAGCACAACCACACACACAATTATCAGAACACCTCAGATCCTTTGCTAAATTAAACACTTGTCAAAACCATACACTAATTTTGTTACCATATGAAACACACATTTCATAATGACTTAATTCTGTTTGAACCAGTTACACACACTGCTGTGCTTAACCTAAAACACATTTAGCAATTCTACTTCTCAGTGATTAGAGTACTGTAAGTGAAGTACGCAGAGAATGTGCAAATATACAATAAATTCACCAAACACTACACAAGACCAATGCTGTAGACTGATTAAAATATAATTTATTTATCTACATATACCCAAATCAATGATGCAGACTGATGAAAAAAATAACATTTTCTCTCCATATACCCAAATCAATGATGCAGACTGATGAAAATATAAATGTTCTCTCCATATAACCAAATCAGTCAACATTTCAACATGGAGAATCACAACAATACATGTCCCAGTTTTCATGCTACTATGTGCATAACACTGTAAGCTCAGCAAATATCAGACAAACATAAAATACTGTATCCAGTACAGGTTAAAATTACAGTAATACAATTTCTTTTTGAAAAAATCTAAACAGAAAATACTAGACATTATCTCTTTGCCTAGCTGGATCTGGCAAGATAATTTTTTGTTGTGATTCTCCATGTTGACATGTTGACTGATTTGGGAAAATGGGAGAACATTTATATTTTCATCAGTCTGCATCATTGGTTGTCTTGTGTAGTGTTTGGTGAATGTATTGTATATTTTCACGTTCTCTGTGTACAGTACTTCACTCTCCTTCCATTTTGGTTGAAGACAGGTGAACTCACCTGCTGCATTTTTATAGTGCTTAAACCTGATTGTGTATCTACAATTAAGCAATGGTGTGTTTGTGCATCTGATGGCTGTGTTAACCAATTGGCTCATATGTGTGGTAATTTGACATTCTGTGTCTAATGTAATGCAAGTGTGTTTAGTGTTTTGCAAATCACTGTGTGTATTGTTTTGCAAAAAGTGAGGCTGACATTGTAGGGGTGCAAATCTGGGCGTATATTTTGCTCCTTGAGTGTAAGGTTTTGATAATTGTGTAATACTTTTGATTTGAGTGTTTATGCAATTGAAGAAAACTGTAAAGACTAGAGATGAACTGTTTATTTATTTTGTACATAGGCTGTGAATATGTTTGTTTGTTTGTTTATTTGCTTATGTGTATGATTCTTAACTGTGTTTTTATTTTGTTATTGGTGTATATGTGTATGTATGTACAGTATATATATATATATATATATATATATATATATATATATATATATATATATATATATATATATATATATATGTGTATATATGTATATTTGTAATCATGTAGGGGCTTCTTGGACCAGATCAATGTTTAATCTGGCTAAATAAATAAATAAGAAACTGATGATTTGGTCCTGTTAACTTTGAATTTTCTATGGGGACTGCCCAGATCCCTCTCATGGACCTGGACCTCACTTTGAGAACCTCTAATGATTCTAGTTATTCAGTATTCATCTCTAATTACTCTAAAATTGCGTATTTCTGTGCTTAAGCCCCCAATGTTTTCTAACCCTAAAAACGCCCCTGGTGCATACTAACTCTCTCTCTTTCCTTATTGAGTGAGCGTGAGCTTATGGGTATGAATAATGAGAGTCTAGATATTGATTCCATGTGTAGTGATGTCACTAATACTATTATTGTAGCTGCAGAAGTAGCAATTCCTAAGACTGGGCAGAAGAGGGTGAATAGGATAGTTCCTTGGTGGTCTAAGGAATGTTATGAAGCAATTCAAGTAAGGAACAGAGCATTTAGAGAACTAAAGAGGACCCATAACTTTGGAAAATTAATAGAATATAAAAGAGCGATGGCAATAGTGAGGAAAGTAATTAAGAAAGTGAAGAAGGAGTACTGGAAGAAGTTTTGTGATTCTTTAGGAAGGGCTACGCCAATCCAGAGGGTGTGGGGTATGATTAAAAAGATGAGAGTGGTTGGGAGGGAGCTTGAATAGCCTACTCTGGTAGTAGAACAAAGAGTTATTACTAATAGGTTGGAAAAAGCAGAAGCAATAGCAAAGGCGCTAGTTAAAGTGTATAGTTCTGATAATTTAACGCAAGAAGAAAGGGAAGGGAGAGAGTTAACAGTGGATAGGTTTGGAGGAAATTTAGACTTTGGTGAAGATGGAGAGGATAGGGTATTAAATACAGCATTTACAGTGCATGAAATGAATAGAGCTCTAAGGAAAGTAGGGAAAACAACTCCAGGTAGAGACATTATTTGTTACTCTATGATGGAGAAATTGAGTGATATATCCAAAGAAGTGGTACTGAGGTTATTTAATAAAGTATGGTCTGAAGGGGAGATTCCAGAAGCGTGGAAGCAGTCAGTCATCATCCCAATTAGAAAGCCTGGCAAGGACGCAAAATACCCTAGTAATTATAGGCCCATAGCATTAACATCCCAAATGGGGAAACTGATGGAAATAATGATTAATGACAGACTGGTATACTGGCTGGAAACGAGAGGATTATTGTATAGCTACCAAAGTGGATTTAGGAAATGGAGAGGGATGATGGACCCTGCTGTTGCTCTTGAAGACGCCATTAGGAAAGCACAGGTAAATAAGGAGTCAGTTATTGCTGTGTTTTTTTTATATTGAAAAGGCCTATGATATGGTTTGGAGACAGGGCCTTATTATTAAGCTTCATCAAAGGGGAATCAAAGGTAGAATGCTTAAATGGATAAATAATTTTCTGTCTGATAGGAATATAGTGGTAAGAATTAATGGTGTGTTTATTAAGGAATATGCAGTAGAGAATGGAACTCCACAAGGAAGTATTAGTCCAGTGATATTTGTGATAATGATTAATAATGTTTTTAAGAACTTGGAAGGATCCATTAAAGTAGCACTGTTTGCAGATGATGGGGCTATATGGAAAAGGGGGAGGAATCTCAACTTTATAGTAAGTAAAATGCAAGAAGCAGTGAATGAAGTTAAAAGGTGGTCTCTAGAGTGGGGTTTTAGATTGTCAATTGACAAAACAAAAACAATATTTTTCTCAACGAGAAGTATTCCCCAAGAGCTAAATATATCAATTGGTGATAAAATCTTGGAAAGGGTAGAGCAGTTTAAATATCTTGGTGTGTGCTTTGATAAAAGACTTAAAGGTCTTTACATATAAGTAAGATGGTAGACAAATGCAAAAAAGTACTGAATGTGATGAGATGTTTGAGCGGGCTGGATTGGGGAGCTAGTAGAAATGTGATGAGAACAATCTATATTAGCCTCATCAGATCACTAATAGACTATGGTTGTATTATTTATAGGTCTGCAGCAAAAACTAATTTAAAGAAGTTGGATGTAATCCAGAGTAAAGCATTGAGATTGTGTTGTGGGGCTATGAAAACTATGCCAGTTGCAGCACTCCAAGTGGAGATGGGAGAAATGTCCTTGCATATTAGAAGAGATCAGTTGGCACTAGTGTATTGGGCCAACCTTAGAGGCCATAAGGATGAACATATTATCAAAAATGTACTAGTGCAGTGGCAGGAAAAAGAGAAGGCTCAACTAGAACGTTTTGGGTGGATTATAGAACAAAAAGCCAGAGAGATGGGCATTCTGGAACTTAGTGTGTGTCCAACAGTATGTTTCCCAGCAGTTCCCCTGTGGTTGATGGGTACCCCTGTTGTTGATGTAGATCTATTAGAGTTAAAAGAGAGAGAGGAAATGAGCAGTCATATGCAGTGATGGGCAAGCTACTTGGAAAATGTAGCAAGCTACACTACAAGTTACTCTCGATTAAATATAGCTCAACTACAATGGAAGCTATCCCCAGATAAATGTAGCAAGCTACACTACAAGAACATGGCAAAAATAGCTAGCTACATCGGCACTACTTTTTTTTTTTACTTCATGATCACGTTTCCACCAAACAAATAGACAGGCAAAATAAATGCTCAGTTTGATTGTTTATTATAAAACTGAAACAAGCCCTCGGTCTGGCTTTTGTGTCATCATTTTAACATGAACTTGTATTATGTACAAAATCCAGGAAGGCAAGTTTAGCTGGGTGCAGCCTCTACAAAAGAAAAGAAAGAGACCATTTGGTTTGATCAGTTTTTATAGTATAGTTTGTTGATTACTTTTGATGCAGTAATGGTATTTTTCTTTTCTATTCTATCTTTATGTATTATTTATCCCTAAACTCTGCATCTTCTGGCTGCCTGATACCCTCTCCTAGCTGAAATCAACCAAAAACACACTTCTTCAATATCTGAATTTTAACTAATAATAACTGTCTTACTGCATTTTACTATTATGCTACCATGTCTATACTACCACCAACTATGCTAATATGTCTATACTACTACAGTACAGTATGTACTCAAGAGTATAACACTCAAGCTCAACACTGCTAGACAAACAATACTACTTATCCTTGGCTGCTAGATGTACCACTCCTGCTGACTTGTTGTACACAATTTGTAAGTTGCTTTGAATGAAAGCGTCAGCTAAATGACCAAATGTATTTAAATATGTAACTCACAAAACATTCCATGGCCCCAAAATCATGTGGGGACCCCCCCTGGGGGTCCTGACCCACAGGTTGAGAACCACTGCTCTAGGTGATATTTTCCCTCTTAGTGTTTTATGGTAGTTTGTTTTTTCTTTTCTCCACCGCCATAATATTGTTAATTTTCTGCCTACAGTGAAACATGTTAGTTAAATCTGTTGACAAAAAGTGCACTGTCTTGTGTGCTGTTTGGGAACAGTTGACAATGTTTATGTAAAGCTTTTCATCAGCTTACCTGAATATATGTGTTCTCAAGTTAGTGCTGGCCGTGTGGGATGTTGAGAGAAGCTTCATTTTTGGCGGACACAATAAACACATAATGTTGTTGTTATTGACATCATCTTCATCAATGCCATCAGCCCTGGAAACATCGAATCCTTCTGCTATTTCGCGCAGACTTTGTTCGTTCATTCATTCATGGTCTGTGTTTAGATTTTTTTTACTTCCTGGTTTGCCGAGCTGGAGTGGCATGTCCCGCCCTATCCTGCCTCTGATTGGCCTACCCGTAATGTTTTCTAAACCAACCAACCAATCATAGTGGGTTTTCTCCAATAGCATCCAGCTGCAGGACAGAAGAACACGACACTCTCAGGACCGAAGACACTATTTTTTTGTCTGTTTCTCCGGATATGTAGCGTGTAGCGTTTTGCTGACGCTACGGCACTACTTGATTCGAAAACTAGCTGCGCTACAGAGATCGCTACTTGATTCAAAAGTAGCGATGCTACCATCACGCTACTGAAAAATGTAGTTAAGCTATGTAGCGTCGCTACTTGTAGCTAGCTACTGCCCATCACTGGTCATATGGTGGAGAGCCATATCAGGTTAAATATGGAGAAAGACTGGTGGCTTATACAGATGCATCTAAGATGGAATCAAACAGAGTGGGTGCGGCATTTACAATCCCAAGTCTTAGAATTTCTGAAAAAGAGATTAAGTGACAGTCTAGCAGTATATATACGGCAGAACTAGTAGCTATAATGATATCCTGGATAGAGGAGAATAGGCCTAAGAGTGAGGTCTTAATTGCGTCAGACTCAATGTCTTCATTGATAAGTATTCAAGATGTTGTGTCCCAGTCAAGGCTGGACATTGTGCTGGAAATAGTGCAGAGAGAAGAACAAGAAATCTTTTTCTTTTGTTTTTTGTTTTATAGCCCTATAAATAATATAAACATGTTTAAAATGAATAATATTTACTCATTTTAAGTATGTTTGTGTTTCCAATGCACAATATAACGTTAATATATCAAATAAAAATTAATCGTTTTCCTGAACAGGAAGTGACTCACTGTCGCATAGCCGCATTTCTCCTAGCCGTATTTCTCTCGGCCCGGGCTAGACGCAATAGCGCTCTGAGTGCACGTCACTGTTTCATCGCTGTATCCGTCGCAGCCAATCAGTGCGTAACGCGCTGTGCGTTGAAATATGATGTATTATGATGGAAGCCGGGCGCGATTTGAAGCGGTCTAGGCAAGCAGCCTTAGCAGCGTCTATAATTTCCGTAGCCGCATTTCGTGGACGACGCCATTTTTTTCCCGTAGCCGCATTTCGTGGAGACGCTCTCTCTGATTGGCCAACGCCGGTTTCTGGTTAGGAAGTTAGTAAGATAGTTACTCGAGGCTGTTGTGTTGTGATGCAGACATGCAGTCACTCTGGACAGTGGGGATATACATCGACAACAACAGTCTGGGAGACTGGGACTGTGGGACAGTGGACATTATACACTTTATCAAGCCCTCCGGACCACGTTTCAACTAACTACAGTGAGTTAATGCGGTCTCTCTCTCTCTCTCTCTCTCTCTCTCTCTCTCTCTCTCTCTCTCTCTCTCTCTCTCTCTCTCTCTCTCTCTCTCTCTCTCTCTCTCTGTCTCTCTGTCTCTCTGTCTCTCTGTCTCTCTCTCTCGCTCTCTCTCTCTCTCTCTCTCTCTCTCTCTCTCTCTCTCTCTCTCTCTCGCTCTCTCAACACAGCGTGTTTCGCTGTGGCCGGGTATTGCATAATGGCTGAATGAATGAATGGTAACTTGTTTAAAATGACAAGATAGGCTTGTAATGACAATATGTGTTCATTATTGATTTGATGATCATACGTGTACTAATGTAGTATGAATCAATTAACTCGACTTAATGTTGGTAACGTTATGAGTCAGTATTCGCTTGGTCAGCTTGGTCAGATGATTGCGAACACCCAAGTGACTTTCATACCGGCCGCTACTGCTCGAGTTACAATAAATATACAGAGTAGTAAGGCTGAAATCCAAAGTATAGTCAAACTAAAGGTTAAGAGAAAATGGAAAGTCATGTGGGATAATGAGAGGTCAGGGAGATGGTTTTATGGGGTGCAAAAAGCGTGTGTTGGAGTAGGGTTAGTAGAAACAAGCAAGAAGAGGACATGTTTACAAGAATGAGGTTGGGACATACAGGGTTGAACAGTACGTTAGTAAAGTTAAAAAAGCATACTAATGGACAATGTGAGTGCGGTGTTAGTCAAGAAACATGAACATGTCATAGAACAGTGTACATTATATCAACGGCAAAGAACAGTTCTTATCAGGAATTTGCAGAGTGAAAAGATTGCACTTAAAATAGCTGACATATTGCAAAGAAATTCTGGAGAAGTTTGTATGAAGAGTTTATTTTATTTTCTGAGAACAACAGGTTTATTTTATAGGATTTAGATTAGAACATCCAGATCCACACTCCTTATCAGTAGATGGCGGCAATGCTCATCAAAAGTGATTGCCAACTGCCAATAAAATAGAAAAGAAGAAGAAGAAGAAGGGAGGTCAGTCTTGAATTGTCTGAGTTAAAGTGAAGGTAACCGGAATCCCTTTGAAAAATGTGTTGGTATTGCTTGTAGTGGAAGTAGTAGTGTATATTGTATATTTAGACATTGTGTAGTGTTAAGTAGTAAGTATATTGTGTTTTGTTTATTTGTTAGATATAGTAAGTATAGGGTATTTTGTTTTACCGATATGTTACTTTCACTTTTAAATTTTTTTGTAAAATTATATCACCTCTGCACTTTTGGGAGGCAGGAAATATAAAAATCACCAACGAGATCCTTCTGACTACGCCTGTTTATGGGAGATTCAAAGGAGTTCGAGAGAGGATCCCGTCACAGGTACACTAGTATTCTCATTGATATATATGTATTTTCTTGAACAGTTTCTGATCTAATAGGAATGTTGGGAGTAATGGACATTTAAAGAAAAATGCTAAGATGAAATATAGCCATAACAAATTATGAATTAAAACCGCGGTTCAGAGACATGTTTACAGTCCAAAGATGTAAAGTAAACATTTAAGTTCTTTGGTACTGTTATCATTGGGATTGTCAATGTGAATGTTAAAACCGCCATAATAGATGGACAATCATATCCCGTGGAAATTATGGATGGTAGTTCAGCAACTTCATAAAATACACTACTAGAAAACGTTGGCGTTGGCTATAATATAATCAGGAGTAAAACACAAGAGCAGGGTTAGAGGCCCAAAACCATCCAACCATCTGACACAAATTATGCTGGTTTCTGTTGATTTTCTAATGCCATTGGCAAAGGATACCATTAACACAGTCTTAATTTGGCATGTATCTCTATACAAATAATTGCTAGTTGCGCAGTGGTAGTGGAAATCAAAGTGAATGGTGTTACCTTTTATTTTCCTGAAGGAAATGTGGTTTGCAAGACCAGCAAATAATACATAGTGTATATCACACATAGCGGTGAACATAATATAAAATATTCACAATTTTACTAAATCCAGTTATGTTATCAGCCCGGTCAAGTCTATTTATGCTCATTAAGCATGTTCTTCCTCAAGCCATCCCTCTCTTGTTGAGACTGTTTACAGATTTGGGTACAAAGCTTATCCTGCATCTTTGACAATAATGGGCTTTTAATTCTCCCAGATGGTAGTAACAAAAAGCCCCTTGGCAAGGTGGAAAGAAAGGTGAACAGGTGGGTGTAGAGGGATCTACAATATAATTTCCCAAGAGTCACATCCAGTGTCATGTTTAATTTTTTTGCATTGTGCTGTTTGTGTCTGTGTATATATTATTTGTTTCTGTCCACCAACTGTTTGTCACTGTCAGGACTGTGCAGATTTTGGGGGACATGGGCTCAAACAACAAAAGGGCACTCCTGCACCAATACCTTTGAAAAGGTTTGTGCTATTATTTAAAGGTCCCATATTCTAGTCATTTTTAACAAGTTAGATCAGCCTTTGAGGTCCCCCAATCATTTATTTCTTTACTTCAGATCCCCATTAGTCACTGCCTCAGCACTGCAGTGACTATTCATCCTGGGGTCTGGATACAAACATATACAAATCAAACAAGAATAATCAATAAAACAACATAAAAACAAAACAAATACCAAAAAAAACACCAATAAAATATACAAACAAATATAGAACATTAAACAAATCAAAATCAGAAATACAAACAAATATAGAACAATAACAAATATACAAACATATAGAACAAATCAAATATCGATAAAACAACAAATATCAATAAAACAACAAACGGAGACATCTCAGAGAAAACTAAAACATGCTAAAAAACAGCACGACATTCCATACACTAATACTCCTCTAATACAATATCAATACCAAATCAACACATAACCCAACACAAGAACCCATTCATTCGACACAGATTAGACCCAACCAAAATCAATCTCTTTCTGCATTACAGCCCATCTTAGTCTCCTCTTGAATCCCACCTTACTGGTAATTGAAACCAAATACTGTGGAAGTCTATTCCAGTAGTAGGCCGTGAGCCAGTAGGGTTGGTCGTTACCATCTTGGGGGACTAACGTTAGGTTATGACTATAACCAAGTTCTGTTAACACTAGTGGACGCTCAGCGTCTCATTGCATATATCTCGCTTCAGCATATATACACTGAATACATTTCAAAATGTACCTTTAAATGCCAGCATTCATCTGGCCACACCCCCATCCGCTTACCTATATAAGCAGGGGTGGTGCCACACACTCATCTCCTTCCCAACAAATTTCACCACAATGAAAAATCAAGGGCCGCAGCGGCGTCTAGATGCTGAGCGTCCACTAGTGTTAACAGAACTTAGTTATAGTCATAACCTAACGTTCTGTATCACACTAGCTCCAGCTCAGCGTCTCATTGCATAATAGGAGCTGAGCGGGAGCTAGAAGCTCGACAAATACACCCACGCTGAAGGCCCCCCACAACCATCAGAAGAGGGAGGGCCGAGCCCCCCCGACCCCCCCTAATGGAGGGCACCCCCCCTATTAGAGGTTTCCCGGGAGGGCGACGGACCCGACCGTGCGAAAAGGTTTGTGCTATTATTTAAAGGTCCCATATTCTAGTCATTTTTAACAAGTTAGATCAGCCTTTGAGGTCCCCCAATCATTTATTTCTTTACTTCAGATCCCCATTAGTCACTGCCTCAGCACTGCAGTGACTATTCATCCTGGGGTCTGGATACAAACATATACAAATCAAACAAGAATAATCAATAAAACAACATAAAAACAAAACAAATACCAAAAAAAACACCAATAAAATATACAAACAAATATAGAACATTAAACAAATCAAAATCAGAAATACAAACAAATATAGAACAATAACAAATATACAAACATATAGAACAAATCAAATATCGATAAAACAACAAATATCAATAAAACAACAAACGGAGACATCTCAGAGAAAACTAAAACATGCTAAAAAACAGCACGACATTCCATACACTAATACTCCTCTAATACAATATCAATACCAAATCAACACATAACCCAACACAAGAACCCATTCATTCGACACAGATTAGACCCAACCAAAATCAATCTCTTTCTGCATTACAGCCCATCTTAGTCTCCTCTTGAATCCCACCTTACTGGTAATTGAAACCAAATACTGTGGAAGTCTATTCCAGTAGTAGGCCGTGAGCCAGTAGGGTTGGTCGTTACCATCTTGGGGGACTAACGTTAGGTTATGACTATAACCAAGTTCTGTTAACACTAGTGGACGCTCAGCGTCTCATTGCATATATCTCGCTTCAGCATATATACACTGAATACATTTCAAAATGTACCTTTAAATGCCAGCATTCATCTGGCCACACCCCCATCCGCTTACCTATATAAGCAGGGGTGGTGCCACACACTCATCTCCTTCCCAACAAATTTCACCACAATGAAAAATCAAGGGCCGCAGCGGCGTCTAGATGCTGAGCGTCCACTAGTGTTAACAGAACTTAGTTATAGTCATAACCTAACGTTCTGTATCACACTAGCTCCAGCTCAGCGTCTCATTGCATAATAGGAGCTGAGCGGGAGCTAGAAGCTCGACAAATACACCCACGCTGAAGGCCCCCCACAACCATCAGAAGAGGGAGGGCCGAGCCCCCCCGACCCCCCCTAATGGAGGGCACCCCCCCTATAAGAGGTTTCCCGGGAGGGCGACGGACCCGACCGTGCGAAGAGGCACTCAAGCAACTCAACGCACAGGGTGAGCAGACCGTGGCTTGACCCCACGACTACACACACGCACAACCCGCATGCCACCCGGGAACGAACGGAGGAAACAACCTCGTTACTGCCCCCAGAATCACGGGGTCAAGGGCAAACCCAACCCCGTGGCAAGGCCGTAGCAGCGGAGCGCGAAGGAAGACCCAGACCCACCAAAGGGACTGGACCCCCTGGAACGGGGGCCCGGAGAAGTCCATGATGCCAGCATCAAGACCCCACCAGGTGGGCACTTAGTGACCCCGCCCCCCACATCGCCAGCGTATTCGGACAAAGGCCCCTCAGCCGAGCGGACCCTGTCCCCCCAATAGTACACCGCCTGGCACACTGACCCTGCAGAACAGGCAGTCAGCATGGCCGTAAGCACACAAAAAAGGTTAACCAACGGAAGCAGGCAGCGCACCGGGGAAAAACCAGGCAACAGGCTGTTAACCCTAGCCTGGAGACTGCGGACGAGACAGGCGCCAGAGGAGACAGCTGAACACAGCCGCACCGGCGGAAGGGGCGTAAGCTGGCGATGTTGCATGACCAAGCCTCCATTAAAAAAAACCCACCCAGAGGGGTTGAGGCAGAGAAGGCTGACACGATTGGCAGACGTCATGAACGTGCAGGGGCACCCTCAACCGGTGAACCCGGGAGTTGACACTGCTCCAACACACCAGGGAATCAACCACCTTGGTGTTACCCAATGCCCAAGTCCCTCAGGGTACCAGAACAGCAGATCTGCATCCCCGGCGGACAACGGGTTCAACTGATACGGACCAGCGTGACCAGAACCAGTCCCGTGCCCTAACCACGCCGACATGCCTACTCCAGGAGAAGGGGCAGATATGCGTGTTGATCTTAAACATGAAAAGAAGGCACCACCCAGACGTTCGGGCGAACCGCGCCCGGTGGCCCACCCCCAGGGCGTGAGACCCCTCTACATATGTTCAGATCCATTCCGTCATCATCCCCCAGATATGAACGAGAATCCGTCGATAACCAAACCAGGTCGTCGGATTTGGTCGTCGGAAGAGGAAAAGCCTCCATCCCAGTTGCTTTATAAAAACGCTGTTTTAACCTCAAGCAACCAAGGCGTGCCAGTCAGTCGCCTGTTTACAGAACACCCCGAGCTAGCACTATACGTGCGTCGGGACACACCCACATCAATGAACGGGCTATTTAGACCTGTCATTGAATCCCCAAGGCGCCCAGGGGAACGACAAGAGGGGTGTGACACTTCCTAACTCCAACTCTTTTTAATAGAAAAGCAGGAAGCACCAACAGTATGTATCCCAGTCTACACAGCCGGGGGTAAAAAAATTTCACATTTTTACATCCCACCATCCTCCCATAGGAAGGAGACGGGAATCCCCAGAGAGACTTCCCACGCGAGCTGTACAGTTTGAAAAGAATATATTGCACCTTGAGCCATGTAAAAAATTGGTTTTAGGGCTCTCCGAGGAGGAGGCACTGAACCCATACACACTCAAATATCGAATTGAATCGAATACATACACAATAGAGTAGGACTCCTTCTTGAGGGTCCACCTTGACAATCTGAGGAGGAGGCTCTGTACTCTGAAGGAGGCTCCCTCACATGGAAGGAGGATTGCCAACTCACAGAAGGCCCGAATAGGAGCTTGGTGAGGAAGAGCCCTGACAGATCCATCACATGGACCTGAACAGAACACGGAAGTCCTACCAACAGAGATGCGCACGGTGACGTACTCTATGGCGGGGGAATTTCTGCGGTGCACACGCCCAATATTCCAGGCCGTGGGACCAGGAAACTCCCCCCCCCCCCCCCCCCCCCTGTAACGTGCCGAACCGCAACGTGACAGGAACCTTGAAGGACAGGGGGTTTACCCCTGACCAACAGAAAAAAGGGGGGAGGAAAGGTTACCAGTTCACCCCTTTACGACCCCACACACATGATACGATGTAATGACAAAAAGAGAGTATGACACAGTCATAGTCAGCTCCATGAAGCGTCTGACAGGTTCACACAGCGCATGAGCTAACCTGCTATCTGATTTTTACTAAGGAAAAAACACAGAATAGAGAGGGCTCTTCAAGAGCCCCGGTACCAAACTTACACATGTGCTTCTGTGGCCAGTCCAACCCAGTTGTAGGTCACATGACACACACAACCCATCATCACCTAAAAAAAATGGCAAAAACACTCTACAGAGGAACGCCGTTTTTCATAATGAGAGAATACATAATTCTCGATTAGTATCGGCCACAGGCCTTGCTAAGCACACATGAAAGCGACCAAACAATCTTTTCTTTTAGGAAAATAAAGTTTCTCCAGCAGTTGTAGCACAACCTCAGCAATCAAGCTAAGGGTTACATCGCATCCCTACCACACAGTGACACAATGTAGTGCAACAACATGTCTGATAGGAGGATGAAGAAGTCCCCAGGGAACCGGGGGGAAACACAATCCTCCTACTTTACCCTTAATACGGCCAGTTAAAACAGGAAAACCTGTTAATATGTGAACACACTGTTCATTGTCATTACAGGCTGAGAAAATAATCATTCTTTACTCATTTGTCACTAAGCATAGCTTTATAGGTTAGTTAACCCCCTTAGTTGTGAGTACACGGTACATATAAACACACATGATGTTTCTCAACACAACAAACCAGATCATTTTCACATCTGTAACAACAACCCGATTTTCATGGAGAAGCTAAATACCAGTGACAAGACAATTCACACATAACTCGCGTCGTATCCTAAATGTAGTGCAACAACACTCGTTTTGGAAAACATCGTTATTTACAAAACATTTAGAAGGGAAAGCCAGAAGAAGTGTATACGGTCTGGCCAAACCTTGCCTACCCGGAGCGTAGATCAACGAAGTGCAGTCTCAAGGCACCGTAGTAAACACAGCCATTCTGTGTTGCCGACCTGGCCAGCGTCGCCGCTCCAACCCGTCGCTACGGTCCCCTTTGTTGACGCAATCCTTGCCGTCCTGGCTCAGGGCAGGGTCGACGAACATCCTCTGTCAAAGATGACGTCGTAGTCAAGAGTGTTAAAACATGTTTTTTTTTTTTTATCCACTTTTTCTCCCATTTTTCTATATTTTCTCCCATCCCAATTTCGTATCATCCAATTCAACCCTCCCCTGTCACGAACGCTGTTTCTTGCCTCCCACAAGCCGGCTGCAATGTGGACTAAGTCATACATAGCACAAGTCCCCTCCGGTACTTGAGGTAACAGCAGTCGCATCTTTTCACCTGCGCAGCTCGATCTCTCAGTGTCGAGGAGTAACGCGTGGGAGGCTCACGCTGCCCCCGACACTTCCTGATTCTACTGCGCAGGCGCACCAACCGACTTGTAGGAGTCGCTTGTTCACAACGTTCGATCCCCACCCTTCAGTTTCCCTCCCCGTAATACGTAATAATGTGTATTACTGCGGACGACCAGCTAAACTGAAAACAATGTGGAGAGCTGGATTCGAACACGCGAATCCTAGCGTCTCCACACTGGTGGCGAGTGCCTTGCCCACTACACCACCTAGCCGCCGAGTGTTAAAACATGTTATAATCAAAGCACGTTCAACAGAGTAGCATTAAGCTAACGGCCGCTCCAACCGTCGGTCGCTACGCTATGGCGCACGCGACCAGAGGGGAGCCGAATGCCCCCCACCTCTCCCCGTGAGGGAGAGGGGAGTTGGGAACCGTGGCGGCGCGCGAGGAGCCGGAGCCACCCTGCGCTGGGCCTCGGCCGATAGCAGCAAGCTAACGTTTCCTAGCCTAGCCAGGTAGACCACCTACTCACCTAGTGATCACAGCAGGCTAGCGCCGCAGCTAACAGCTGACTGGCTAACAGTAGGCCACCACTAGCACGTAAGCTAAGCAGCAATAGCAGCAAGCTAACGTTTCCTAGCCTAACCTAGATAGGCCACCTAGTGATCACAGCAGGCTAGCACCGCAGCTAACAGCTGACTGGCTAACAGTAGGCCACCACTAGCACGTAAGCTAAGCAGCTATCACCTGAACTTGTACACAATGATATAACACTCACCCAGACAGGCCGCCATTCTGAAACCCTCCTCACTTTTTAAGAGAAAATAGAAACAAGATGTTAACACAGTTTTACAACGGTGATTTTACCAACACCAGACGGAGCCAGCACAATACCCAACTGGCCTGTGTAGCTGACTTTGAACACAGATATTCCGCTAATGAACATCTATGCCCATATCTCCTCGTGAGGGAATACTCTCATTTGGATATGAAAGATGGGGCCTAACACGGTGACAGAGAGACATCCACTCGTCCAGAAAACACAGGGATCACCAGTGTTAATGGTCGTGGCCCACTAGTTAAACTATAATGGGCTTCAGATCAAGGTCTTCCGCTGCTGCCTAAGAGGCTGAACAAAAGACCTTAATCTGGGGCCGGTGTTCGTAAACATTGTCAGTTAGCCCCCATAGCACTAACAGATAAGTGGAGCCGCAAGCAAACAGTACTCACCCAACCTGAAACCCACCGCTTCTCACAACAGCGGCGCGTCCTACAGTTCAGCTGTGTCCTGAAAGGTTTCACCCCAACCAACACAGCAAGGAACTGAAGTTGAGAGGCATGCAGCGGCGTGCTCCCAATACGAAAACCGTTGGAGGATTTTAGAATGATCACCATCTTCCAAACACTCCAGTGACGAAGACAATATCGCCGTATTTTCTCGAAAATAGTGAGAGAGAAAATAAAGATATGATGTCAACGTATCTCCTTGTTCTTCCTTTCCTCGTAAACATTGCTCTTCCAGCCAATATTTTTCTCCACGTCAAGTGGGCATATGAGCAACACGTTGCTTGTGATGAAATTTGAGAAGGAGATGAGTGTGTGGCACCACCCCTGCTTATATAGGTAAGCGGATGGGGGTGTGGCCAGATGAATGCTGGCATTTAAAGGTACATTTTGAAATTTATTCAGTGTATATATGCTGAAGCGAGATATATGCAATGAGACGCTGAGCGGGAGCTAGTGTGATACAGAACTTTCATAGTGATTTTTGGGAAGGTATACTACGGAAGCGTATTGCTGCCACACCAGAAACAAAAAATATATCCGTATCACGTTATAACATAAAGGTTTCACGTTATAACATAAAGGTTTCACGTTATAACATAAACGTTTCATGTTATAACATAAAGGTTTCACGTTATAACATAAAGGTTTCACGTTATAACATAAAGGTTTCACGTTATGTGTTCTAAACTCAGTGTCGGTCAATTATTTTGCGACAATGACCTCGTAGCTATACATTATCCCTTACATAACGTGAAACGGTTTATGTTAAAACAAGAAGTTATCACGTTATAATGTGAAACCTTTATGTTATAAGTACAAGAAGTTATCACGATAATGTGAAACGTTTTATGTTAAAACAAGAAGTTATCACGTTATAACGTGAAACCAACGTGATACGGATATATATTTTTCTGGTGTGGCAGCAATAGGCTTCCGTAGTATACACCCCTGCTGCTAGAAACGATGTGATAGCAATGCAGCAGTTGCCTCCAAATGTGTGCTATCACATCTTTTATAACACTACCAAGCATATTTTTTAGGCTTCCTGTCCGAAATTACATGCCCCAAATGAATCATGATAGCTCCTGAACCATAAGGCCTATATGCATGTGTCTGGTCTCCTTTGATAGTTAACAAGCTAGGACATGTGAATCCACATCTATTACCATTCCAGAGTAAATGGAGATACAATGAAGGAAAGCATAAATTTGTACCCTCGCCTGGTACATAATCTTAATTTAAAAGGCAATATGACCATTATAACCAATATCCCATGGATAATAATGCAACTGAATGTGTTCTCCTACTCCTTGACTGCAAATGTAACTGTAAATGTGATGACAATACATTAAAAATACAACATTTATGATACTGTTTAAAAAGGTATACTCAGATGATGTAAATGTTTTGGCCATGGTTACCGTTTACATGTTGACTGTTACTGGTCATTTTATTCAAACACGATTTCTTTCAATACAGCCATGTTACAAAAACAGAAATCTCCCCAAAACATTGAAATAGTAATAAAAAACAATGAATATTGATCAATATGCATCATATTCAACATTCATATATGGGCCACAGAGCTTCATGCCATGTGACTGTTATGCTGGAATAATCAGACAACACGCTGTTGGAGCTTAACACATTGGTTGCCAAGAACGGCGTAAGTCGTTATTGCCCGCCATGCGTTGAACGCCAACAACGGCGTAAATCGTTTTTGGGATCAATATTTCATTTTTACGCCATGGCATTCATAATTCATCCAGCCTCCCTCTGGACTGCAGCGGCACCCTGTATGAGATTGCAACGCCTCAATACCGCCGCCTGGTGGATGGTCGGGCGAGTTACACTCTCGCCAAAACCGGAAGTGGCGATCGGTGCGTCGAAGAAATCCCTCCGGCAGTCATATCTTGTTACGTGGATCCAGACAAACACTCGAGTGCATTTCGATCGATTTCTAAACGCAATAAGCAATATGATTTCGGCGTTTATTGCGCCATACAAACCGGAAATGGATGTAGGAGATCGAATAATTGGGATATTTTTCCTCCAGTCTCATCGGCGAACGGTAAGAGGAATATAACATTATTTTCAGCCCGATTGTTTATTAATTTCACTGCAAACCATCTGCTCAACATATCAACCCATACTAAATAAAGCTGTTACTGATGATCAAGGAATTATACACGACCCCCCCCCTTTCCTTCACGCATGATGAAGCATAATGTATACCGATCATATACATTTGAATTTTTTAATATAGCGTGTATAGGAAAGAAACGCCAATCGGTAATCTATCATATGCGTCAGGGCCTATAACTCTCGTTTTTGGAATTACAGCAGAAAACCTTAACACATTGGCGGCCACTGGGATGAGTCTAATTAATCTCAAGAGGACCGGGAAATATAAACAGACGTGGGGCTGTTTGTAGAGCTAAATCTATTATTTATAGTATTGCTATCTGTCCATTCTCATTGTCAATTGAGTCCATAAACCATTCCTTCAAAATGGCTTAAAGAAAAAAAAATCATCAATACGTTCTCATTTTATAGCGCCGTGAATATAAGCGTTATACGGGATTTGGTCTAGTATATTTTCTGGAAGGCTAGATATAGGGCTAATAGCTGCTAACGTTATATCCAATGGCATTTCCGTTTTACAGATGCTACAGTTAAATCTCAAACTGCATATGATCGGTACGATCCTCAAGCATTTATGCATGAAAGGGGGGGGGGGGGGGACGTCGTTTCTTATTATTGATTACCAATAACCGTGTTCGTCTAACTAGCCACATAGGCCGATCGGATGGATGGCTATCAAAACAAGGCCCGATCGGGGTGTACTTTACGTGAACAAGATCTTACCGTGGGCCGGTGGGATCCCCCCGAGCATTTCCCCGTCATCGATCGCCAGCTGGTAGATCGATATATCGATTGGCTGATGATAAATCCCCTTATTGCATAGTGAAATCTGCGATGCAAAACGTAATCCAAGCTACAGGAATGGAATAAAAGCAATAACAACTTGCCATGTCCACAACGGGTGGAATAGAAACACGGATATATCTGTTGTTCGTCCCCATTGTGTTGAAAACATACTTATATTCTAGGCGGTATTAACACAACAATGTATAAATGAAAAAATATAATGTTCCCACATCCTGAACGATAGATAATCGATGTTGAATGGGCCATAGTAATGTCAATATAGTAATACAATTTAAAAAGTTATAGCCCTGCAAAGAAGGTAAACATCTCCATAGGCTTTCAACGGTGGCAGACTGGGTACAATGATGGGCACAACCCCCGGCGCCCAATGTGTTACGGTGTTTACTCAACTGAGACACATGCATCGTAACGTCAACGTCACATTCGGCCATATGCCGTAACGTGAATCTGAACACATGAACACGACACTGTTGCAATAGTCAGAACACTGCTTTAAGTGCTGGCACTCGCTAGAGTACCAGACGCAACAGTGACCTATCAATGTTTTCAGCTTAGTACAATACAATGATATATTGCTCAGTACAATACAATGATATATTGCTTATTGGTTTTCAGAAAAATATTTGTTTATTTTGGAAAACTCAATTCAAAACCCAGGGCACATATCACATCACAGAATTTGTTCAGGAATTCAAATAACTAATTACTTAAGTTCTGTCAGTACAGATAGTTTATTATCATACTGGCCAATCGTGTCTCGCTCTTCGCCATTATGAGATATCTCTTATCTCCTAGCACATAATGTGCTCACGAAACAACAAATGCACTCACATGCACGTGACCAGGCCACGCCCCTGCGTCCCACTATATGACGCCAGACATGGTCACACTCCACGTCCTCTTTTTGTTTCCAACACGGGAGTAGCAGTGCACTCCGTGAACTAGCTGTTATGAAACACAGGGAGAATTTACACAATGTTGGGTATTCGCCAGAAGTTCGCCAGCCCCTGGAATCTTCTCGGCACATCCTAAACAGAGCAACGGGCCTGTCCTGGGTTTTCCTCGTCTCGTGAGAGCGGACTGAGGGACGTCGCGCGACGGTTAGCAGTCGAGCTAAGTCGTGCACAGGTAAGGCCTGCGTTGTCAGGCATTGATACTAGCATGAGTAATACTGCTCGTTGTCCCGTGAGGGGCAGGATATTTGGGAAAACATGGTCGTCATGAGTCTGTTTTGGGTGTTTTCCCAACTATCCTTGAACGCGTGGCTAATGCTGGGACGCCGTTCCTTTGTTCCCCGCCGAGGGCTGTCTTTACTAAAAGGTCTTCCCTCCTCTTAACCATTCATGCTGACGGTCAATCGGTGTCTAATGTTGGGGGTTTAACAGGGGCTTGTTTACCATTTACATGGGTGGATGGTCTGAGGCTCAGGGCTGGTGTGCTTTTTGTGAATCTATGAATTGAAAATGGGGGTCCTTGGTGTGGACAGGACTGGTGTTTTTCTCTGGTCTGCATCCCCTTAACAATTGTGTGTATGGGCTAGCCCATTCTGCAATATGTTGATAGAGTTTCGTTCATTTATTCATTTGCCCCTTCATGGGTGCACACCACAGTGGAGGTTGCTGCATGCCTACTAGTGAGGCAGTGCTTCACTAGTAGTAGACTTTGGTCTGCAGCCACCACTGGTGTTCCGTGCTTAGTGAAGCAGGTGGCATCAGTCCTTTGCCTCTGACATGGTGGAACAGTGTACCGCCCGGCCAACGCCATGAGGCGAGTCGGCCTGGCAGGTGGCTGGTGGGCTGATAAAGCCTATACCGCTGTGGTATAGAATTAGCAGCGACTGGCAACATTGTTCAAATTGCTGTTTTTTCTGTCAAAAATGGTGTCGGGTGGTGGGGCCTTAGGGCCAGTCGACGTCAAAACATCACGCAAGGTTTTGAGGTTACTCAGCTTTTGACTTAGCCGCAAGCTATAACCGCAGGGAGGGCTAGGATGCTGTCAACGCTTGTTCACAGACATCTTTGGTTGGAACAGTCTCCCCTTGAGGAGGATAGAAGGTTTTCCCTCCTCAGGGCTCCCCTCTCCGCAGAGGGACTTTTGGTCTTTCTGCAGGAGCGCAGGCGGTATTTGACCTAGGCCTCACACCGCGCAGCCAGAGGTGAGGGTGCGGCCTCGCCAGCGGCTGTGGCGAGGCCCCCAACAAGCGGCCATGTTTCCCCCACCTGAGGTACCCTGGGCACAAAGACAACAGGTGATCACAAGGCCGACAGCCTTGGCGGCCGAGGAATCGGCTACATTAGATGAGCACGCCCTAAAAAAACGTCGCCGTCTAGCTGTGTCTAGCACGCTCTCCGGTCACTCCCCCCCCCCAACACCAGCGGGATACGGGCTCTGATTTGTTCCCTTTGGCTGCGGGCCGCGTGCCTTCAGCGAAGCGCAAGCGGCCCCACGTTTCGCTTCTCATGGGGACAGGGGCTGACACCCAGTTGCTGGCTGGGCCTGGGTCTGCCTATGAGAATGCTGTGCTGTCAAGCGGCTCCCACGCCACACGTTCTCCATCTGTGTTTGGTGAGCCTGGTGTTGTGTATGTCAACGACGAAGGTTGTCAGCGGGGGAAATCGAGGCCCAGGAGGTCGCAGTGTGAGTTTCCCCAGCCCCGCCCTCGCCAGGCCGGGTATCACGTTAGTGCCTCCCACGGCCGGAAGACCGGCGGTGGTCAGTCAGGCACGTGTGGTTTGGGTGGTAGTAATATCACTGCAGGGCTACGGTGTGTAGGAACCCACCCTATCGGGCAGTGTGGGGACCACACGCCTTGCATGTCCAACTGCAGAGCAGGCTATCCTCAGCAGTCCATGCCGGGGAGATGTTCAGTGGGGGAGCTTATGTCACCAAGTGTGATGGCCGCTCTCCCCGTATCAGACCGGCCCTTTCTGTCGGGGTCCCCCCTTGGTAGTGTCAGGGTGCGATATCCCGGCTCCGCGAGACGCCCTGCTCGCGCGGTTGGCGAGTCCAGGGTTGGGAACGCACAGCGGGTGGGACCGGGCCTCCTATCTACAGTTCCTGGCGGACCAGCGCCAGTTGGCGGCGGGTGCGCTTTGGGATTATCATCACATATGGCTACAGCAATGCCATATGTCGAGGTGGATGGGGAGAACGTTGAGGCGGGGGCTTGTGTTGCAGTTTGCACAACCCCACCCTCCGTTTTCAGGTTTGGTACAGACCCTGCTGTCAGGGTCAGCAGCGGTGACAGCTCCGGCCGATGAGATCCAATCTCTGTTGGCGAAGCAAGCCATCGTCGTGGTCCCAAAGGAGGACGCGATGCGTGGCGTTTCCTCCCGGTATTCTCTGGTACCCGAGAAACTGGGGGGGGGGGGGGATCAGACCCATACTGGACCTGTCCTGTCCCATGGAAGATTCAGAATGTTGACCGTCTCCCGCCTGTTAGGCACTGTCAGGTGGGGGACTGGTTCACCTCCATAGACCTGTAGGATGCGTATTCGCATCCCGATCTTCCATCCTAGGGCTTACCTACGCTTCCTTTGCAGGACTTAACGTACGGGTACCAGAGGCTGCCGTTTGGCTACTCTCTGGCTCCCCGCATCTTCACCAAGTGTGTGGAGACCGCGCTGGGGCCTTTGCATCGTCGGGGGTTACAAATTTTATTCTACCCTGGATGACGTTCTGGCCCTTGGCCGGTCAGGGTAGATCATCAGGTCTCATACCAGGCAGGTGGTGCCTCATTCTGTACGCATTCCCCCCCCTTACACCTGATAGCTCAGCTGTTGGGGCGGGTATGTCGGGAGCGCGGGACTTGATCCTGGTCGTGCCGGGCCGGAGCTCAGCTGTGTGGTCCCCGGCCCTGATTCAGCTCTTGGTGGCCCCGCCGTGGCCTGTTCTGTGGTCACCGCGGGCCCTCTCTCAGGCACGTGGAACTCTGTTCTGCCTCCTGTTCTGGGGCAGCCTCCAGGCTTGGCTGCATTGCAGTGTGAATCTGGTCGGGATGCGTCTTGACTATTCTGTGGGTGACGCTATCCGGTATGCGCACGCTCCGTCCTCTACCGCGGCTTACGCTGGGGAGTGGTGTATGGTCGAGTGTGGGGGCAGAACATTGTTCAGCCACCCTCTCGTGAAACATTCCTGCTTGGCGCTCGGCGTCTCAAGCCTGTGGAACGTTCTCTGTCTCCGAGTGGGACCTCCAACTGGTCCTGGGCCGGTTGTCGGAGGCCCCGCTTGAGCCTCTTGAGCAGGCGCCATTGGATCAGCTGTCATTGGATCAGGCCGCATTCCTTTTGGCCATCACCTCCGCTTAGCGCGTGGGTGAGCTGTGTGCTCTCTCGGTGCGGCCTGTCTATTCGGCCGATAGCGGTGCGACTCTGAGGCCTAATCCAGTCTTCGTGCCAAAGAATATCCGGAGCTCTTTTCACTCCAGGGATATTGTGGTTCAGGCGTTCGTCCGCCTCCTCACACTAGTGAGTTGGAGGCGGGCCTTCACCTGTCGTGTCCTGTCCGTGCACTGGGGGTTTACCTCAGGACTCGGGCTCTCAGGGCTTCCGTTCAACAGTTTGTTTGTTACGGTGGCCCTTGCGCGGGTGAGGCGCTGTCCAAGCAGCACCTGTGAACAAATCTTTTTATAATTTTTTTGACATGACATAAAACTAGACACACAAGCATTACAGTAAATATCCACAATAAATCACAGGATTATACATTCTAATATTTGAATCAATATAAATGTAGTTTACGAGATATATACATTATACTTGCAATACAATACAATACATACATATGCTCTTACTCGCTCTTCTTCCCCCCCCCCCCAGGACCCCCCTTGGATAATCCATCCATTATTTCGCTTCTAACCAAGGATTACAATTAATATGCTAACCTTTATTCTCTCCACCACTTCTAACCAAATTGCAATGCTGGCTTCATTGACACCTACAATTCTTGCCGTAGATATCTCTAGATAAATCACATCGAGATAAGTAAGAGCCCATACCTTTAGGCACATTTTATCCGGTTGAATCCAGCGTGATGCTATCAGCTTTTTAGCAGCCGTAAGACCGGACAAAATTAGTCTCTTTAACTGTTTAGTAGCTGCTATTTGAGAAACACCATTCAACAACAATACAGAAGGCAGTACAGGTATGTTCAGAAAAAAAAAATCTGATAATTGCGTGGTTACTTTTTCCCAGAATATCTTAACAGGGGGGCATTCCCAGTACATATGTATAAATGTACCGATATCGCCCCTTGAACACAAGGAGCATAGAGAGTCTTGTTTAAGCCCCATTCGGTTCAATCTTATAGGAGTCAGGTAAGTCCTATGAATATAATTAAGATTAATCTGTTGATGATCCGGGTTGCGTGACGCTAGTCAAATGTTTGCCCAGATTTCTTGCCAATCAAAATCCACTTCCAAGTCTGGTATATCCCTCCTCCAGACAGAGTCTAGGGGGAGGACTCCATACGAAGAAGTAAGTAAGAGATGATAAAAGTCTGATACGAAGCCTCTCGATGTCTCCCTTTCATAGAAGAATTTGTGATATCTGTGGTGCTCAAGTGGTATCTTTAATGGGACTCCATGAGCCTTCAAAGTTGCTAATAACTGTATATAGAAATAATAAGTTGAGTTGGTGAGGTTAAATTTGTTATAAATTTCATGATAGCTACAGAAACCCCGTTCGTTGAAGATATCTCCCAATGTATGTATGTCTTGCTTTTCCCATTTGGGATATCTGATAGGTCGTTGTGCAATAAGGAGTGCATTGTTATTGAATAGGGGAGTATGGCTATGCCATTTATGTGGGTTAGTGCATTTTTTCTGTGTGTCACGCCATATCTGAATTACATGTGTAATAAGAGGACCAAATTTCAAGTCGCATTGCTTAATTGATAATTTGGTGTATACTATATCCTGCAGTCTATGTGGTGCCACTATGTTTTCTTCTAATGTTCTCCAGGATACAGATGCTTGAGAATCAAACCCGGTGATCAGTGGTCTTAAAGAGAACGCTTTAAAATAGTGGTAGAAGTCTGGAAATGCTAAACCTCCGTCGGCTTTGTTTCTCTGTACGGTGGATCTTTTTATTCATGGAGGTTTGTTGTTCCAAATAAATGTATATGCAGTGGAGTGTAATTTTTTCCAGTAACCATCAGGGGGAGGTAACGGTAACATTGAACTAAATAAGTTGATTCTAGGTAAAACATCCATCTTAACTATTGATACTCGGGCCTGTACTGCGTTTTTAAGTTTTGACCACCTGTCAAAGTCATTTGTGATCCTATCTTGGAGTCTTGTATAATTATACTTCACCGTTTGGCATATAGTAGGGAATATTTCAACTCCAAGACATCTAAAGTGTTCTACCATTGGTATACTTCCTGGAAGGATTGTAGTCTTCGCAGAGACATTAAGTGGGAGGAAGGCCGATTTTGGCCAGTTTATCCTAAATCCTGATAGATTGCCAAAATCATCAATCAGCTTGAGAAGATGAGGCAGTGAGGTGGTAGGGTTTTGCATGAACAATATTAAGTCGTCCGCATATAAACTAATATGATGCTGTGTGCCCTTAATTGAGATTGGCTCTATAGATTGAGATTGTCTTATATACTGTGCTAAAGGCTCTATGGATAGAGCAAATAGTCCGGGACTAAGAGGGCAACCCTGTCTGGATGAGCGCGACACAGGAAAGAGTGAGGAGGTGATTTTACCTGTTATAATCATGGCCGATGGGTCTTTGTATAATACTTTTATCATATTAATGAATCCGTTTCCTAACCCCATCTTTCTGAGTACTGCCCATAAATAAGACCATTCCAACCTATCAAAAGCTTTCATCGCATCCAAGGATAATACAGCTGTAGGTGGAATGGCATCCTTGCTGGCGTCTAATACATGTAGTAACCGTCTTATATTATCTGTGATCAGGCGGCCTTTTATAAAGCCAGTCTGATCAGGATGAACTAAAGATGTCATATGCTTTTGAAGTCTGATGGCTAGTACCTTAGCATACAGCTTGAGATCGGTTCCGAGGAGACTTAAGGGTCTATAACTACCACATTCGGTGGGTTCTTTGTCCTTTTTAAGGAGGACAGTTATGAGTGCCATATTGACGTCCCTGGGGAAGTTCCCCTCTTTGATTGAGTATAAAATCATATCAAGTAATAGGGGTCCAATTACATCCCAACATGAGAGGTACAGTTCTGGTGGTATACCATCCCAACCAGGAGCCTTACCAATTTGCATTTCAGATATAGCCTCCCTAAGTTCCTCTAATGTAATAGGTGTATCTAACTGTTTAGCGTCTTCCATTGAGAGTTTAGGTAGGTTAATTTGATTAAGAAATGTATCCAGTTTATTTTGATCGAAAACCATTTCTGATTTATACAAGTTGGAGTAAAACTCTTTGAAAGTCTCGTAAATTTTTTTGGGGTCTGTAACAAGTTCTTGTTGGTCCTTAATAGTAGGGATATCTGCAAATTTTGCGTTGTATCGTATCTTCATAGCTAGTAGGTGACTTGGTTTAGAACCATGAAAGTAATAATGTTGTCTTGTGCTACGTATTTGAAATTCAGATTGTTGTCTTAAAATGGAGTTAATCTCTTTTTTTAACACTTTATTTGAGACTCCAATTGAACCGAGTAGTTGTATTGTAAAGAGGAGAATAACGACGAGTAAAGCGTTTCCAGCTCTACCAATTTTGAACAACGATTCTTGCGTAGGTTGGAGGAAAAGCCTGTCGTGTAATCCTTGATAAAACCCTTTACCGACATCCATAACATTCTGGGGTCCTGTACCGAATCCGCATTACTCCGCAGGAATTTAATAAGTTCAACTTTGAATTGTATAATGTATTCATTGTTTTTCAGCAGTGTCGAGTTAAATCGCCATCTTGGGGCTCGGGATGACAGTCTACCAAATGAACCTTTCATGAGTAAGTAGCTGTGATCTGATTGGGCACCATGTCCACGTCATAATTATCAAATAGTCTTGGGGATGCAAAAACATAATCTATTCTGGAAAATTTCTTGTGTCTTGCAGAGCGAAAAGAGTACTCTCGGGCCGTTGGGTTGAGTAATCGCCATAGGTAATTTACACCTGTATTCTTGGCCCAATCCTTTAGTGCATTAGATGCATGTTTCTGATCATTGGAAATGGTGGGATTAGATTTATCCATCACGGGATCCCAAATAGCATTAAAATCCGCGCCAATTATAAATGAATACTCGGGAAGGTTCAACATTGCTCTAGTGAGTGTAGCGTAGAAGTTGGTGTCGTAAAGATTTGGGGAATATGCCGCTACCAACGCGATTTTCCTGTTGCTGTATTTTATTTTAGCTATGGTTACTCGACCATCCACATCAGACCATACGTCCAACAATTCAATATTCAACTTCCATTTCGCGACTATAGCAACCCCACGGGATCTCGTTCCAAAAGATGAGTAGCTAATGTTATGATATATTTTGTCCACTAGCATTACATTGTCTTCCACTAATAAGTGCGTTTTGCTTAAAAAAGCCACATCAACCTGTTTGTTTTTCATCAGTGTAAGCACTTTCTTTTTTCCAGCAGCACCTGTCACGTTGGTTCTGCGGGGGCGTTGCCCTTAGCTGCACGTTGGTTAGACAGGTCCCCCCTCGGGCTGCTGCCCTGTTAGGGGGGGCCTCGGTGGAGGACATCTGTGCTGCGGCCTTCTGGTCCTCCCCGGGTCCCTTTGTTAGGTTTTACCTCGTGGACGTGACTGGGGGTTCTGTCTCCCAGGCGGTTCTGAGGTCTGGGACCTCTCCTGCGTCCCACCATTTGGTGGGCTAGCAGGGGTGTGTGGGTGTGTGCCACGGGGTGCTGCGTCACACGTGGTCCCGCCTGTGCTGTGCGTTTTCAGGGGTGTCTGGCTCCCCCTTTTTTCGCACTTTGGTGGAGTTGACTGCCTCCCCCCCTTCATTAGGACGGGCGGGTGGACGGGACTCCCCTCCTCCCTGGTTGGGGCTTACGGGCCCTCAGGGGGTACACTTGTCGGGCCACGCGTCTGCTCTGCCCCATATCTCATAATGGCGAAGAGCGAGACGCAATTGGCCAGTGTGATAATATAATGAAAGGTTATCCTATAACCTAGTTATATGAATACTGGCTGAGCATCTCGCTCTTAGCGCCCTGAGGTCCCTTGGATGGGTTTTCAGTGTTGGAAATCTTTGAGGAAGGTGGAGTGTGACCATGTCCGGCGTCATATAGTGGGACGCAGGGGCGTGGCCTGGTCACGTGCATGTGAGTGCATTTGTTGTTTCGTGAGCACATTATGTGCTAGGAGATAAGAGATATCTCATAATGGCGAAGAGCGAGACGCTCAGCCAGTATTCATATAACTAGGTTATAGGATAATCTTTCGTTCTCAGTCTCTATCCGTGGCGCTGTTGGCGGTGCTCTCCAATTGTCTGAGAGCCGAGACTAGTACAGATGTAAAAAACAACAACATATGTGTTACGGACGGTGTCCTTATGTGTATATATATATGGGGGTTATGTATGTTATCTGTTGTGTGTGTGTATATAGGCATGTTTTGGTTGTTCTGTTTTTGTCTCCCTCCTGTGTAACATATCCCATTCTCAGGTGTCTCCCAGTTGCAGCACCAGCAGCCAGCTGGTCAATCAGCAACTCACCCCAGTGCAACGGCAGGTGAAGCTGATCTGCAATCAACATCCACTCTCCCTTTATATATCCCATTTTGTGCAGTCTTAGTTAGCTCTTTTGGCTCATTGTGGTGGTGGGTGTCTCTCTGTGTCTTTGGTGATAATTCTGTGTGTTCTTAGGTATATCGAGCAGTGGCTCTTCAGAGGTAAAAGCTCTGGTTCTTAGTCAAGTCAAGTCAAGTCAGTTTTATTTGTATAGCACGTTTACAAATGACTAACAGCCAAACCAAAGTGCTTCACAACATGATAAAAACACATACAATGCAATAAAAATACACTAGAAAAAGAGGTATAGTACAGTACATATAGGAAAGCAAGGGCAAAGTGCAATAAAAGAGACAAGAAAATTTGATAAAAAGTGCAGAGTGACAGCTGACGTCATGTATAGATGCTGGGCTAGCTCTGGTCAAAGGCCAGGGAGAAGAGGTGTGTTTTGAGCAAGGATTTAAAAACCTCCAGGCTTTGGGCTGATCTTATGTGGGGGGGAGGCTGTTCCAGAGTCTGGGGGCAGCAGCAGCAAAGGCTCTATCTCCCCTGGTTTTTAGCCTGGTCCTAGACACCTCCAGCAGCAGCTGGTCAGCAGACCTTAAGGCTCTGGATGGGGTGGGGTGATGTAGGAGCTCAGCTAGGTACGGTGGAGCCAGCCCGTGTAGTGCTTTAAAAACAGTCAGTAAAAGTTTAAAATCAATACGGAAACGGACGGGGAGCCAGTGGAGAGAAGCCAGAACTGGTGTAATGTGGTCAAGTTTCCTGGTACCGGAAAGCAGGCGGGCAACCGCATTTTGTACCAGTTGCAGGCGACGAAGCAGCAACTGGTCAATGCCGATATACAGCGCATTGCAGTAATCCAGCCGGGTCGAGATAAAGGCATGGATCACCCTCTCCAGATCCTTCTGGGAGAGGTATGGTTTGGTCTTGGCTAGGAGTCTGAGGTGGAAAAAGCTAGTTTTGACCACCGAACTAACCTGCTTATCAAATATAAAATGTCTGTCGAAGATTACTCCGAGGTTTCTGACAGAGGAGCGGATATTTGAGCCCAGGGGGCCTAGGGCAATGGCTGTAGGGTCAAGTGAATCATTACTAAATAAAATGATCTCTGTTTTGCGCTCATTTAAGTTGAGAAAGTTTGAACTCATCCATAATTTAATATCAGCCAGGCAATCTAGCAGTGGTTGTAATGTGACCTTGCCTTTTGCTTGTAAGTGTAGATATATCTGCACATCGTCGGCAAAACAATGGAAGGACATGTTGTGCTTTGCAATGATTGAGCCTAAGGGCAACATATATAATAAAAAGAGGATGGGGCCCAGTATCGACCCCTGGGGCACCCCACAGGTAAGTGGGGCCGCTGAAGAGAAGAATTCTCCAAGCTGTAATGAGAACTGGTCTGAGAGCAGAGATTTTATCAATAAAAAACTTTAAAAAACTTTCACAGAGAGCAGATGATGGCACAACTGGGGAGACATCACGGGGGTTAATGAGGGAGTTAAGAATTTTAAAAAGAATCTGGGGCTTGTGGCAATTTATAGAGATCAAATTGGAGATGTATTCGCATTTAGCAGTTTTGACAGCATTTTGATATGCAGATAGGCAGTCACGTAGGATTTTGAGGGAGACGTGGAGCTTATCCTTATTCCACTTTCTCTCCGCACGCCTACATGTGCGTCTGAGAGCATGCATGGTGTCATTTAGCCATGGTGTTTGGAGTGTTTTGCTGCGTTTGGACCTGAGAGGTGCAACAGAGTCTAAAATATTTTTGCAGGTCGAGTCAAACATTGAAATTAAATCATCTATATTAAAAACACAGTTTGCGCCAAAGGCGTGAAGTGGGGAACCGTTAAAAGCATCAGAAAAAAGCACAGCAGTCAGGGGGCCCAAAGTGCGCGAGTAGCGTGCAGGGGCATGGTCATTCTTATGTAGGCACGGGGCTATTAAGGTAAACACAACAGGTGAGTGGTCAGAAAGACCTGCAGCAGGTATATAGGTATATAGAGCAGTGGCTCTTCAGAGGTAAAAGCTCTGGTTCTTAGGTATATAGAGCAGTGGCTCTTCAGAGTTAAAAGCTCTGGTTCTTAGGTACATTTGGTAGAGCTGGTGAAAGCTCTGGTTCACTTCATTGTGTTTTGGTGTTCTTTAGTTTGCGGTACATTTCTGTATTAACCCTTTGTATATTTGTTTCCCTTGTGTCACCCAGCCTATGGTGATTGTTTTTCTTTGTATTAATCTTTTGTTTCGCACACAGGGACATTGAGGACAGGAAGATACCCTGGGGTCTACATTTTACATCACGTAGGTGACCTGATGTTAAAGACACCAGCTTTAGAGTGAGCACCACCACCTGTACTTTTGGGCGTTCAGCGCCTGTAAAGGGGGGTGTGTTTTAATTTCCTTTTAATAATTTATTTGGTACCACTAGGTAGTCCTCCTTGCTCTCTGTGTTGCTGTGTTTTGGTTCTTTTTGTGAAATAAATACTATTATTTTGCAAATAGTTTCATGGTTTTGTGACACTGCACCCTCACCTAACGTGTTTGTGGCCTTGTGTTGCGTCCCCTTACTGGGGTATTATATAATAATAATAATAATAATAATAATAATAATAATAATAATAATAATAATAATAATAATAATAATAATAATAATAATAATAATAATAATAATAATAATAATAATACAAAACCTACCATACTTTTGCTTTACATAATGTTAATAACCTAATAATCACAATAATCTTCCAAGTCTTCCATGTCTTCATCAGACCTCTCCACACTCTCTGAGGTGGAAGCCTGGTTCTCACAGTCTGCCAGTCTACACATGTCACATGAGGCCATTTGCAACACGCATACATCTTGGGAGTGAAATCGTTTTTGGACCGTTACAGGCCAGTAGATCCAGGACAACATTGGGTGCTGGCTGGCCTTCCATCCAGTCCACCACCAACTGTTCAGCTTCCTCTTCTCTCTCCATCTTCCAGCCTCTGCCAACAGGGCTTGGCACTTGTGGGTCCTTCTCCAAACATCTTCTCCATATACCAGTGCACCATCAAGGTGAACTTCCACTTCAACTCCCACCATGCAAGGACTGCTTAACAAAACATGCACAGAGATCCAACTACCATGGCTGTATTGAAATAAATAGTGTTTTGGAGTACAATTACCAGTAAACAGTCAAAATGCACCGCCATACGCATGCCACTCTTATCTCCAAGAGGGCCTTCGACTCCAGCAGCTCTCAGTTCGACCTTGCAGTCGTCCAGGAATTTGTTTTGGCTGACTGACTGGCAACATTTCCCCAGTCACGTCGATTTAAATTAGATTTTGAGTAGAGTGAATTATAACTCTATTGGTTTGAGTGGAGTGAGTTTTAACAACTCCGTCCAAATGACTGAATGCATTTGTCCAAGTGTCCAAGTGTCTTAATCAGTTCATTTTGGTAGGTCCTGTGCGTGGTAAACAGATCCAAAATCTTCTTGTTGCAATCCCAAAAGCTTCGATAATCCAAATGTCCACCACTTCAAGTTGGTAGCCCGATTGAAATGTCGCAGAGGCAGAGAGGGTTAGCCTTATTCTGCTTCCTTGACGAAAATATGCAATCCACTGATTAGATCCATTTCGAGTTGATTTGAGTATAGTCCGACAACCGGCACAAAGCACAGAGCACAGCAGCGTCAGGCTTCATGGAGGCAGTAGAGGCGGCGGTAGGAACGGCCTTGAGGAGCCTGGGGAGAGGAGAGAAATGTGACTGTCTCTGGGAAGGCTGGGAACATAAATACAAGTATACCATGCTCTGACAATGATATAGCCATAATAATGTGCTATGTAATGTTTGGTCTTCTGTAAATTTTTGCTAGTTCTGCTAGTCTTACACAGTACTGTATATTTGTATGTCTTGTATGCAGTGGCGGCTCGCCACCGGGGGCGCTAGGGCGCCGACCCACCTGTTAAATCAGAGAAGAAGAAATTGTATAGCCCTATAAATAATATAAACATGTTTAAAATGAATAATATTTACTCATTTTAAGTATGTTTGTGTTTCCAATGCACAATATAACGTTAATATATAAAATAAAAAATACTAGTTTTCCTGAACAGGAAGTGACTCACTTATTTTTTTGTATTTCTCGGCCCGGGCTAGACGCAATAGCGCTCTGAGTGCGCGTCACTGTTTGATCGCTGTATCCGTCGCAGCCAATCAGTGCGTAACGCGTTGTGCGTTGAAATATGACTATTATGTTGGAATCCGGGCGCGATTTGAAGCGGTCTAGGCAGCAGCATCAAGAATTTCTGTAGCCGCATTTCGCGGAGACGCTCTCTGATTGGCCGACGTCAGTTTTTTTTTTCGTAGCAGCATTTCGCGGAGACGATCTCTGATTGGCCGAATCCACTTTCTATGTTCCAATTCTAGCTTATTCTAGGTTGGTGGTAGAGATAGTTGTGTTGTTGTGACTGAGATGCAGCTATTTGTCTTAGAGCGTGACTGCAAGTTCTTTCGACGGTTAAGTTTAGGCACTCTTTCAAAGTTGGTTAAAGGGGAACTCCACTTTTTTTTGGAAATTAGCTTATTTAACATCTTCCCTGGAGTTAGACAAGAAGATGCATACCTTTTTTGTCTCTGTGCGTGCATTTTAGCTTTGGGAATAGACGCTCCGTTAGCATAGCTTAGCTTCATCACTGGAAGTGAGGCAGGACAGTAGCCTTACAGTGCCTTACAGTGTATTGCAAGGTCTGACATTGACCAAACTTGATATGCATGACCTTGGTGGGCTCTAGGTCAACTCCTGAAAAGGGGGTCAATGTCAGACCTTGCAATCAAAGGTTAGGGGGCGCACTGAAATTATGGCAAGGGTTATTAGCCCCCTAACTTTTGATTGCAAAGTCTGACATTGACCCCCTTTTCAGGAGTTGACCTAGAGCCCACCAAGGTCATGCATATCAAGTTTGGTCAATGTCAGACCTTTTTAAAGGGCCCGGTCATGTGGCCCCGCCCCCCGGCCCGGGTCTGATACGCGCCGCCACTGGGCTGGACATCTACCTCTCTCTCCCTAGGCTGGTAAAGCTCTGCCTCCTAATGTCTGAAAACGGAAGTACAAGAAGTACCGGCTACAGCAGGGGTGGCCAACCAGTCAGAGACTAAGAGCCACAAAAATTACTGTGGTACCACAAAGAGCCACACCATATACCAGCGTTTCTCAACCTTTTTTTTCAGTCACGACACCCTTCATGTGTTTATAGGTCTCACCCTCTGGCCTCTGAAGTTGCTAATGTCTTTTTTATTTGGGCCTCACAGGGTTAAAAGTACCCTGTGAGACCCACGGTTGCAAAATTACAAAATCACTTTTAGCCATTTAAAAAAATAATGTTTATTTAAACATTTTTAAGCACATGTATAGTCAAATGGTGCTGTTGGTCTTATTTTTTGGGATTATCTCCCACAAACCTGAACGTTATTGCCATAAAACAGAATGCAGTAGTAGTTTCTCTACCTTTCTGTGAACGTCTTGCAAAAAACGGTGTTGCAATACGATGAATTTACTCAAGCCTAGTAACAGACACACTAT
Source organism: Notolepis coatsorum (assembly GCF_963971535.1). NCBI lineage: Eukaryota > Metazoa > Chordata > Actinopteri > Aulopiformes > Paralepididae > Notolepis > Notolepis coatsorum. The sequence continues at coordinate 123,610,993 of NC_140170.1, read as the reverse complement.
TTCTGACACTGATCCATATGTCCCTAGATTCAGATACCAAGAACATGCAAATGGACCATTTAAAAAAAAAATGTAAATGTTTATTCTACGGCCTTATGGAATGAGTAAAAAAAAAAGAAAAGAAAAAAGTTAACGTTTTTTTTTTTATGGGTGGAAGAGCCGCACATTGACGGGCAAAGAGCCGCATGCGGCTCGCGAGCCGCGGGTTGGCCACCCATGGGCTACAGGCTTTCCGGTTTTGACAAAACAATTATAGAAACGTGTGAAGTGCACTGCAACGGCTTTGCCTGAAGAATTTACTACATGACCGGGACGTTCTAGCTTGTTTGCCGACAGGATTTGGGAAAAGTTTGGTCCGTTCGGAGGCAGCTTCCAAGGGAAGTACATACACCGGAAATTCACACTTTCGGCCGTAGTTCTTTACCAGTCTTTATCTCACAGAGGAGATAAAACTGGGAACGAGGTTACTCTCTCCCTTTCCACTGGCTCTCCATCTAGGAACAAAGCGCACCTTGTTATTACAGCATTATTCTATTAATTGATTAACCATATTACTGATAATCAACTCTAGCACCTATAATCAATCAATAATCTATAATAAACCTACCCAAAGTAATGATGTTAAGGAAGTAATAAATCACAATGCAATGTTTTTCTGCAATGCAATATTGTGCTTTTGTTCCATAATTGAATGCAGTGTACATGTGTTCATTCTTACCTTTTCCACTGCTTTTTTTATCCAGCTGGTCAGGGATCCACTGCCCTTGGCTGCCTCACGCAGTGCATTTAGTTTGGATTTGTGCCTTCTCTCTTTTCGAGGCATCTTTGCACTGCAGATTGAATGAGTAATATTTCATATTTTGATAAATAAAAGAAACATGATACACTAAAACAATAAGACATTAAAACTAAAACTATAAACTGCAAATTGAACTACAAAATAAGACAATCTAGCTTTAAATAAAAAATATTAGCTTTATTACATTAATGTAACCTCTTCCACCCGTCCCGAAATGACATCTGGTCATAAATCAATATTTTCCAGACTGTTCTATAAAACTAGCGATTTTTATTTCAAACGTATTAAAGTATAAACATCATAAACATGTCACAACAGCATTTAGAATGTATATTATCATCAATACGTTAGTTTAGGAATAGGTTAAAGTGTTATTAGATAGATTTTCCTTCTCGAAATGTCAATGTTAATTCACAAGAGGCAACCATTTTGTAAAACCGGTGGAATGGGAATTGTAGTTTTTTTGCTGCCATTTTGTAGCGGACTTCCACAGGTCTGGTTCTGCGTTGAAACTTTTTAAAACTACACGTCCTGGAAGATTCTATTGGGTTCATAGTACTTTATGAATAATTTCAATAACTGCTATTTTTCGGGATAATTCTACCACAAAAGGTAACGTTTATGACAAATATTGAAACATAGTTAGTTTCTCTTCCCTATTGTTAGCGTGTAGCAACAATTAGATCTGAAATTTTCAAAACGGTTGCACCCTAACCAAAATAAAAAAAGCTACTGTATTTACAGTAGATTTCATTTTCTGTTCTTATGCACACCTGGTGATACTAAATCCAAATTGAACTTGGGCATTTGAAAGATAATATATGTATATATAAATGTGCGAATTGGCTATAATAAGGTAATTTATAAGCCTGCTATTCTATATTCTATAATAATATTTCAAATTGCATTGGTCCGGATGGGATAATTCAGTACTGTATCTACAGAACCTTCTGTTTAATCATCTTCCCTTTATTCATTTCCTTAGATTTTTTGTACACATGATCTCAAGAAGGTACTGAACGAGATCAGTTTTCAATGTTTGGTCATTATTAGCATGTTATTCACTGTCAAAGATGCAAAGAAAAATAATAATTCATATCCTCCTTTGTTTCATCACAATTTAAGCAAGCCTAGTAATAGACACAATATTTCTGACACTGGGAATACATTCACTGAGGTCCATAGATGTCCCTAGATACCAAAAATATGCAAATGGCCCTTGTAGAAGTGGAGCAATATTCCATTTACCTAGGTATGTATTTTAGGCGGATTTTCAGAATATAGGCTCCGGGCTTAAGAGGTTAACTCATTGGCCGCCGGGAATTAGACGGAGCCCTACTCTAGCACTGCCATGCTTTAAAAGATAGGAATGCATGCAACTATATCCTAGCTATGGATACAATACTATGACCCATTTGACATCACCTATCTATCAGTCAATATGTGAAAAATTATAAAATGTTCCATCCATACGTTCCCATGTTATACCGTGGTGAATATAAGTATGGTTTTAGCGCGGTCTAGGGTAATTCCCGAAATGCTGAGTTATAGCCGTATACATCAATTCCACTATAGACGTTGCAGTTTCTAAAAAACGCGTATCAGCCGATCGGTATAAAAGCATTGCAGGATCAAGCTAAAATTTACGTCAGATCGTGCTTACCTATGATCGGGAGTATTCCAAAAATAATAAAATTATAAAATGTTCCATCCATACGTTCCCATGTTATACCGTGGTGAATATAAGTATGGTTTTAGAGCGGTCTAGGGTAATTCACGAAATGCTGAGTTATAGCCATATACATCAATTCCACTATAGACGTTGCAGTTTCTAAAAACGCTTATCAGCCGATCGGTATAAAAGCATTGCAGGATCAAGCTAAAATTTACGTCAGATCGTGCTTACCTATGATCGGGAGTATTCCAAAAATAATATTCCAATTGTTTGATCGCCATCTGGTACATCCAATTGTCCATTTGGTCGACATATGGATCAGGGATATTTGACGCGCTTCAATGAAACCGGGAGAACCGGTCGCCTCGCCCGACAAGGAAAGATGAAACCTGAGACATTTGGCCATCCCACAGGCCAAGATACAAGGTTATAGAGGGTGCTCGATACCGCCGTCTAGCTGGATGCGGCCGGTATTGCACTTTGGCATTCTCAGGATGATTCCCCATGTTAACCCAGAGTCTGTGTGCCTGTAATGAATAGAAATATTGAATAAAAGAAATAACGATCAAATAACGTGGTTGGCGTTCAACGGTTGTCGGCCAAACACGTATATAATCGTTGTTGGCGGCCATTGAATTAAGAGGATAATATTATTAATTGTTAAAATTATTCTGTAACACTTTATAATAACACTCACTTATAAGACCTTTATAAGGTATTTGTAGATAATGAACTAATCATGAACAAATAATTTATATACATTCATAATTATTATTAAATCATTTATAACTATATTTGTATAACATTTATAAAAATGGATATGAAAAAATTCTTATACTGTACCTCCATTTATTTGTTCATGTTCAACAAATGATTTGTTAAGACATTCATAAAACATCTATAAATCGTTTGCAGATGCTATTGTGTGCCCTAATCTGAAGTGAAGCCTATTCATCCTTAACAAATGTCTAATACAGTTCATTATTTGTTGACTTTTTTATCACCTGTTACAAATGTTGTAGACAGCTTCTTTGTGACATCAAACAGTGAGAGAATTAGGACTATAGATAAATGTAATTTTATTATTAAATTAAATACATGCATAACATATAGTGTAACGTGTGTACTCAGTATATTGCAATTATGACACAAGGGTAATAATTATTTGTATTTTCAGGCTGTATCGGCGCCTATACAGCCTGAAAATACAAATAATTATTACCCTTGTGTCATCATCACATACCGCAATATACTGATCACACATTAGGAACAAACACATAATTTAAATGTAACGTTAGCGCCCACCACATCAAGTACGTCTACACAACATATAAGAGTTGTAGGTCGGAAATTATGGAATAGATTTACCAACAAAAAAGGTGTTTAGCCTGCTCATACCTTAAAAGCGTGGGGCAGCACGAATAACTTGGCTCTGCTAATGAATCGTGCTTCAATTCAACAGACGGCAACACACGCGCAGTCAAGTCTCACTTGCGTGATACTTCCTCTACATACTCTTCAATACCTGACCAGGGTACTCCTGGGTCCTAGTGCTGCACGTTCAGTGATTAGACTGGCCAAACGTCCCGATTTGTGCGGGACAGTCCCGCATTTCAGCCCTCTGTCCCGCATGCCGCAAGAGAAGATCAATGTCCCGCATTTCAATAAGTGTCCCTCATTTCAATAAACAATTATTATTATTATTAATAATTATTGTTTTTGTCCTCTAATTAATCCCCAAAACATGCACTAATGCACGCACCGCAAGTACTACATACGTAACGTTATGTAACATAGCCTATAGTCTAACCAGCAGGAGCGCATTATATAGTACCTGGCGGAGCTGTTTATTTCCGGTCGCTCAATATGCAAGCTGCTATTGGTTATTGGTTATTGGGGGATGATGTGACTGTATGCGAGGTCTACCCCATCCTCTCTACCCTGCGTGGGAAACTCCAGCAAAGGCTCACGGATTCCTTCTTTGGAACAGAGGCCAGTGTCCTTCTCCGCCACTTCCCAGATGCGAGAGCGACAAAGACAAGAGCAGACTTCACATCGTTCTACAGGTCTGCCATTGTCTACCTCGAGAAGTGGTTCGATTTCTCAGATGATAATTATCTCAAGGCTCTTTCTGTCATGTCTCTAAAGAGAAACGTCAGCTTCACTGACCTGCGCGCTACAGCTGAAGCCCTTAAGATCAACGGCATGTTAGACATGGATGCGCTCTATGAGGAGTTTTGTTTAATCGTTCCACGTCAGAAGGAAGTGGTGGAGATAGAGGCGACTGTTGGAGTGAAGTGGGGGCTGCTGTTGAAGGACATCCAGACCCCCCAACCTGACCCAGCTGGCTTCATTCTTCCTGAGCATCCCTGTCACGAATGCGTTCGTAGAGAGGTTGTTCTCCCTCATGACCGGTGCGCCGTGGACGGACCAGAGAAATAGATGCAGTGTGGAGCTTGTGAAGAGAGAAATACAAGTCAAAACTAATTTCTCTGGACTTCAAGATGGCGGCAGTGCAGTAGACAACTCGCACCATATGCTCCCGGTGCTAATTGACTAAACTATCTGAAAACACGGCTTAAATCCGAATACCCCCCGAGAAAAGCAAAGGGGAAAACAGTTTCAAGACTACTCTATTGAAAAAATTAAATGAAAAACTCTGAGTCAGAAGGGAAAGGCGATAGAGAGTCAGAGATAAACAGACGCTCCACTAGGCAGAGGCAGGGCCATATACCGGAGGCTTTGGGCCTAGGAGCGGATAGCAAGAAGCTAACGGCAGTGGCCACCAGGCTACAGATGGCTAGTAGGGCTGAATTAAGCGCTAGCAAAGAGATACACGAGGAGGAAGTAACAGCGGGTGCGGTGACTGGAGAGGGAGAAGGAAAGACGGCTATGACAATGGAAAACATGCGCTCGCTATTGAGAGAAGATGCAGAAAGAAGAAGCCACCAGACAATGGAAGCCATGCGCACACTCTTGTCAGAAGAGATGTCGAGATGTTTGCTCGAGCCTTCGCCTGCTGTCGCCGTTGCCTGAGAGTGGGACTGGTCTGCGCTCCCTAGACTTCCACGGGAGGCATCCCAGTCATCCACTTCAGACCCCCCGCGCAGCTGTCGTCCTGACGCACATCCAGACCAGCGCAGACGCTCTCCAGTCCACAGCGCGCAACGCGCATCTTCCAAGGACGCTCGAGCTTGGCACGCTCTCCAGACCAGCGCGCAACGCGCATCTTCCAGACCTTCGAGCTTGGCACGCTCCTCCGTACCAGCGCGCAACGCGCATCTTCCAAGGACGCTCGAGCTTGGCACGCTCTCCAGACCAGCGCGCAACGCGCATCTTCCAGACCTTCGAGCTTGGCACGCTCCTCCGTACCAGCGCGCAACGCGCATCTTCCAAGGACGCTCGAGCTTGGCACGCTCTCCAGACCAGCGCGCAACGCGCATCTTCCAGACCTTCGAGCTTGGCACGCTCCTCCGTACCAGCGCACTGACGCGCATCTTCCAGACCTTCGAGCTTGGCACGCTCCTCCGTACCGGCGCACAGACGCGCATCTTCCAGACCTTCGTGCTTGGCACACTCCTCCTGGCAGACGCACCCCAATGCGTCTCTCTGTTCCGACGCGCACACCAAGGTGTGGCGCGCCACTCTGTTCCTCGGCTCCGACAGTGGCTACCCGGTGGACGACATCCTCGCCACCGCCACTGTTCCAGCTCCCTGTTCCGACGCGCACACCAAGGTGTGGCGCGCACTCTGTTCCTCGGCTCCGACAGTGGCTACCCGGTGGACGACATCCTCGCCACCGCCACTGTTCCAGCTCCCTGTTCCGACGCGCACACCAAGGTGTGGCGCGCACTCTGTTCCTCGGCTCCGACAGTGGCTACCCGGTGGACGACATCCTCGCCACCGCCACTGTTCCAGCTCCCTGTTCCGACGCGCACACCAAGGTGTGGCGCGCACTCTGTTCCTCGGCTCCGACAGTGGCTACCCGGTGGACGACATCCTCGCCACCGCCACTGTTCCAGCTCCCTGTTCCGACGCGCACACCAATGTGTGGCGCGCACTCTGTTCCTCGGCTCCGACAGCGGCTACCCGGTGGACGATGCCCTCGTCACCGCCACTGTTCCAGCACTCTGTTCCTCGGCTCCGACAGCGGCTACCCGGTGGACGATGCCCTCGTCACCGCCACTGTTCCAGCACTCTCTCCCTCGGCTCGGACAGCCAGCCGCCCCGGTGGCGATGCCTTCGTTCCCGTTGCTGTCCCTGTACCATTACGCATGCGCCTGGGTGAGTTTTGATTGTGATGTCACTCACCCAGCGTAGTGCCCTTGCCCCCGTTCCCGCTGCTGTCCCCGTACCTTTACGCATACGCCTGGGTGAGTTTTGATTGTGATGTCACTCACTCAGCGTAGTGCCCTTGCCCCCGTTCCCGCTGCTGTCCCCGTACCTTTACGCATACGCCTGGGTGAGTTTTGATTGTGATGTCACTCACTCAGCGTAGTGCCCTTGCCCCCGTTCCCGCTGCTGCCCCTTTACCTTTACGCATACGCCTGGGTGAGTTTTGATTGTGATGTCACTCACCCAGCGTATTGCCTCTGTTAGTTAGTTTGGACATTTCATCTCCCAGCGTATTGCCTCTGTTAGTTAGTTTGGACATTTCATCTCCCAGCGTATTGCCTCTGTTAGTTAGTTTGGACATTTCATCTCCCAGCGTAATGCCTCTGTTTTTGGTTCTCACTTAGAATAGTATTTTTGGACTTTACATCTCCCCCTGTGTGTTTGTCACACGAAGATATTATTACTTTGTTCACTTTGTTATTTGGACTGTTCTGCACCTGCTCTGTTTTTTCCCTTTTGTGCATTAACTCTCTCCTCTGTCCTGCAGAGCGGCCCAGATGTTTTCCCACCAGTCCCCAGTTCCTCCCTGTACCCCAGCCCGCCTCCGCGGGCCTCAGTCCCCTCTGTTCCCTAGTTCTCCCCTTTCTAGTTCCACCTAGTTCCTGTTCCCTAGTTCTCCCCTTTCTAGTTCCACCTAGTTCCTGTTCCCTAGTTCTCCCCTTTCTAGTTCCACCTAGTTCCTGGTCCCAAGTTCTCCCCTTCTAGTTCCACCTAGTTCCTGTTCCCTAGTTCTCCCCTTTCTAGTTCCACCTAGTTCCTTGTCCCTAGTTCCCCTAGTCCCCGTTTCTCCTGTTCCCTAGCTCTCCTAGTCCCTAGTCCTCTCTCCCTAGTTCTCCTTGTCCCTGGTTTACCTAGTCTCTAGTTCCTCTGTCCCAAGGCGTTCCCTTAACCTTCCCTTAGGTGTTCCCTTTCTTTCCCTTAGTGTTCCCTTTTCCTGCCCGCCTCTTAAGGGCACCTTTCCTTCCCCTCATATTATATTCCTGTATTTGTGATTCTCCCTTAAAGGGACAGTGCCCTTTTCCCTGTATTTCCCTGTTGTTCAATAAATATCTGTTTCTTGGCAAACCATCATACCTGTCTTGTGTTGTGCGATTGGGGTCGGTTACAAACCATAACAGGTGTACAGAGGGGCTCCCGCAAGAAAGAAAAAGAAAGGCGAAAACGGGACCGGGAGGAGGCCACTCATAGTGGTATTCTCCAACCAACGGGACAAAGAAACGATACTGGACATCTAAAAAAAGAAGCGAGTTTTGACCCACGAAGGATTCCAGGTGAGGATATACCAAGACCTCGCCCCATCCCTGGTCAAGAAACAGGAGGAATACAGGGAGGTGAGACACTACTGCTTTCGGGGGAAAGGACAGACAGGCTTTGTACGAGGAGCCATTCTGAAGGTGACATGGAAAGGAAGGACTACGCTGTGCGACACTCCAGAACAAGCACGATGAGCCTGTGGTATGACGGTTGGGACAGACCCAACGCAACAGAGACAGACACCCACGGGACAAGGACCAGAAGGAGAGCAACAGGAGGATGACACAGGTAGCTAAGAACGGTATATAGGAGGGAGGGGAGGGGGAGAAGGGAAATACTCTATACAATCTGGCCATTTCTATGGTTCAGTATATAGGCGGTACACGTACAGAGACAATATGGGGAGGTCAGAGACCCAACATAGGCATGGGAAGAAGGGGAGAGTTAAGATCTATGAAAGAAGGGAAAATATATAATTCATAAAAGGAGTGTAATTTCTGATTGAATTCTCTAGGAGACATGCCCCCATTCTTGAAATGTAAGGGAAAAGACTTGTATATATATGGTAGGCCCCCCTTCTTTACGGATAATGGATATTGATACAATATATATACAAAAGGTTCAAGGACCCAACTTAAAAGTGGGAGGGGAGGATCTTGAGAACTGTTGATGTAGGGGAACGGTATATTCTATGGAAAATGGTAATTTCTACTTTTCAATATGTGGGTTGTGCAGTTATAGTTTAGTAGTTATAGTTAGTAAAGGGCACTATGGAGAGGACGACGTCAAAACATAGACAGAAGGAGGAGTGGTTAGATAGGAATTGGGGATGAAGGGAAAATATATATTTTATAAAGGCACTGCAATTTTTGGTTTAGATAAGGGGAACTAGTAGAGAGGGAAAAATATATAAGGTATAAGGTCTGGCGACCTCTACCGCTCAGTATAGGTGCTGGTCACACACAGACGAACCACAGGGAGGTCAAGGGCCCAACATAGGTATAGGGGGTGGGGAAAAGCTGAGAGAGGGGGAGGAAGGGAAAAGGTATGATTCATAAAAAGGATGCAGATTTTGGTATTTATAAGACACACCCGCATTCCAAACCTGTAAAAGATGTTGCCTAGTTCTATACAAGGAATATCCCCCTTCCTGGAGGATAGAGGGTATAGCTACAATGTATAGGGGCTTTATATAGGAAAAATCGCTAAGAAAGGGTCAAGAACCCAACTTAAAAGCGGAAAAATAAATTGTATTTTGGGAACTGTTAAGAAAGGAGAAATGTATATTTTGTGAAAATTGGTAATTTCTACTTTTTAACAGGTATACGGGATAGTTATATAGGGATACTACGGAGAGGTCAAGGACCCAACATGGACGTGATGAGGAGTAGATAGTTAGGATTTGGGGAGGAAGGGAAAGGGTATATTACATAAAGGTACGGCAAGTTCTGATTTAATTCTCTATAAGAGATACCCCCCTTTTCAATGGGTAATGGGTATAGCTTAGAGGTTTTCGTAGGTCATGTCCAGGAGGAGGGGGGGAGTAGAGATACAGAATCAAGTTGAAGATAGTTTAGTCAAGTTAGACTTTAAATAGCAGAAATGAGAAAAAGGGAGCAAGGGGTTAGAGCATTCTAGGTGGGAGGAGCGGCAGGAGAGGGTGATAGGCAGGTAAGATGCATCCTGTTAAAAGGAAGCAGGCAGGTACCTGTAGGAAGTCGGAAAAGAGGAAAGTCAGAGGTCCACACCCAATAGGCGGGGACGATAGCTTTATATGTGGGGTTTGGGGTTATTTGTGTTTTTTTTTTTTTTTTTTTTACAAGAAACTTCGGCTGGAACACCACATCACAAAACATAAAGGAGGGAGGTGGGATGAGGGCAAGAAGAGAGTGAGCAACATAAGACATAAGGATGGGTAGGAACGAAAAAAAAATATATGAGCTGAAACGTGAGGGGGATGAGCCACATTATTAAGCTAAAACAGATTCTAGGGAAGATAAAACGATCAGGAGTAAAAATAGTTTATTTACAGGAAACACACAGCACTAGGGACAATGTCAAGAGAGTCGAGAATAGATGGTAGGGACAAGTCTACTCGGCACCATACAACTCACAAGCTAGAGGAGTAATGATACTAATAGACAAGTTGATACCATTTAATTTAAGAAATAAAATTGTAGACCCGGGGGGGAGATTTATAATACTAAACAGTACTATAGTTTCCACACAGATAAACCTAGTGAATATATATGGACCAAACAATGATGACCCGCTGTTTTTTCAAGAACTGTTTATGAAAATGGCAACTCTCTCGGGCCAGTTCATCATGGGGGGAGACTTTAACTGTGTGAGGAAACCGGAAATAGATAAGTCAGGGGGAATGGACACCTCCCACGGAAGAACAAGGAAAGTGATAGATACATTTATGAAAGACCTCGACTTGGTAGAGATATGGAGAAAGTTAAACCCAGACAAGAGGGAATATTCATGCGCTTCAAAATTACTAAGCAAGCCATCATTCTCTAGAATAGACTATTTTTTTGTTTCGACAAGCTTGATATCTAAATTTACAGGAAGTGAATATGACAGTAGATTACTGTCTGACCATTCTCCAATGACGTTGACTATGAACATGCCAGAAATAGGAAAAGCACCCCCTAGATTCAGACTCCAAACCACGTGGCTCAACAACCCAAAATGTATGACTTTCATAGATGAAAAGATAGACATATACTTCTCCATAAATACAGACCAGACAAGTGCAACGATGAGATGGGAAGCATTTAAGGCATATATAAGGGGGGAGATGATAAGCTATACTAAACATAAATCTAAGTGTAACTGAGGGGTACAATTCCCTGACTGTATTGATAAGTATGGTATCATTAAACCACTACCGCTTGATGTACTTTAACTTCTGGCCATCCAGTACACGATATCTAAGTATGATGAACACTTTCCCACATATGAAATCAGGTCCACACAAATATAACTGTCAAAGGTTTAATATAGCAAAAGGTATATACAACATTCACTTAATTACATTTATGATTTGAATGCACTTGTAAGGCAAATGAGTATTCGTAGGCAAATCAACACTGAATGTCCAATCTCTGGTTACGCAGGAAGCAAGTATACAACCTGGTTCTTTAGGGAAACTATAGCGATGGTACTTAAGGATTATAGCGGGATACTAAAGGGGTCCTGCTGGTTGTAAGTCAGTAAGGGGGGGGGGGGTTTGGAGAGCCGTCAGCTGCATCCCATCTGGCTAACGATTCCTGGGGAGAATTCAGGTACAGAAAACAGTGCCCGCAGGATCTTGATCCACAGATGAATACACTTGGGCCCTCTTGTAGACGGTAGCTGTAGGTCCACAACGAAGGAGAAGCGAGGCGGCCTCGGTCTGGGTTGAGCGCCGTCTCACCTGGGCTCCTCTCGGGGGTAATTCCAACACTCACTGGCGTTGGCTGTTATCCGCTCCACAAATCAAAGCACCCAAAGCAAATAGATATTCCATGCCGTATATGCTCAGCAGTCGTCCGGGTAGGTAATCCAATGTGCAGGTCCACTCGTCCTCGCCCAGAACTCCTCGGATGAAAGCACCACGCGTGGTCTGCCCAGCCTGGCTAAGACTCCAGATAACGCGAGGAAACGATGGGGGTGCTGCTCACCTTAGAACTTTAACCGAACGATGCACCATACATAATAGACTATTATTACTTAATAGAAATACGTCCCACTCGACGGTACAGTGCCAAACTATGACAATTCAGCTATGAATTTACACGAGGTCTCAATGCCTATTCTGGGGCCAAAAATAGGCCATACTGCACCACACGTGGGTCGTGGGTGAGGCTTCACGTCTGTTACTAGGTTGGAGGGTAAAGGACTAATGGACTAAAAGAAAGTTCTACTTTACTTGCGCCCTATTTATATGCACGGTGAACAAATAGTACCATTCGTATTTCGGTAGCCGTATTCCTACGCGGAACCGGGGCTAGTTGGGACATGTTCGTCGGCACTATTGAACTTGACTCAAGGGGCCTGTCTGCTGGCGCCAGGTTCTTGTCCAATGAGAGAATGAACTATTATGGGCTGTAGTAGACTAAAGGGATATTCAGTGTATATGTACAAAGAATATACAAGGGATATCAAACGATATACAAATACTATTAAATATATATCCATAAATAAATATATATATTCGGTTTAATCTGATCTTTCACAACAGCCGCCCCCTAATTAGTCCCACCTAATTAGCTAAGCAGAGACAGATTAACCGCACTGTCTACCACTCAAGGTCCGCTGTAAGGGTCAGTCAACTCACAAAGTCATGGGGTCATGGTCGTCATCGATAGTGTCTGGGAGTCTTGGCAGTTCTATTAGCCTCGCCACGGGTCGTGTGTAAGTTCGCCCTTGGACGAGCACTTCAGCTGCTCGGACCTTGCCATCGGCACCGGTGATCACTTTGCTTACGCGGCCAGCCGGCCACATAGCTCTGGGTAGTGACTGGTCGATAATCATGACGACTGTTCCTTCTGTCAAATTGTCTCTCTCTTTTACCCACTTCTGGCGGGTCTGTAGAGACGGTAGATAGTGGAGTAGGAAGCTATTCCAAAACTTGTCAGCCAGTACTTGACTGTACCTCCACATTCTTCGGCCGTTCGCTTCTTCAGGCCTGTACATTGTCTGGGGTAGCGCGGGGTCCAGCCGCCCCATCAAGAGTGTGTTGGAGGCGACTGTGCTCAATCCACAGAACATAGGTTTCTTGTTTTCAGCCTCCTCTTTACTCGCTTCCCGTGGGGTGGGCGTAGGCCACTCTTCTTCCGGGAGCTTGAGGAACTCTGGTCCGTCACTGTAGATGTTGTGACGGGTGAGGTCATCTAGGGACATTCCCCGGGTGATGACGTCAGCTGGGTTGTGTTTGGTGTCCACATACCGCCAGCTCGCTGCTTCTGTTAACTCTTGAATCTCTGTGACTCTGACTCCCACGAAGACCTTGTATCTGCATGAATCAGACTTGATCCATGTGGGTACTGTCGTAGAGTCTGACCACAAGATTGTTCTTTGCACCGGGATGGTGAGTTCACGTTGGATTAACGTGGCTAGATGCGCTCCTGCTAGGGCTGCGCAGAGCTCTAGACGCGGGATAGATTGTTGCTTTCGTGGGGCTATTCTTGAGCGAGCCAGGATGAAAGCGGTGTGTATCTCTCCTCCCTTCTCTTGGGCACGCAAGTAGGCCACAGATCCATAGGCTACTTCGGAGGCGTCGCTGAAGACGTGTAGATCCATCTTGCATGTCTCTGGCCTCACTGTGGGTGGGAAGTAGCTGCGGCGTATGTTGACGCCTGGGAGTGAGCGGAGTTCCGTCTCCCACTCCCTCCATGTGGAGGCAAGGTGTGCGGGTATTGGGTCGTCCCAGCCCTGGTCCTTGTCCCATAGTGCTCGTACAATCATCTTTGCCCTGGTGGTGTAAGGTAGAATACATCCCAACGGGTCATATTGTCTGGCGAGTGTTCTGTACACACTCCGTCTGGTGGTCGGTATCGCCGTCGACCTTCCCTGCTCCGTGGTCAGGGGTTTGTGTCTATAGTGGAGCGAGTCTGTTTTGAAGCGCCAGACTAGTCCTAGTGTCATTTCTTGGGCTTCTCCTGGGATGGTCGCCATCCAGGTCTCACTACTGGCTGCCTTGTCCGCGGGGGAGAGGCTGCGCAATACTTGCGGGTCGCTGCTGGCCCACTGCCTGAGATCAAAGCCGCCTTTGATCAGGGAGGCGCGTAGCTTGAGTAGGAGAGCCTCGGCTTCTTCTTGGGTCGAAACGCTTTGTAAACAGTTGTCCACGTAGAAACTGTTCTTCACACTGTGTCGGACCTCTTCATCTGCTGCTGGGTCCTCTGCGACGTGTTTCTGCAGTGCAAATGTAGCACAGCACGGGCTGCATGTGGTTCCGAAGGGGGGGACTTCCCATTGGTAGATGGCTGGGTGCTCATCTCCGATCCTCTCTCTCCATAGGAACCGCAGTAGGGGCTTATCCTCCTCCACTAGTCTCACCTGCAGGAACATCCCTTTGATATCCCCGCTGATAGCCACCTTGTCCTGGCGGAAGCGTAGTAGCACGCCTAGTAGAGAGGGGCCGAGTGTGGGGCCGGGCAAGAGCTCTTTATTCAGATTCTGGGATCCGTTCTGGTAGCTGCAGTTAAACACAATGCGATCCTTGCCGTTGTGGTGGACCTTGTGGTGCGGCACGTACCATGATTCGGTCGTCTGATCGGCCTCTTTAATGTCAATCTTCATTACGTGTCTCGCTGTGATTAGCTTCTCAATCTCAGCGCGGTACACACTCTCTTGAGCGGGGTCTTTGGCTAGGCGCCGCTCTGTGTTCAATAGATACCGCTCTGTAGCTTCTTTCGTGGCGTGAAAGGTGGGCATTCCCTCTCGCCTCAGGAGTGGAGTTGCGTATCTCATCACTCCGCCGACTGTGACTCTCTTTGTCCCTTGCTCGAGGAGGTTTATGGCGTAAATGTCTTCTTTAGAACGAATGTCTTTCTTTTCGTTCTTAAAGGGCATTGTCTCTAGTGTCCATAGCCTCTCGACATGCTGCAGGAGAGTGGTGTCTTCTTCTGTCACTCTGGAGTGGAGGCAGCTAGTGGCTGCTGTTCGGTTGAGAGATTTAGCGAGGGGGCCTTGTAGTGTCCATCCTAGGCGGGTCTCGACTGCTGCAGGACAGCCTCTGGGTCCTGTATGGACCCGGTCTATCGGGACTATGAGGTCTGCATGGTCGGAGCCTATCAGCAGGGTCGGGGTGGCGCCGTCTATGAGCGGGATAGGTAGTTGACGCAGGTGCACATATTTATCCATCAGCTTGGCGATGGGGTAGGTGTACTGTGATAGTCCTATTTCTTGGCTGGTGAAAGCATTTGTAATCCTATACCGTCTCTCTGGCTGCCCGCTTGCTGCGATAGTGAAGGAGACATTCTCGCCTTTTATCGTCTTTAAATCTCTTCTTATTGTCCGAATCGTCATCTGGTTCTCGCTCCCCCGCAGTCCCAGCCGGGCCGCAGCGGATGCGAGGAGAAGGGTCTTCTCTGACCCGTCATCAAGGACGGCGTAAGTGTCCATGACTTTATCTTGGTGGCTCAATGTTACACGGACTACCTTTAAGAGCACTTGGGCGCCGCTGCTGCTGGCGGGGTCAATGTACATGACACTTGCCTTTGTGCTGCTCGATGGTGCAGGTGCAGGCTTTCTTCTGTTACTGTCGTGTAGGACATCTAGGTGGGCTCCGTCACACCGACTGCACCTCTTCTTTAGGCGGCACTCGGCTGCCATGTGACTGCGCGCACATCGGTAACAGCGCCTGTTGGACTTTATCCATTGATTCACTTCTTCTGCATTCATCTTCTTGAACAGGTCACATTGTGACAGCCAGTGTTCCTTCTCGCAGTACGGGCACACCATCTTCCACTTCTCTTTTCTCGAGGGGGTACTGTGGTTCTTACTGCTCGGTACTGATTCTGATTGGTGCATGACAGTCACTGATCTTCTTCCATCATTTACTCTCCTAGGTCCCTCTCTGGAGCTTGGTGTGCTCCGCACGAATGTATCCAAGCGTAGGCTGCTGACTTCTTTCGTCAGGAAGTCGGCTAAATCGAGGAGGGATGGTTCGGGACCGTTAGGATCACGGTGGTCTCTTTGCCGCCTAAAGCGCTCTTGTCTGGCGGGCGGCAGCTTCTCTAAAATCCTCTCGACGTTAGAGTTGGCGTATAGCTCGTGCATACCCTTTTCTCGTTGCGCTCCCAGCATCCCTACCAGGGACTGCACTTTTATAGACAGGTCGTCTAGTGAGCGATTGTCTGTTGCTGGGGGTAGGCGGTCAATATGCCTTATCTCTTGGATTACGTAATCCCATATACGTCCATATCTCTGGTCCAACGCTGCTAGAGCCGCGGTGTATGGGGTCGTAGAGGTGGCATAGGCTAGCGCTATATTGTGCGCTCGGGGTACTTTCAGGTGCTTCAGTAATATTGCATACTTGTGGCGTTCGTCAACGACATCCACCATCATTGTCTCTAAGCACATCCGGAGCTCCGTTTACTGTGCTCGATTCTCATGGGTGAAGTCTGGAAACGTCGGTGTGCCAATGTATGACGCCGTGGATGGCTGGCACATCGGTGAGCGTTGGGAGAGAGGCCTCCTAGGCGAGTCTCCTCTTGCGCCTCTCTGTGGGCTGGTACCGGCAGGGTACCATGGCCCGCTGGTCCAGGTGCTGTTCCTCGGGGCTGGTCGTGCGTCATGCTTACCCGTGAATAGAGTCGGGGGTCTGTAGCGCAGCGCCGCGGGGGTATAGCCTGGGCTGTACTGGACCTCCTGGTCCGGTGGAGTACTGTGCTGTCGTCGGGCTTGGTTCTCCTCCTCTCCCTCTTCTTCTTCTGTCAGGTCCTCTAGATCCTGTAGTCGTTTATTTAGCCTCTCCGCAGTGTATGCTGCTCCTTCCTTGTAGCTGGGTCTCGCTTGGACCGGTCGGGGAAGGGGGTCTGCGGGGGGTATAGGCTTTCTCTGGTGGTCAAGTTCAGGGTCGCTTGGTCGGTTAGGGGATGCTGCCCTTGACTGTTGTCTCGACGAGGCCCTTGAACCCCTGGCGGAGGGAGAGGGTGTTGCCCTGGTGATCAGCTGCTGCATTAGCTGCGCTTGTAGTCTGTCGCGCTCGGCTTGTAGTCTGTCGCGCTCGGCTTCGCGCTGGATGAGAGCGATGTCGCGCTCTGCTTCTCTTTGGGCACCGTCAGCGGCGCGCTGGGTGTCGGACCGGTCTCTTGCCATATTCTCTTCCGTCTGAAGGCGTCTCATCTCCAGGCGTATGTGCTCTTCTTCGCTCCGTTGCTGTGTTTGGAGTCGATCGCGTTCACCCTGAAGTTGATCGCGTTCACCCTGGAGTCGATCGCGTTCGGTAGAGGCTGTCAGGCTGACGAGGAACGCCTGTGACAGCATCCTCTCCGCCTCGCTGGGGGAAGACGCTTGTAGAGGTGAGCCGCTCCTGGCTGTCCTCGTTGGGGAGTCCTGGAGCTCTATCTCCTCGGCGCTCTCCTCATCTTGTTCCGTGCAGGGTTCCACCTCTGGAGGGTTGTCTTCCTCCCGGAGCTGGTCGGGGACTACTTCTTCGGTATTGGCGGGGGGTAAAGGCATGTCTGTTCCCTCCTGGTCCCCACCGTGAGCTTGGTCAGTTACATTAGAACCCACTAGGGCCTCTGTGGTCGGGGTAACCTGGTCGTTAAGGTCAGACATAATTTTACTTTCTACTTTTACCGCGTTTACCGTCTGTAGAAGGCTAGGTAGTTGACTGACAGCGTAATCCTCTAAGTACTGAGGTGTCTGTCGTCTGCGCCGCGGGCGTTCTACGTTAGGAGGACCGTTTCGTGGAGTGTTCATCATAGGCCATTTCAATATTAATAACACTATATTAATATTACGCTAGTTACCCTCCGGCTCGAAGGACCAATTGTAACTGAGGGGTACAATTCCCTGACTGTATTGATAAGTATGGTATCATTAAACCACTACCGCTTGATGTACTTTAACTTCTGGCCATCCAGTACACGATATCTAAGTATGATGAACACTTTCCCACATATGAAATCAGGTCCACACAAATATAACTGTCGAAGGTTTAATATAGCAAAAGGTATATACAACATTCACTTAATTACATTTATGATTTGAATGCACTTGTAAGGCAAATGAGTATTCGTAGGCAAATCAACACTGAATGTCCAATCTCTGGTTACGCAGGAAGCAAGTATACAACCTGGTTCTTTAGGGAAACTATAGCGATGGTACTTAAGGATTATAGCGGGATACTAAAGGGGTCCTGCTGGTTGTAAGTCAGTAAGGGGGGGGGGGGGGGTTTGGAGAGCCGTCAGCTGCATCCCATCTGGCCAACGATTCCTGGGGAGAATTCAGGTACAGAAAACAGTGCCCGCAGGATCTTGATCCACAGATGAATACACTTGGGCCCTCTTGTAGACGGTAGCTGTAGGTCCACAACGAAGGAGAAGCGAGGCGGCCTCGGTCTGGGTTGAGCGCCGTCTCACCTGGGCTCCTCTCGGGGGTAATTCCAACACTCACTGGCGTTGGCTGTTATCCGCTCCACAAATCAAAGCACCCAAAGCAAATAGATATTCCATGCCGTATAGGCTCAGCAGTCGTCCGGGTAGGTAATCCAATGTGCAGGTCCACTCGTCCTCGCCCAGAACTCCTCGGATGAAAGCACCACGCGTGGTCTGCCCAGCCTGGCTAAGACTCCAGATAACGCGAGGAAACGATGGGGGTGCTGCTCACCTTAGAACTTTAACCGAACGATGCACCATACATAATAGACTATTATTACTTAATAGAAATACGTCCCACTCGACGGTACAGTGCCAAACTATGACAATTCAGCTATGAATTTACACGAGGTCTCAATGCCTATTCTGGGGCCAAAAATAGGCCATACTGCACCACACGTGGGTCGTGGGTGAGGCTTCACGTCTGTTACTAGGTTGGAGGGTAAAGGACTAATGGACTAAAAGAAAGTTCTACTTTACTTGCGCCCTATTTATATGCACGTGAACAAATAGTACCATTCGTATTTCGGTAGCCGTATTCCTACGCGGAACCGGGGCTAGTTGGGACATGTTCGTCGGCACTATTGAACTTGACTCAAGGGGCCTGTCTGCTGGCGCCAGGTTCTTGTCCAATGAGAGAATTAACTATTATGGGCTGTAGTAGACTAAAGGGATATTCAGTGTATATGTACAAAGAATATACAAGGGATATCAAACGATATACAAATACTATTAAATATATATCCATAAATAAATATATATATTCGGTTTAATCTGATCCTTCACAACACTAAGGAACACTATAAACAAATGGAGGACATAGAAAGACAGGTAAAAGAGGTGGAAGAACAGCTATATAGAGGAGAAGACCCAACAAAACAGAGAGAACTACGGGTATTAAAGGCCCAATACAAACATATATCCACTACAAAGATAACATCAGACTTACAGTGGCTAAAACAATCATACTATGACCAAGGGGAAAAAGCAGGCAAGATACTGGCATGGAGAATTAGAAAGGCACAAACGGAAAGAATGATAAATACGATCAAATTAGGGAATGGGGTTGAAACGAATGACCCATTAGAAATAAATAACACCTTTAAAGAATATTATGAAAAGTTATATAAATCAGAATACCCAAAGAACACAGAACAACAAAATGAATTCCTGGACAAGTTAGAATTCCCAAAAATAACGGAGGAGGAACAGAAACAGTTTGATTGAATTAGAAGAAGCGCTTACGGTTATGAATAGCGGGAAAGTGGCGGGCCCAGATGGGATACCAACAGAAATATACAAGAGATTCACAGGGAAACTGCTACCCCACCTACTGGAAATGTTTAAGGAAGCATATGAGGAGGGGACTTAACCCCCATCCTTAAGATCGGCAATGATTTCGGTACTGAAGAAACCGGGAAAGCCACCCTCAGACACAACTTCATATCGTCCTGTGTCCCTCATGTCCTGTGATACGAAGATTTTATGTAAGGCGCTAGCTAGACGCATAGAGAAGTCGATTCCACAATCACATCTGATTAAAAATGACCAGAAGGGATTTGTATTGGGAAGACAGGGATTTCATAACATTAGGAGATTACTAAAGGTTCTACATACTAAGAAAAATGAAAAAGACCATGCAGTTCTGTCACTAGACGCCGAAAAGGCATTTGACAGGATTGAGTGGGGATACCTGTTTGAAACACTTAAAAGGTTCGGGTTTGGGGAAGGATATATAAAATGGATTAGGATTCTATACAGTATACACAGACCCAATGGTCGAAATAACTACAAACAACCAAATATCGACACAATTTAAATTACAGAGATCTACCAGACAGGGATGTCCGATTTCTCCGTTGCTATTTTTATTCGCAATCGAACCATTAGCAATGACGATTAGACAGGACCCGGGAATCACAGGGATGAGAATAGGGAGAATGGAGCATCGCCTATCGCTTTTCGCGGACGATATAATACTATACTTAACCAAATTGGATACTTCAATTAGAAATGCTAACGAAATACTAGAGAAATTTGGAGTATTTTCAGGATATGAAACGAATCAAAATAAAAGCGCACTTATGTTACTTAATAAAAGAGAAAGGGAAAAAACGCCGGTACACACGCAGTTTGCGAGCTCCCCCAAAGGGTTTACTTACTTAGGGATAAAGATAACCCTGGAGATTAAAGACTTAGTGCAAAATAACTACGATCCAATAATGACAGATGTAGAAAATAGCCTTGAAAGATGGAGCAAATTATCAATATCAATGAAAGGCAGAGTGAATATTACTATATTGCCTAAATTCCTATACCTATTCCATCAATCCCAATGCCCTTACCGGAAACCTTCTTTCCGAGATGGAAAATGATGTTCACACGTTTCATATGGAACAATAAAAAACCCAGGTTGAGACTGACACTCCTTTACCTCCCGTATGAAAGAGGAGGGCTTAGACTTCCGGATATGAGGCTTTATTACTGGGCGGCACAGCTCAGGACAGCAATGTTCTACTTTCAATATGCAGATATACCAGCGTGGATGGAGATAGAAAAAGAAGAGACAAAGATTGCACTAGATGCATATATGTATTCACAACAGAGCAGCTTATTGATAAAACATACAAAGAACCTGTTACTCCAAAATACAATAAGAATCTAGCACAAACCACACTTACACATAGGTAGAAGGGATAAATTATCGGGGTATACACCAATCTGGGGGAATGAGGAATTTTTACCGGGGAGGAATGATGGGGGGTTCAAAAATTGGGCAGAAAGAAGTTTAGGTAGGATTAAAAACATATACATAGAGGGGGAATTGATGACCTTCGAACAGATAGTAAGCACATTTGATATCCCAAGAATACATAGATTTAAATACTTTCAAATCAGGAGCTACATAGTCTCAAAGAACAGGGGCACAGAGGAACCACCCACATCCATAATAGAAAGACTTACAAGGGACAATATGGAGGGAAGAGGACAATTAACCAAGTTTTATGATGTGTTGTTATCAGGATAGAAAGAGAGCTCTTTGAGCAGTTTGCGGGCATGGGAGAGGGACATGGAGGTGGAAATAGCAGAAGGGGACTGGGAACAAGCATGTGAAATGTCACAGATACTTGCAATTAATACCAGATGTAAACTCCTACAATATAAGTGGATACATAGAGTATATATGACACCAGAGAAATTACACAAGTTGTATCCCATGATCCCGGATGAATGTACTAGGTGTGGGGTAGAGGTGGGGACCCTGTACCACTGTATGTGGGAATGTGAGAAGATACAGGAATATTGGAAAGAGACCTTGGAGCTCATATCGGAGATGACAGAGATAGAAATCTCGACCGATCCTAAGTTATGCATACTACACTTATATCCAGATACATTTCTGTTACGATTCTGGTTCTTGACTACGGTCGGGAACCTCCCACCTTCTCTGTCATCTGTCACTTGTTTACTGTCACTTGTTTTCCCTGTCATTTAGTGCTGTCAATTAGGGGTTGGCTTCTGATTGGCTGTCATGGGGATGTGTGTGGAATGTTGGTATTTGGTGGCTATATAACATTCCTTTCCTCTGTTTGTCATTTGTCAGGTCTTCACTATAGGCGTTCGGAGATAACGCGGGCGGTTCCTGTTCTGGACCACCACTAAGCTCCATTATCTAATTCTCTCGTTCCCTTGCCTTGGCATAGTATCCTAGTATTACTCTTTGTGTTCTTTACTATTAAAGTCGAACCTGTTCAAGAGTATACCTTCTCCGTCTCTGTGATTGCCTACAACAATTGGAACTCACCTACCTCCATCCTGACACATTTCCAGCTTATATTAGAAAGATGAAATTGATTATTTTTTGTCTGTTACAAGCCAAGAGTGTGATAGCTCTGAACTGGAAGGAGATACAGAGGCCAGGAGCTAAACAGTGGCTAAAGGGAAAAAGGGAGAAAAGTAAAAAAATTTAAAATAAAAAACGGATGAGGGTAGAGAAGCTGAAGATAAATTTTATTTTATTGAATTTTTTTTTAAGTTTAGGTTTTTATTTAATTTTTGGTATTTCCGTGATTTCTTATAATTTATTTAACAAATAATTGTTTCTATTGTAATATGTCTGCGGGAATGTCAAGTTGAATTATAATTAGGGGAGGGAGGGGATTGAAGGTTGTCTTTTTTATTTGTATCATGTGTTATTGTCTGTATATATGTATGTTTGTATAAAAGAAAAAAATGCAATAAAACATTGTTTAAAAAAAATAAAACTAATTTCTCTCTGACATGTGCAGCATTTTATAAATATGCTCTTGGTCAGAAGGCTCTACTGGAAGCTGCACGGTCCAGTCATAAATATAAATTCCTCAAGCACTAAGGCACTATGGTGCTCTCCATGGTGATGAACATTTCAGAGGCACATTCTATGTTCGAGACGCAATGCGAAGGCCATAGTGTTTTACAGCCATTTGCTTAGCCTATCCTACTGTTTCCCATAGGATATATTTTGTATAGTTGTTTCCTGTTGTTCACTGCTGTTTTCATTTGTATATATATATGTATTTCACTTAGAGGATAACACTCTAGTCTAGGCCATAACACAGGCCTACTAATGCTCATGTCAATTCATCCTGTATACCCATTTACATTTAACCTGTTCATTAAAGTAATTTTTTTTTTAATGTATATATGATAAAAAAAACTATTAAAAGTATTATCATTTTAATAATTGTCAGATTATCATTGAATGAAAAATGAAATGTTTGTAGTGTTCTGCACAGGTTTAGAATCAAGGAAGCCACTACCAGTGTAGACAATGTAATACATGTATGCACTTCAGTATCACATTACAAGAGAGATCACAGGGTGCATGTATCTTAACTCTATAGCCATATAACCGCTAGGAGTCGGTAGGTAATTTAACAGCATGTTGGATTGTGGTATTCTTCTATACAGTGATTATGAGTATAATAAGCAATTAAGACACAACACTATTATTTGGATCAAAATGAATACATTATGTAAACATGATTATTGTATACATATTAATTACTGTCCCGCAATTTCAACAAATGTCCCGCAAAATCGACACGCTGTCCTGCATTTGGATCATATGGATTTGGTCACCCTATCAGTGAATCCAGTAACTAGTTACTCTAATCTGATAATTTTTTCAGTAAATAGTAATCTAATTTACTTACTTTTTACAAGCCAGTTATCTGATTACAGTTACTTTTCCAAGTAAGCCTATACTGCTCTGTCCCTTGAACAAAGTGCTGACTATGAGCTTGTTAAAGCTTCCATAGTTTCAAGTTTCAAGTTTCAAGTTTCTTTAATAGTTGTCATACAGAAGTACAGCATACTTTTATACAAAATGCTTCTTACTGTTTCGCTCCAGAGACTGTGTTAGACAAGATAGTATGAAATAAAATAGTATAGCATGTAAAATAGAAGTAAAAATAGAGGTCACAGTGTTCAGTATAGACATATGTACAATGTTCGATGCAGAATAGAAGTAACTGAGTTACCATACAATATACAATATATACTATGCAATGTACTAATATACAATACTATATAGTGCAGAGCAGAAATGGGATGAGGTACAATTTAGGTACAATTTACAGTAAGGTGTGCGAGTTGTAGTGCAAATCCTTTACCAATAAATATAAATATAAAGTGTAAAGTGTGTTTAGGTGTTCTAAAGTGTGTAAAGTGGGTGCTGCAGTGAGTTGCCCGTTTAAGGGCTTATAAGTTAGTCCCTGAGGTCTATCGTCAGCGTTTTAGAGGCTATCGCAGGTCGGAGGGACAGTCGTATGTTGAATTTGGAAAAGAGAAGGAGAACCTGTTTGACAGGTGGTGCACCTCTCAGAAATCAGAGTCAAGAGAGCAGCTTAGACAGTTGATTCTCCTAGAGGAATTTAAAAGATGTGTTCCTGATACCGTTTCCACTCATCTAAACGAGCGCAGGGTATTGAAGAACGGTGGCTCTGGTAGAAACCGTATGCAGAACACCTATGCCAACGTTAGAGGGTGATGGGGAAAGTATCAAACGTGTGGACAAAGAGCTTGAGGGTTCCTCAAGATTCATGATGGATGGATTTGATTCCCTGACTGATGCACTAGAGTCCAAACATGCTATAACAATTTGGAGAGATACCGGAGCTTTTCAGTGCCTCATTCTGGAGGGGATTTTGCCGTTTTCAGAAAAGTCTTCTTTGCTTTCCGGTGTCGTTGTTCGTGGCTTTGGAGGTGGATTTGTGGATGCACCTTTACATGAGGTCACACTCAACTCTCCCTTAGTATCAGGCAATGTTGTTGTGGGGGTATGTTCTCACATTCCCATAAGAGGGGTGTCCTTCATTCTAGGGAATGATTTGGCTGGTGACAAAGTGCTGGCTACTCCAGTTGTAACTCCCATTCCTGTGGTTTCTGAGGTCCCTGATGAGCTGACACAGAAACATCCAGGAGTGTTCCCTGTGTGTGCTGTGACACGGGCAGTATCAAAGGACAAAAGTGATGTTGTTGATACTTCGACACTAAGTGACATTACACTTAGTGACACATTCTTTGTTGAATTGAAAAGTGAACCTGTTGAGAATTTTGGAAAGCACCCTGTGGATGTACCTCTGCATAATGATTCTCTTGATTGTGCCTTTGTGTCAGGCCCGGTGGTGGAACCAAAGTTGACATGCGTGCCGGATATGCATGTGGCAGGAGATGATCTGGCAGAGCAGTGTCTCAAGGTCTTCCCAGCCTGCACGGTGGCTGAGGCCACGAACGAATTAGAGGATGAGTGTGGGAAGGATGCTATGAGAGATGCTGTTGATTCATGTGACACCGTTCTAGTTGAAGAGGCTACAAGGCCTGGCTTAGGCTGCCAGCCTTCCCACAGTAGCTCTATTGTTCCTGATGTTTCACTTGTGGGCAGGGATGGTCCCAGTATGTCAGTTGATGATTCTGACATTGATTCACGTGTCCACACTGACTCTCTGCCATGCACTAGGTGTGCTAGTCAACCTAGTTACCTGTGTCCTGTGGAGCAGGAGCCCCCTTCGCGACCTGGTCTGATGAGTGGCAACCATTTTGATCAGGACAATGTTATTTTGCGTGAGGCCATTTTGGATGGTATCCCAGACGCTTTTGTGACTGATGTATTGCCATGTTCCAGGGACGGTGGGGCTGTACCTGAGGCGGTGCATCCTACTCTGGATGTTCACGGTTTGCAGTATCCTGAACTACCAGTGCCAGGTGGGATGGATATGGGCGCTGTGGTGGTATCAGAGATCTATGGTTTTTGTTCTTCTGTGTTCTGTCCTGTTGAGCGCAGTGAGCTTAGCTCTCATATTGATTTTGGTTTGCAGGCTATTTTTGACAGGTCGGTATCGGTGGAGGGGCCTGTTGAAATGGAGCTCATATGTGATAAGGTCTTGGTTTGTCGATGGGGTCCTAAGTCTTACGCCGCAGTGGAGGAGGAGCCTGCCCCACTCCAGCCATATACAGCAGTGGAGGAACCTTTTGTGAGGTCTAGCTTGCCCGAGAGTCGGGACAGGGTTGTTTTTTGTTTTACGCAGCATTGGCGAATGTTCCACAGTGGGGAGCATGCGACACGGTTGATGGTCGTGTTCGACAGGGGCCGGCCCGTTATCAATGTTGTGGTAGTGTCCCTGACAACTAATGGGTCACAATATTTTTTTGTTTTGTTTACGGGTTTGATGTGTAGTGGTTGCCTCTTGGGCAACCATTTTGGTGGGGGAGGTGTTATGTACCATGAGCTTGATCACTCCTGTGTCACTGGGCATGCAGGTGAGGGCTGCTAATTAGCTAATTGCTGCTGATTGGATACCTGCTGGCAGGTTAAAACCAGTCCCTCAGTCACACATGCACTCTGACTGTGGCTAGAGGAGTATGTGGAAACAGAGAGTTGTCACGTTCTCCCATTCTTTGTTCTTTAGTTTGTACCAGTATTTCATTGTTAGAATAGTATTTTGGGTTAAACACAGGTTTTGGTGTCTGTTTGCACATAGGTTGCGTCCCTTTGAGCCAGGGTCGTAACATATAGTGTAATTTGGCTACTTGAGAGAGAGTGAGAGAGTGAGCGAGAGAGATTCATGTTACGCGCAACTAGCGGAGTATGCACTGAGTCCGTTGTCTCAGAATGGATTTGGTAGAGAGAGAGAGAAAAAAAATTGTCATTCTTATGTTGTGGCAGCAGCAGGGACGACGACGACGACTTCATAACCTAGTTACTTTCGTAATCAAGTAATCAGTAAAGTAACTAGATTACTTTTTAAAGGAGTAATCAGTAATCAGATTATTTTTACAAGTAATCTGTGGCATCACTGCCCACGTTACACTATATGTTATGCATGTATTTTATATGTTAATAAAATTGCATTTATCTATAGTCCTAATTCTGTCACTGTCAGGGCCAAAATGGATGTAATTATGTGCAATGGATTTATGTGACCATGGGGTGGTGCTTCTGTTATCCATTTGGGCCCTTACAGACACTGTTTGATGTCACAAAGAAGGGTGTATCCGAAAGCTGTCTACAACATTTGTAACAGGTAATGAAAAAGTAAACAAATAATTAACTGTATCAGACATTTGTTAATGAATAGGCTTCACTTCAGATTAGGGCACACAATAGCATCTGCAAATGATTTATAGATGTTTTATGAATGTCTTAACAAATCATTTGTTAAACATGAAAGGACAAGTCTGGTAATTGCTTCGTGTTGTTACGAATGGTGGGGTAGTGAGGGAAGGAGATGAGAACTCAGTTTGCGGACAGGAATGGAGGATGCAGAGAAGGCAGGGTAACGTGTATATACAGACTTTACTAGACGACACGTTACAAAAAGAAACATAAATGGCACAGCCGTGCTGGCGCTAATACAAAACGAACTGAAGACACGATAAAACAAAGATGCACAAAAACGGAATACTAAATCTACTTACAACTCTTAATACAAAACAGCAAGGCAAGGGAGAGACGACAGGAGACACGACGGGCAAGGGAACACGGAGGTAACTGGAGGTAACACGGAGGGATGACGCCACAACGGGAAGCAGACCTGAACCACACTTAAATACCAAGGCTAATCCTAATTGGAACCAGCTGGCGAACCAGTCCAAAACACAGAATAAACAACTAGACACAAAAGCATATTACAAAACAACACTAGCCAGGGGAACCACATCACACCAGGAAGGGGAAGTTCAACAATAACACACACAGTGACATCCCATTAATTATCCCATTAATTAAAGTAAACATATGAGTTAACAAAGGTAGAATCAAAGTTTGCACCATCTGCTGGTGACCACTAGAGGGTGGTATGAGACTGGAGGAAGGTAGGCCTCCAATGTTCCTTCTCCCCTCACAGCCCAACAGAGGGCTGAGTCTGGGCTTGTTAAAGGATGGAGGTAGGGGACCAATAACTGACATCTTCAACCTGTCCTTGGAACAGGCTGTCATCCCCACCTGTCTGAAGAAGTCCACCATCATCCCTGTAGCCAAAAAATCTACGCCTGCTTGCCTTAACAACTACCGCCCTGTAGCCCTCACCTCCATAGCCATGAAGTGCTTTGAGAAGCTAGTGAAGGGCTACATCTGTTCCTCCCTCCCCATCAACCTGGACCCCCTGCAATTTGCATATCGCCCCAACAGGTCCACGGAGGACGCCATAGCCCATGTGCTGCACATAGCAGCATCACACCTGGACAAGAGGCAGGGGAACTATGTGAGAATGCTGTTCATCGACTACAGCTCAGCATTCAATACCATAGTCCCCTCCAAACTCATAGCCAAGCTCAGGGACCTGGGCTTGAACTATGACCTCTGCCAGTGGGTCATGGACTTCCTGACGGGCAGACCCCAGGTGGTAAGAGCAGGCAACTGCACCTCCTCATCCATCACGCTCAACATAGGGGCCCCCCAGGGCTGTGTTCTGAGCCCCCTCCTCTACTCCCTGTACACACATGACTGCGTGGCACAGCGGAACAACAACACAATCATCAAATTTGCTGATGACACAGTAGTGGTGGGCCTGATCTCTGCCAACGACGAGAGGGCCTACCTGGAAGAGGTAGAGAATCTGTCACAGTGGTGTCAGGAGAACTGCCTCTCCCTGAACGTCAGCAAAACAAAATAGATGATTGTGGACTTCAGGAGGTCGGGGGTCAAGGACTACAGCCCCCTCAGCATCGACGGGGCACCGGTTGAGAGAGTGAACAGTTTCAAGTACCTCGGAGCCCACATATCCGAGGACTTGACATGGACCACACACATTGACAGTGTTGTGAAGAAGGCACGACAACGCCTCTACTTCCTCAGGCGCCTAAGGAAGTTCCAAGTCAGTCAGAAGATCCTTAGGAACTTCTACTCATGTACAATAGAGAGCATCCTGACTGGCAACATCACCTCCTGGTTTGGGAATAGCACTGCACAAGACCGTAGCAGACTACAAAGAGTGACACGTTCAGCCGAACGCACAATTGGAGGGGGGCTTCCCACCCTCCAGAACATTTACAACAAGCGGTGCATGGGGAAGGCTAAGAGAATTATTAAGGACTCGAGCCACCCGAACAACTGCCTCTTTGAACTGCTGCGGTCAGGCAAGCGATACCGGAGTCTTAAGGCAAGCACAGAAAGACTCAGAAGAAGCTTCTATCCCCAGGCCATCAGGCTGCTAAACGAACAATAAACACTATGCAACAACCATCAAATGCACACAGCACACACACCCACACGCACACACTCACTTAAACCACACAAACACACTTTATATTTATTGATAAAGGATTTGCACTACAACTCGTACACCCACTGTAAATTGTACCTAAATTGCACCTCATCCCATTTCTGCCTTGCACTATATAGTATTGTATTAGTACACTGCACAGTATTGTATATTATATGGTAACTTAGTTACGTCTATTCTGCATCGAACATTGTACATATGTCTATACTGAACACTGTGACCTCATTTTTTTTTACTTCTAATTTACATGCTATACTATGTTATTTTATTTCATACTTATCTTGTCTTGCACAGTCTCTGGAGCGTAACAGTAAGAAGCATTTTGTATAAAAGTATTCTGTACTTCTGTATGACAACTATTAAAGAAACTTGAAACTTGAAACTTGAAACAATGTTACTCCTCCCATCACAGCCCAACCGAGGGCTGAGTATGGGATTGTTACATGTGTGTATTCATAAAAGTCCACAAATAAACAAACTATTAGACATTTGTTAATGATGAATAGGCTTCACTTTAGATTAGGGCACACAATAGCATCTGCAAATGATTTATAGATGTTTTATGAATGTCTTAACAAATCATTTGTTGAACATGAACAAATAAATGGAGGTACAGTATAGTCGTTTTTTTCATATCCATTTTTCAAAGCATCTACAAATGTGTTATTACACATTAAACAACATTATTTAATGATGAACAAATCAAGTACAAACAATGTTGATAATGAGTTATAAATAATGTAGAACTAATTTGTAAATGTTATAGAAATATAGTTAATAGTTAATAGTTAATAATAATCTACAAATGTATATATAAATTATTTGTTCATGATTAGTTCATTATCTACAAATACTTTATGAAGGTCTTATAACTAAGTGTTATTATAAAGTGTTACCAATTATTCTTGATGAGGACCATGGGCATTGCCCTTTACAATTTTCTTTATAATAATAAATATTAGAAAGAAAAAGCCTTGCCAAAAAAGGGCACTTTGGTCATCAAGGAGCACATGGGCAAGTGCTTGGGCACCCAACCCCCCCCCCCCCCTTCTGCACGTGCCTGCCCACCACAGTTATGACAGCCAAAACCCGACCAATGTTTTGCCATCGCCTAAAAACACACTTCAATCAATATCTTAAATGAGAAAAAAAAATATATATATATAAAAAAAACATTAACCTTCTTACCCGTCTAATATGTCTTTCCTACTATGCACTCAACACTGTCACACCCAAGTTTCAGCACTGTGATAAACATTGTTACTCAGTTGTAAGAGTTGTACCCTTCCTGCTAGGGCTGGGCGATACGGCCTCTAAATGATATTACAATATGTGTTGGCTATGTCACGATACACGATGTACATCATGATATTTTGACATTTCCTCTAAAGCACTTAAAAATGCTTGATTTAACCCTTTGAAGCATAGTCATGCCGACATACGATTAAAATAGTTCCTGCAACATATGTCTGCATTAAACCATGAAGATGCTTTCAAAAATAATTTTATTAAAGGTCCTGTGTCTTATAAATGGCCTTTTCCAGTGTTTAGCATTGTTTTATAGCAATGGGGGGTTAGTATCAATGGGTCTGTGTCTCGAATTACCATATTGGCGGATTGCTCTAATTCAGTTGAGACTATCTCTTCTCCCAGTGAATTAGGTCATTCTGATTTGACTGTTTTGCTGACGTGAAGGCACTGATCTGCATAACTAATGCCCCCTCTATGGTTGTAGCGCAACCATTCGCTCAACAACAGCAGAGCGAGTGGAAATACCTGCACTTCCTCAAGCGGGTTTTGACAGAGAGGCAGAGAATGAGCGAGCGAGAGAGAGAGAGAGAGAGAGGAGAGAGAGAGAGGGGCAGCGCGCAGGAGTGTGTAAATGTGTGTGCATGCGGGGCTGGTGTGGGGCTTCTCCCTGGTAGAGAGAGAGACCGCGTGCAGGAGTGTGTAAATGTGTGTGCGCGCGGGGCTGGTGTGGGGCTTCTCCCTGGTAGAGAGAGAGAGGGACTGCGCGCAGGAGTGTGAAAATGTGTGTGCGCGCAGGGCTGGTGTGGGGCTTCTCCCTGAGATATCACTGTCAAAATATATTTGACTCTCACGCGCACGCCCATTTCCGATCCATGCTATATTCACAGCGGTATATATTGTCATTTGAAACAAGTTACCAATGCATTGTCCCGTGGGATTATGCCCCCCACGGTGAAATTTATTAGTATCCTTCCTCAATCTTTCTACCTCTCTCTCTGTGCCACACTCTTAACATTTTTTTTTTACAGGACTTTCAATGTATTATTTTACAGATTACTTTTGTTTTTCTACTTTAAGTGTAAATGCCATAAAAATACAGTAAATGCCATAAAAATACAGTAAATAACCTTTAATACAAATATTAACCATTAAATAATGGTTGTAATCTGTAAATTGATTTAATAAGAAATTATCTTTTTTTTACAGGATTATTCCATTGCTTAATTGTCTTGAATGTTAAATTACATGTAAAACACCTAGAATATACATCAATTTACTGTATGTGAAAATAAGGCAACTTTCTGTTTTTTTGCTGTTAAACTTTAAATGTAATGTTAAATAATGTTAAAAAAGAAAATAATATAATAAAAAAAACTGTAAAAACCTTCAGTTATTCTACAGGTAATTCTTTTTAAATACATGTATTTGCTTAATTGTGTTAAATGTTAAATTACATTGAATTGTATGTAAAAACACAAAAGATACTCATCATTTTACTGTATGTGAAAATAAGGCAACTTTCAGTATTTAAAAAAATTACGATCAAACTCCTTCAATAAAGTGACATAACTTAAAGTTCAGCAGTGAAACAAGGTTTCCCATAATTATTACAATCAAACTCTGTCAATAAAGTGACAGAACTTAAAGTACATTTACGATGAAACACCTTCAATTAAGTGACATAACGTTAGGTTATGACTATAACCAAGTTTTGTTAATTAGGGGTGACGCTCTGCATCACTCATGCACTCCCTCGCGTACGTGCACTGAATAAATTCCACAAATGTACCTTTAATACCAGTATTCATCTGACCACACCCCTCGTTAGCTTACCTTCATAAGCAGGTGTGTGGTCACCTGCTCTCCTCCTTCCCAAGCTTTCACCACAAGGTGAGGTGAAGGGCTGCAGCGGCGTCGGATGCCGAGCGTCACCCCTAATTAACAGAACTTGGTTATAGTCATAACCTAACGTTCTGTATCATTAGGGGATCCGCTCGGCATCACTCATGCACATAGGGAGGCCGAGCGGAGCCACCGGCCGACAAATACACCCCCTGAAGGCCCCCCACAACCATCAGAACAGGGAGGGCCGAGCCCCCCCGACCCCCCCTAATGGAGGGCACCCCCCCTATTAGAGGTTTCCCGGGAGGGCGACGGACCCGACCGTGCGAAGAGGCACTCAAGCAATTCAACGCACAGGGTGAGCAGCCGTGGCCTGACCCCACGACTACACACACGCACAACCCGCATGCCACCCGGGAACGAACGGAGGGAACAACCTCGTTACTGCCCCCAGAAACACGGGGTCAAGGGCAAACCCAACCCCGTGGCAAGGCCGTAGCAGCGGAGCGCGAAGGAAGGCCCAGACCTACCAAAGGGACTGGACCCCCTGGAACGGGGGCCCGGAGAAGTCCATGATGCCAGCATCACGACCCCACCAGGTGGGCACTTAGTGACCCCGCCCCCCACATCGCCAGCGTATTCGAACAAAGGCCCCTCAGCCGAGCGGGCCCTGTCCCCTCAATAGTACACCACCTGGCACACTGACCCTGCAGAACAGGCAGTCAGCATGGCTGTAAGCACACAAAAAGGTTAACCAACGGAAGCAGGCAGCGCACCGGGGAAAAACCAGGCAACAGGCTGTTAACCCGAGCCTGGAGACTGCGGACAAGACAGGCGCCAGAGGGGACAGCTGAACACAGCCGCCCCGGCGGAAGGGGCGCATGCTGGCGTTGTTGCATGATCAAGCCTCCATTTAAAAACCCCCACCCAGAGGGGTTGAGGCAGAGAAGGCTGACACGATTGGCAGACGTCATGAACGTGCAGGGGCACCCTCAACCGGTTAACCCGGGAGTTGACACTGCTCCAACACATCAGAGAACCAACCACCTAGTCGTTACCCTATGCGGTGGTTGGTCCCATAACCCCCCAGGAAAAAACTCCAAAACATACCTGCGGCACTGCCGTAGTACCTGTGTTCCAGTTCCCAACAGGGTTATCCCGGGCCTATGGGTCAACGAAAACATTACTTCGGACCGGGCCCGGTGATACGGGGAGCACAGGGTCCCCCGAGGAGGTCAAAGACCACTCCAACAGGCCCCTCTTCGCCATGCGTAAGAGAAGAGCGCAAGAATGGAAAACCAGCCCCAACACCCCATACTTGGTATTCCCAGGAGGTCACCCAACCAAGTACTAACCAAGACCAACCTGCGTGGCGGCCGAGATCCGACGAGATCGGGCGCGTACAGGTTGGCACGGCCGTAAGCCATTACGACAGTGTAGAATACAATGCACCCAACAAGGGTTCCATAGCGCTTAACCCTGCGACACCCGGACCGACCTAGCATTTTTCCCCCTGAAAAAAGCCCAAGTCCCTCAGGGTACCAGAACAGCAGATCTGCATCCCCGGCGGACAACGGGTTTAACTGATCCGGACCAGCGTGACCAGAACCAGTCCCATGCCCTAACCACGCCGACATGCCAACTCCAGGAGAAGGGGCAGATATGCGTGTTGATCTTAAACATAAAAAGAAGGCGCCACTCAGATGTTCGGTGCGAACCGCGCCCGGTGGCCCACCCCCAGGGCGTGAGACCCTTCTACATATGTTCAGATCCATTCCGTTATCATCCCCTGATATGAACGAGAACCCGTCGACAACCACACAGCAGTAGCGGCTGGTGCCGCTGGTGCCTTGTGGGTCGCAGTTCACGTTAGGAGGTCAAGTTGAAAATGTAATGCTCTGAGATGCTCTGGAGCAATCTCTCTCTCTGTCTCTCGGATCAATCAAATCAAATAATTAACACATGTATGTTGTCATTTTAAACAACTCACCATTCATTCATTATGCATCAGCAGCAGCTAAATTAATGTTATAGTTCACAACACAGCAGCGCATTTTGAATCGCTAGCCTATTATCGTCTCAGCAAGCACAGTCAATACTTTTTTCCGTAGCCGCATTTCGCGGAGACAGCTGTGTATAGCGAGATAGAGAGAGCGAGAGAGAGAGAGAGAGAGAGAGAGAGAGAGAGAGAGAGAGAGAGAGAGAGAGAGAGAGAGAGAGAGACTCACTGTTTAGTTGAAACGTCCAGGGCAGGAGGGCTTGATAAAGTGTATAATCCACTGTTGATGTATTCCAGACCACTGTCCACTGTGTCCAGACTGCATCCGCCATATAGCTTGTTAGCCAAGTGTTAGCTTGTTAGCAGTTAGCACCACACAACACAAGTACATTTCTTTGTCCATTTCCGCGTCGAACAGACTGCAAACTACCTGGCGTTCTATCGCCATGCTCTAAGACAAACTCTAACCTTAACCAACTTTGAAAGAGTGCCTAAGCTTAACCGTCTAAAGAACTTGCAGTCACGCTCTAAGACAAACAGCTGCATCTCACAACAACACAACTATCTCTGACTACCACCAACCTAGGAATAAGCTAGAATTGGAACATTAGAAATTGGATTCGGCCAATCAGAGATCGTCTCCGCGAAATTCTGCTACGGAAAAAAATACTGGCGTCGGCCAATCAGAGAGCGTCTCCGCGAAATGCGGCTACAGAAATTCTTGACGCTGCTGCCTAGACCGCTTCAAATCGCGCCCGGATTCCAACATAATAGTCATATTTCAACGCACAACGCGCTAGGCACTGATTGGCTGCGACGGATACAGCGATCAAACCGTGATGCGCACTCAGAGCGCTATCACGTCTAGCCCGGGCAGAATAAAAAAAAAAAAAGAAAAAAAAAGTGAGTCACTTCCTGTTCAAGAAAACAAGTATTTTTTATTTTATATAATAACATTATATTGTGCATTGGAAACACAAACATACTTAAAATGAGTAAATATTATTAATTTTAAACATGTTTATATTATTTATAGGGCTATAAAACTAAAAACTAAAAAATTATTTTTCTTGTTCTCTCATATAACCAGGGCAGGGCCTGAGGGGGGGCGGCGCCCGAGCGCCCCTAGTGGCGAGCCGCCACTGCCACACAGGTCGTCGGAAGAGGAAAACCCCCATCCCAATTGCTTTATAAAAACGCTGTTTTAACCCCAAGCAACCAAGGCGCGCCAGTCAGTTTCCTAATGTCCAGCAGAACATCCTGAGCTAGCACTATGTGTGCGTTGGGCATATCCACATCAATAATAGGCTATGTAGACCATCTTATTGAATCCCCAAGGCGCCCAGGGGAACGACAAGACGGGCGGGATGCAACCAACTCCATGAATGAATGAATGAAAACTTTATCCAACAGATTGCAGAATGGGTACAATACAGTACGGCTCAATACACACAATTGTTAAGGGGATGTAGACCTGAGAAAGACGTTAGTCTTGTTTCCATCAGGATCCCCCATTTCCAATTCATATAGATTCATCCAACTCTTTATAACAATAAAGAAGAAGCATCACCCGTATGAACCCAACTGCACAGCTGGGAGTAAAAAAACGTTTACATGTTTTTACATCCAGTCACTCCTTTTGTCAAAGAGTAAAGACCGGACCTTCCCAGAAACCTTCCCACATGAGTCGTAGTCATGAAAAAGACATGTCAACTGTGAGTCACGTGACCAACTGACTCAAGTTTACACATAAATCGAGCGTAGCAGACCCGTAAGCCCTACGCTCTAACTCGACACCTTAACACTCTTTAACTCACGGAAGGCGTCGCCATAGCAACATTGCTATGACGGGGGAAACCCTGCACACGGCTCCTGTTTGTAATAGGAGTCGGCAGGATAACCCCCCCCCCCCCCCCCCCCCCCCCTCCCTGCCAAGACGTCCTAACGGCTCTGCCCTGACTGGCTCAGCAGAATGAGATAAAATCTCCTAAACCAATCAAGTGGGAAGGAGGGGTTTATTCGACACCCCCTCACAAAAAACCCTTCTTTCCCTACACACAAAAACAACTGTAGCATTTTGAAACCTCCGGTAGAATGCTAATGTATAGCGTAAGCTAATAAAATGCCCGCTACCCACAAAATTTACAGATTTACAACAAAACAAGTCGTATGTGTGTGAATCCTACACCCGTTGACTATGTCGTACATAGCAAAACGCTGACCGAGAGTAACGGCTAGGCCGTGGAACGTGTGTGTACGAGTATTACTGCAACTAACACAACAGCGTTGTGGAACACATATACTTTGTTTAAGCAATGGAATACCACCAGTTTCTACCTGCATGTGGAGCGTCAGGCTAATAGAACCTCCTACGACTGAGTGTATGCTTGCAGACGAGCTTAATCTCGTAACACAACATGACTCATCTCTCAACGTAACAGTGCAGATTCATATTTACGCAACCCCATCATATGATTTGTTGAAGATACACACAGTTTCTTTGGCCAAAAACATAGTTCCCCTTATATCGGGGAACTTTTTTATTTGATATGGCACAAAAACACAATCATAAGGGGCCGGGGAGGGTGTAGAGGAGAGGGGGCACAGAGGGGAAAAGTCACTCTTAGCGGCGTCTGCCACCTCGCGCCGCTCGAGTCTTGCCACCCCGAGGAGCCCCGGAGGGACGGTAGTTAACTGTCTGCTGGTCTCGACGTTCCCTACCGTCTCCTCCGGTCGTGGATGGGTCGGCGGTAGCAGAAGCGCCGTCTCTTCTCCTGGCCTTCTTGGAGGGGCCAGCAGCGGCGGTAGAGGCAGTGGTAGGCACGGCGGAGGAAGCTCGACATCGTGGAAGCCTTCTGACTCCACCGGCAAGGAAGGGAGGCGGAAAATGGGGTTGAAGAACGGATCTCTCCTCTGCCATCTCTCTGCACGTTGAGGTCATCAACCGCAGGGCCTTCCCGAACAGTCCAGCATCGGAGAGGTTGGCCGTCAGAAGAGGGGTTCTCTTCTTCTCCGGCACTCGAGCCTGCTCCAGCCAAAGGTGGCGCTGGGTCAGGGTGGTCAGGGTGGCCAGGGCGCGCGTCTTCCCCGAGGCTATGGCCAGCACCTGAGTAAGGTGCAGGACAGCTCCTGCCGCCTGGGTGATCTGATCGCATTTTACCTCGGTCAGATCCACGCCGCCCGTCATAATCCCCGATACAAATCTAGCTAGGTGGCCGATGTTAGAAGCCGCATCCAGCGATTGTCTACCAGCGATAAATGACTGGTCACCCCAATATGCCAATCGCCTAGCCGATCTTCCATGGAGAACCGGCTTGCATAATGGTTCCCACACCACATCCGGACAGAGGAGAGCGGCCATCGGACTATCAAGCCGTGGCACGCCCTCTCTCATACCTTTGACCAACCCCGACACCCGCGTAACTGGTACGTAGGCGGGGGTAAGTCCCATGATGTGAGACACCGCCTGACCCTGACGAACATAGGCCCCCATTGAGGGGAAAAATTGGTAGACAACGTCCACCCCTCTCACCGGGCGACGCTGCCAGAGATGACCTATGAGATCGTCAGGGACAGGAGCAGGCAATGGCAGCGGCAGCGGCACGCCGTTTGCAGTGGCGGCTACCGCCATGAACTCGGGAAACAAAGCCTGCAGTTCCCCCTGCTGACCTTCCTCCACCGAACCCGCATCCCTCACATGCAGCAGGCTTCGACCCATTGAGGAGCCACAGTCTGATGTGGCTGATAGCAGGGCATCCTGCTGATGAGGCCGAGGTGGTTCCCCGACATCTTCGAACAAGGCGTCCCAAGGAGCCATTTCTCCCCCCTCCGGTGTTTCCTGGATAGGAGGGATACTCTCCTCCACAGGACCTTTAAACAAGAATCCGTCCGACTCTTCCATGAAGTCCTCAGTTTCCATCGGAAATCCAGAGTCGGACGCATCCTCGCTGGTCTCCAGCAATTCTCCAAACCCAGGCCGTTCGCGCCTGCATGCCACCATCTTGCGACGTGAACGGGCAGACCCGAAAAGTTTGCGTCGCAAATCCTCCGGACCCAAAACAACCGCCCGTTCAACAACGGACGATTCCCTGGAACCAGAGTCGAGATCAGGCCATCGCCGGAGCGACGGCAGCGATGCCTCGGCTCCTCGGAGAGGCAAACTACCCATCGGCTGCCTCCTGGGCTGGGTCGGCAACCACGAAAGTGGCAGCAGCCCCGCACCAAAACGCACGACGGAGGCGGGAATGGAGAACCGCTGGTGAAGAGTAGGTCTACTCTCCGAAGAAAACATTATGACTTAGCTTTTCCCTTTTAACAGATATGAGAGAAGAAAAAACTAAGCACAATGTAGACTCGTCACAACTCTTTTCAACTAACAACA
Source organism: Notolepis coatsorum (assembly GCF_963971535.1). Classification (NCBI taxonomy): domain Eukaryota; kingdom Metazoa; phylum Chordata; class Actinopteri; order Aulopiformes; family Paralepididae; genus Notolepis; species Notolepis coatsorum. The sequence continues at coordinate 123,572,534 of NC_140170.1, read as the reverse complement.
CGTCAAGTGGGGTACTACCGAGGCACTTCCTTGTGGTGAAAGCGAGAAGGAGGAAAGCAGGTGACCACACACCTGCTTATGAAGGTAAGCTAACGAGGTGTGTGGTCAGATGAATACTGGTATTAAAGGTACATTTGTGGAATTTATTCAGTGCGCGTGCACGTACGCGAGGGAGTGCATGAGTGATGCCGAGCGGAACACTGTTATTTTACAGGTTTCCCCATAATTATTACAATCAAACTCCTTCAATTAAGTGACAGAACTTCGTTCAGCAGTGAAACGCTGTTATTTGGCAGGTTTTTCCTACATTTACGATGAAACACCTTCAATTAAGTGACATAGCTTAAGTTCAGCAGTGAAACACTGTTATTTTACAGGTTTTCCCATAATTATTACAATCAAACTCCTTCAATTAAGTGACAGAACTTCGTTCAGCAGTAAAACGCTGTTATTTGGCAGGTTTTTCCAAAATGATTACAATCAAACTCATTCAATTAAGTGACAGAACTCAAAGTTCAGCAGTGAATTTTTTTTTACAGATATTTGCTATATATTCTCTGTATTTTTACAGCCCAACTGCTGTATAAAAATTCAAAATTACATTCAAATTACCTATTATTTGAAATCCCTTTAAAAGTATCTGGACAAGACATTTTTCTTTTTTAAATGTCAATGCACATTAGGGAAAATTAATGATGTTCAAATAAAAGCCCAAGTTCTAATCTATCGGTTTTCATTTCATGTTTCAATCTGCTCCAGAGGCTGATATAAAAGGTTTTATTAACTGAAAATCTTTCCAAAAAACCCTAATTGCATAGGTTTTAATAGGAGTTTTTAGTAGGCGTTTTATGTCTAAATGGGTTAAGTATTCATTTTGCATGGTCTCAGCTGCACTCCAGTTCAACAACCCACAAGCAAGCACTCTTCTCAGTATATTTGGAGTTCATACATACAGTTGATATACCTTGCAAAAGTCAGTACAGTTAATGTGTCAAAAGTAGAAATAAGCATGTAAAAGCTATATTCTCCAATGTGGATGATAATCTACCAATGGTGAAAAGGAAACGACTATATATAGCATAATATTGTATAGTGCTGAGAGATGAGTCGGAGGTGGTGTCTCGAAGGAGAGCGGTATTTATTAGCACAACATTTTATATGGAAATCACAACATTTATATGGAATGTCACTGTAAACCAGTGTTAATTTTGGCAGCTATTTTCATTTTAGTTTTCGTCTTAGTAATGTGTCAAGTGCTCCTTTTTCGTTTATCATATTTAGTCATTTTCATTTATTTTTTTCGTTTAGTCAGTTTTAGTCAACTAAATGTCTGAGCATTTTAGTAAACGGATGACATTTTTGTCTATTTTTAGTCAATGGAAAAAAACTTGGCAGAAGTCAGAAATAGTCAACATGGAACATATTCTGATTTAAATTGCGTATTTATTTTTTAACCTAGGGGAATCTGAGTTGGCGGCACAAGTAATACACAGGAAGGGTGCACTCACTGTCGATCTGTGAATGGAGAAATAACTTAATAAGACAGTCACATTATCTCTGGCCTTGCTCACCTGGCAGCGATTTATTTGAAAATATTAAATAACAGTAACAGCAGCCAGTGTAACAGTGTCAACAACACTAACAGGATACTGTGTTTTGTAAACAAACAAACACAGTACAGTAGTAGTTGAACTTGAGTAGATAATAGTACAGTACAATAGTGTATAGTACACACAGTAGCAATCTGATTGCAATCTGCTTGCATAAACATAAAATGATAAATCACATTTTTAGGTTGTTGTGTAAAGTGCCACATGGTGATGGAAGGTCTGGTTAGGGGTTAGATTTAGAGGTGGTCTAGGTTTGGTTAGGGGTTAGAGTTAGAGATGGTCTAGAGGTCTGGTTATGGCCTCTATTAACCAGACCTAGACCACCTCTGACTCTAACCCCTAACCAGACCAAGACCACCTCTCTGACTCTAACCCCTAACCAGACCTAGACCACCTAGGCTCTTACTCTAACCCCTAAGTTAAGTTTGGTGATGGTCATTGGTCAGTGCTGGGCTGCTGCTGGCAGCGGTTTATTCTATAACAACATGATACTGTAAACTAAACACAGTAGTACACACTGATTGTAATCTGCTTGCATAAAAACATACATTCTGAGGTCAGTGTACTGTTAAAGTGCCACATGGAAGAGGTCTGGTTAGTGGTTAGAGTTAGAGGTGGTCTAGGTCTGGTTAGGGTAACTTAGGGGTTAGATTTAGAGGTGGTCTGGGTCTGGTTAGGGGTTAGAGTTAGAGGTGGTCTAGGTTTGGTTATGGCCTCTATTAACCAGACCTAGACCACCTCTGACTCTAACCCCTAACCAGACCAAGACCACCTCTCTGACTCTAACCCCTAACCAGACCTAGACCACCTAGGCTCTGACTCTAACCCCTAAGTTAAGTTTGGTGATGGTCATTGGTCAGTGCTGGGCTGCTGCTGGCAGCGGTTTATTCTATAACAACATGATACTGTAAACTAAATACAGTAGTACTAGTAGTACACACTAATTGCAATCTGCTTGCATAAAAACATACATTCTGAGGTCAGTGTACTGTTAAAGTGCCACATGGAAGAGGTCTGGTTAGTGGTTAGAGTTAGAGGTGGTCTAGGTCTGGTTAGGGGTTAGAGTTAGAGGTGGTCTAGGTCTGGTTATGGCCTCTATTAAAGAGAAGAGGGTCTATACCAGAGAAAACAAAGCAGCAAGGAGCCAATGGCCGACATCAGCTAAATAGGCTAGCCAGGTAGGCTACTGACACCAGGCCACACACAGCTTTGGCCAACGGCCCAACGCTACCCAAGCTACACAAACGACCAAGACAATTCATTCACACACAGCACATGTCGTATCTCCAAATGTTGTGAAGTAACATATGTTTTGCCTGGAAAAAAACATCGTTATTAACAAAACATTCGGGAGGGGAAGGAAGGAAGAGTGGGGTAATGTCATGACATTTTCATTCATCTTACCTGCACCAAGGAACGCAGGGCGAAAGGCCGCAACACAGGTCTCCACGTTGACGAAAGGCCTCTCGCTGGCGGGACAAAAATAAGCTATGGCCGGAGCCTTGTCATGGTGCAGGCCCGACTACATCTTCTGTCAAAGATGATGTCGTAGTCAGAGTGCCAGAACCCCCTGCTATTCTCACGGCTAATGTCAATGGTCGTAGCACAAGCTAACAGCTAACTCTAGGCATCAAGCTAACGTTCCCAGCCGAGCGCAGCCGGCAGCTAACGTCGTAGCTAAACAGCTAACTGGCTAACAGTTAGCTCAACCCGGCTATCGCTAACCATTAGCTAACGCAGAAGCAAGCTATGCGGCTACCACTGAACAACTGTACAACGTGAGAAAAGCAATACAGGTGCTGACACCAGGCCACACACCGTTAGCTACTAGTACTACAACAGCTAGTCGGCCAGTTTGGCTCCAGAGAGAGAGAGAGAGATCCACGGCGGGAATAGAATAGAGTTAATAGAATAGGTTAAAAACTCACCAAACGTCCAAGAGGATGGAGACAACCGCGTGGAGTTGACGAAGTTCATCTGCCAAACGACCATCCTCTTCATCTTGGCTGCATAGCCACAACACTGGTAAACAAACTACCCTCCCACTCAGGGCAGTATGGGGTAGAACACATAGTAGCATACTACATGAACCTAGGCGTCCACAAAGACGACTTCAAACTGGAAATAGTAACTACAGATGAGGTACTCAAAAAACTGAGCGCCCTCCAACCAAACAAGGCCACTGGCCATGACAACATCCCCTCCAAATTCCTCAGAGACTCAGCAGCAGCCATCACCCCAGTCATCACACACATAATAAACCTCTCCATAAAACAGGGACACGTCCCCAAGGACTTCAAAATTGCGAGAGTAACACCCCTGCACAAAAAGGGCAGCAAATTAGACCCGGGTAACTACCGCCCTGTTTCTATCCTTACATCCATCTCGAAAGTCATGGAAAAAATAGTATACGAACAGATCGAAAAATACCTCGCGGAAAAAAATCTAATCTACGAATTCCAATCTGGCTTCAGAACATCCCACTCCACTGACACATGCCTTCTCTACTTGAACGACCACATCAAACAAGAGGTGGACGCGGGCAAATACTGCGGCATGGTCATGCTGGACCTACAAAAGGCCTTCGACACTGTCAATCACACCATTCTGATTGACAAGCTAAAAGCAATTGGTTTTGATAGTTTATCAGTGAGCTGGATACAATCCTACCTGGAGGGGAGGGAACAGATGGTGGAAGTAAACGGTACCCTATCCCCCCCCCTCACAGTGAGCTGTGGTGTTCCACAAGGAAGCATACTAGGACCGCTACTATTCCTAATTTATGCAAATGACATGTCGTCAGCTTGTGACTGCAACTTGTTCCTGTTTGCGGACGACTCAGCCCTGCTGGTCTCTGACAAGAACAAGTTACAGGTTGAAAAAGCCCTCAGCTCGGAACTAGGCAAAATCTGCATATGGCTCGCCGACAACAAACTATCATTACACATGGGCAAAACAGAGTCCATTCTCTTCGGTTCAAATAACAAACTCAGCAAGACTGACGACTTCTCGGTTACAGTGGGTGACAATATTGTCACAAGGAAAGATGAAATTACCTACCTGGGTTCCATCCTAGAGGCTAATCTTTCCTGTGACAAAATGGCATCCAATGTAATAAAAAAAGTCAACCAACGAACGCGATTCTTGTACCGGATCTCCTCTCTGGTAAACAAGAATACCCTGAAGACTCTAGCAGGAGCACTCATTCAAGGGTACTACGACTATGCTTGCACCTCATGGTACCAAAGCACCTCAAAGGCACTAAAAAACAAATTACAAACATCTCAAAACAAGCTAGTCAGACTACTACTTGACCTGACTCCTAGAACCCACCTCACCCCTGCCCACTTTGACAACCTAGGATGGCTTAGAGTAGACGACAGAGTACAGCAACTTGCAATGGGCCTGGTCTACAAGATACACTACGCGACCAAGGTACCCATGTACATGTCAAAATACTTCCCAAAGGTCAGTGAATACCACGATCACAACACCAGAGGGAGCTCCACAAATCATGTAAAACCCAGATTCGGCTCAAACAAGGGACTAAACACGTTTCGCAATTATGCCACATCAATGTGGAATGCCCTGCCTAAAGCTGTAAAGGAATGTGAATCACTACCCACCTTCAAAAACACTCTCAAAAAACACCTACGTGAGACTGCAATTCGAAACTGGCCCCTACAAATGTCCTAACCTAGTTGTACAGTAAATGACCAAGTAAGGCTTTGTCAACATTCCAATGTACAGTGTAAAATGTGTGTGTGTCCCCTACCCAACCCCCCCCCCCCACCTCCAATGTACAGCCCTCACCCAACCCACCCAACCCCACCCCACCAACCTCCTCCAATGTACAGTTTCTACGCCAAATGTATATACACTCCTTTTCTGGACACTTTTGTATCACAAACAGTACTGTATTTGCAAATCTGATATGTCATAAATGTATAGATGTAGCAGTACTGTCTATCTGTATGTCATGTATGTCATATATGTTATGATGAATTGAAAATGGGGGACCCTGGTGGAAACAAGACGAAAGTCTTTCTCTGGTCTGCATCCCCTTAACAATTGTATGTATTGAGATGTACTGTACTGTACCCATTCTGCAATCTGTTAATAAACTTTTCAATCAATCAATCAATGCGCTGTCTCTAGGTTAGCTAACGCTTTAGCTAAGCTAGCTACTAGCCGACATCATCATGGCTATATCCCGACTGCACCATGACAAGGCTCCACCATAGCTTTTTTTTGTCCCGCCAGCGAGAGGCCTTTCGTCAACGTTCCTTGGTGACCGACCGACTGATAATGACCGACCTCTTTGTCTTGGCTGGCATAACTAAGCATAACCTCCAAAGCTGCACGCGCGAAATAGTCAAACGCAGCTGACGCACGCCGGCGTACTACACATGATGTAACCACTCCCTTCGTTGAAACCAATAGTATGTCTGCTGCAGAGCCCCAGAGCTCCAATAGTGAGTATGTCTGCAGACCCAGGAACAAATCAGACACATTCTACAAACGTGTCTAATGTGAAATATATAAGCATATAAGCAAAACTAGATTTTAGGTCTGTGATGAAAAAGGGCCTCGCGGGAAAGGGGGCCTCACAAAAAAAAATAAAAAAATAAAAAAAAAAAATAAAAAAAAGAATAAATCATTTTTTTTTTTTTTTTTTTTTTTGCGAGGCCCCCCTTCCCGCGAGGCCCTGTGCGACCGCACTGCTCGCACACCCCCTGAGGCGGCCCTGTGCGTGTGTGTATATGTGTATGTATACAGTATATACAGAACAATGCTATAAACATCATGTATGAATATGTATCATGTATGAATATGTGCAGGTATATATGTGTATAAAAAATGTAGTCTTCAGGCGTAGGGCCCGGCAAGCTATATAGTGCTTCTCCCTAGCCCTTTTCGGACAATGCTGCAACAGCAGCTGGTAAAACTTGCGATTTATGACCATTGTCATGTGTCCAATATAAAAATGTACTGAACTGAAAACAAGAATGTTATTCATCCTCTTTCTTCCAGTGCTGCTGTATCTTGTTTCGCTTCATTTTAGTCCTGATGGCTCTGGATTCTCTGTAATACACACAAACAGAAATACTATTTCAATCAACCTCATGGAGAAATAAAGAAGAAATTGCATCAGATTGTTGTCCAAATCTTAAGAATTTGGACATGAGAGAGACCATTCTGATCTTGTGAGCTCACGTTTCACTGCCCACATCATTCTGGCAAATCTCCATAGAGAGAAGTTTGTAATCTACAAGAAGAGGTGGTTTAGGTGTGACAACAGTGAGAAGCAACTGTTCATTTCAAAACACCAATGGCGGAGGTTAGCGTAGATGCTGCTATTAACATTAGTTATATCTGAAATTAAATTAGTTTCTTAATTGGAAGAGCAAAGAACAGCACTGAAGGTTTTTTTTCCTGTGGAAACTGTATTCGCTTTACTCCCGACCTTGTGGTGGAAATAATTAGATTTACCTGAATAGAGGTTGATCCGATCACCTGCCAAATAGTTTTGAAAAAAGGGACATGAAATAAATCACAAGAAACATAGCGAAAGTAAGACCTTTCGTAAATAAAAAGGATGCAGAGAAACGTATTCATGCTTTTGTATCAAGTCGGCTTGACTATTGTAATGCACTGTTCACTGGTCTTCCCAAAGCAACCATTGGGAAGCTTCAGCTTATCCAAAACTCTGCAGCTCGATTACTAACTCATACAAGGAGAAGAGAACATATCACTCCAGTCCTGGCCACTCTGCACTGGCTTCCAATAACTCATAGAATTGATTTTAAGGTCCTTTTCCTAACATATAAAGCTCTTAATGAGCAAGGCCCAAAATACATAGCAAATTCCCTAGTTAGTTATCTTCCCTCAAGAACGCTACGGTCATCCACTACAGGTTTACTAGACACGCCCAGAAACCAAAAGAGGATAGGAAGTATGGCATTTGCCAACTATGCCCCAAAACTATGGAACACACTACCAACACACATCAGAAACGCCAGCTCCATACACATTTTTAAAGGAAAATTAAAAACGTACCTATACAGTCTAGCTTACAAATAGTTATGGCTTGGAAAAACCTGATGGATCCATGAGGCTAGGATAAGCCTTGTGGACCCAACTTTTTAGATGAAGGAACGGGTACATACGCACACAATACACGACCACTGATGGATCCGTAAGGCTTGGAAAAGTCTTGTGGACCCAACTCTTTAGATGAGGGAACGGGTACATACGCACACAATACGCGGCCACTGATGGGTCCATGGGGCTTGGATAAGTCCTGTGGACCCAACTCTGGCCACTGACCACATGAGGGAACGGGTACATACGCACACAATACACGGCCACTGATGGATCCATGGGACTTGGAAAAGCACTGTGGACCCAACTATGACCACTGATAAAAACGTAACTACACTAGCGTTATAAGAGTTAAACATTGCTACCTACCATACAAGTGCATTGGTTTAGTGCACTTCCGGTTGCTACTGAGCGGACATGTTTGTGCGGACCTGTTCTCCCAAACTGGTAAGCAAATGACTGTTTTTACGTTATTTTCATTTTTACGTTACTATTATTATTATTATTATTATTATTATTATTTTTTTTTTTAAACATTGATCTTAACTGATCAGTGTGACTTTATTGCTTTTATCGTTATATATGCCTATATTTGTGTACAGTACTTTGAGCTACATGACATGTATGAAAGGTGCTTTATAAATACTTACTTACTTACTTACTTACTTACTTACAAGTAATCAAATGAATTAACAGCAAACTCACCAGTCACTACAGCCAGTCATGCTCTGATATCTTCGATATGAGTGACAGGACCTTGGGATTGACTGCGAGACACTTCTTATTGCCTTGTTTGTGGACTTTTGAGCCCTTGTCCGGATTTATCTTGAACATGCATCTGTAGAGGAGTGGTACATAAAAGGATTGACATCGTTATCAAATGGTGTACATTTACACAATTCCGTTCATTCTCACATTGGTGGGCCTTGGCTGCATACCGTGATACTGCTATAGCCTATGTGTGTGCTGCTCTCAATGAATGTTTGAAAGAATGGGCTCTGTCACTCATGCCCTGCCTTCTGCACTGCATTGATTCACTCTCAAACTGCTACAAGGACTTTATGATTAAAAGTTCATTATACTGGTAAATGAATTAAAAGATGAAAAAAATATACAATTACCTTTGAAGAAACTCCATTGTTGCACCCAGCTCTACAGGATAGTCAATGTTGAGGGCATAATAGATCATGAACATGGCATTAACCGCTTCAGTGAACGTTGAGACTCCATCATTGATCACCATCATTGGTCCACTGCTACCATGAAGACAGATGCAGTCAGTGGGCTTTGTCCTGTGAAGGTATGACAGATGCACGCGCACACACACACACACACACAGAGAAAAATAGACAAAACTGAGCTGACAAGTTTTAACATTAGCCAAAATGCGGGCGGCTAGGTGGCGCAGTGGGCAAGGCGTTCGCCACCAACGCAGGAGATGCTGGGTTCGAGCCCAGCTCTCGGCGTTGCTACCAGCTTGGTTGGTTGTTCATACTAATACAATTGGCAGTATTAGGGGGTGGGAAGCTGGTGGGTGGGGATTGGACGTTGTGGACAGCGACTCCTACAGGTCAGTTGGTGCGCCTGCGCAGTAGAATCAGGAAGCAACAAGGGCGGCGTGTCTCTCCCACGCAGACCCTCGCCGCTGAGAGATCGCTCTGTGCAGGTGAAAAGATGCGACGGCTGCCTCCTTGAGTACCGGAGGGGACACGTGATGCAAGGCTTCGTCCACATTGCAGCCGGCTTGTGGGAGGCATGGCCTAACAGCGTTCGAGACAGGGGAGGGTAGGGGGAAGGGTAGGGTAATTGGACAATACGAAATTGGGGACGGGAGAAAAATAGAAAAATGGGGAGAAAAAGTAGATAAAAAAAACATTTATTTCTCGATAATTCACCGCTGTCATGGCCAACGCGCAATAATGACCGCTGTCAGGGGCAACAGAGCGCTATTGACCAATCACAATCAAGCATTTTGATCGCAGTCACGAAAGCTAAGCATTACCATTATGCACAACTGCACTACATCAGTGCAATCAAGTCCACACACCTGCCGGGTGCCGGCGATGACAGAGGAGCCACAGAACAACTGAGTCTGCATTTTAACTCGTCTTGTCGATGGTGTAAAATGAATTAGGTATATTGTTAGTAAGTTAGCCATGTAATAAGCGGGATAATGTATAGCTATACTCTGTCAATGTCGCAAAATAATTGACCTTCACTGGGTTTAGAACACCTCGGCTGTGCCTTGGTGTTCCAGAACGCAGTATCGGTCAATTATTTTGCGACAATGACAGAGTATAGCTATACATTATCCTTTACTTAACTTACCACACAGCAATATGCATGGGGTTGTGGGAAGATCCTGAGAGTTCACATCTGCTGCAAGACAGGTATCTTCAACATTTATGAGCATCATGTTTTGGTCTTCTTTGAAGTGAGCTAAAAGCAGTAACACAGTCCCAACGGAGTCATCACAACCCGCAGCCTGGATTTGAGGTTGGAGTTTTCCTGCAATACTATCTCTTTCTGGGCGCAGACACTTGAAAAATCCCAGGACTCTTTTGTATTTTACATTCATGGCCTCTTGGAATTCTTCATTTATCTGGACCCCGGTCAGTTCATTGAAATGAGCGTTCAAGCCAGTTGTGTTGAAAAGATAGGGCCATTCTTTTTTCAAAGTCTGTGTGTCTTTCTCATCTAGGACATCTCTTCTCTGGGAGGCAAACGTGTTAGTCATCAATGCTTCTATTTTCTTCTCATCTTTCTCATTTTCCTCAAACATTTTATGTAGCTCCTCTTTCATCTTCCTCTGTGATTCGTCATTTGCAGCACGCAGTTGAGGTTCTGGGTTCACACATCCATAAGAAATTTTCCTTCGTGTCTTTCCCTTGTCAACACTGCTGGGCTGAGTCATCGTTGGTGGACCTATCCTTTTGTGGTTGTCCACTCTGCATTGTAGTTGTTTTGCTAGATAATCGTAGCCACTACCTATGACTTGATCCTCCATCACATCCTTGAAGGATTTAGGATAATCCAGTACCATCTTGCGGGCAATTTCATTCAAATGTTTCTTTTGAGGATGTTTGCAGACAACCAGGATTTCTGCGGAAATCAACCTGACTATTTCTCTTCTATGCCTCGCCGTTGGCCGCTCTTTATTCTCCAATGTTTTTAGTATATGCGACGGCATGATGTTCCACTGTATCTTGAAACTGAAGTGCCAGTTATTGTCCAGTGCTGCTGTTCCCTTCTCACGGCTGATGGAGCACTCATTGGTGGAGGACAATGAGGACGTCGGCAGACCTGGAATACAGTAAACCATAATTAGCACAGATATGAGAGATTGGTTGTTTTGCCTCTGAGACAATATCATTTGTATTTTAAATGAAACAATGAACTATGAGGTAAAAGTTCAGAATGTCTGCTTTCAATTCATGTGTTGTTTTTTAACATACATTGAACCATTTTAGAATAGTGCCATTCTGTATGACAGGTGTTTCTTTTTTTTTTAAACACATTTACATAGTCAGTAAGAAGAGTTTTGGGCCGACCATTTACCAATTGAATGAAACCTTCAACATCCCTAACAGTATACATGGTAAATGTACGCACTTTTATTTGTGATGGGGCATAGTCTTGGCATGAACGGAGGTGACAAGGAGCTTGTAGGCGAGCTTAGGCAGGAGTCAAACAGCGCATCCGCATCTCTGTCTGAAGTGGTGTTGGGAAAGTCTGTAGAGGGGTCCAAAATGGTAGTGAATGATAACGTTATTTTCAAAACAGGCACAGAGGAGTATTATCATATTGTTTGGACCACCACCTCTGCAAGTACACTACTCAGTGCGACCATGGTTGGATGTTAACAGTGAAGACGGCAACAAATTGAGCCCACAATATGAAACTCAAATTTGAAGCTTAAATCAGTGTATTTAAGGGGGGTAGGCTCCCAGATTTCTATGTACTTTTTATTATAATCTCTGCATTTGTCATAATGTCTCGATGGTAATCAATAGATTATGATGATAGGTGCATCCTGGTTCGGCTTCTGACGCACAACTAGGCCGTCCAATTAAACCTGCTGGTTTGAGTTTTGATTGGGTGGAGGTAAATCTTCCCCTGACCCCTTATCCATTATGGATTTTGATTTGACATCATAATTTATTGATTACCATCGAGACATGACAAATGCAGAGGTTATAACCAAAAAAAGTACACAGTACATTTCACAGAGTAAATTCTACTCAAACTGAGTACATTTGACTCAAACTGAGTAAGATTTTACCCAAACCAGTTTGAGTAAAATGTACTCAGTTTGAGTACAATTTACTCAGTTTGAGAAAAAATTACTCTGTGAAATGTACTGTGTATATCTGGGAGCCTACCCCCCCCCCCCCCCTTAATAGGAGAACCCATTAGAACCCTAATACTTGAACTCATTCCATGTGTACCTCATTAAGGCAGCAGCTAATTATGTAATGAGCACAGTGCAATCTTCTTTCTGGTCGTAACAGACCTCTCAAGTATTGTCATTTGAAAGGAAAGTGTGCACAATGGTTTTACTTACTGCTGCTGACAGAAGAAAAAATGCCTGAACTGGCAGGAAAGGCTGTAGACGGGCTACTGGAATCTCCTTCCGATTCTCTGCTGTTGTAACCTAAAGATAGATACTTTATTAATCCCATTTTGTTAAACAAAAGTCAGTTTGACATACACTCTACTATATAAAAATGATGACATGCTCAAATAGAGTGACAGTCAATGTTTCACTTACTCTTGGCATGAGCAAGTAACTTTCTGGATTCCACCGGCTTCAGGACACCTTCAAGTTCATGCGGTTGCAAAAACTGTAGATCGTCCACACTATTCACTCCGAGGCTGTCAAGTAAATCCAGTAGTAAAGGTTGTAGTCCAGAGCCTGGAAGCACTGCAGTTATGTAACTGGCCAGGTCACCCATGACTACAAAGAAAGATAAACACAGCTTGAGCCCAGATTTAGCTAAAAGCTAGCAGGTGAAAAGATGCGACAGGCTGCCTCCACATGTATCGGAGGGGACATGTGATGCAAGGCTTCGATCCTCCCTACAACCGACCAGTGGGGGGCATATGCGAGCAACAATCAGGACAGGGGAGGGAGAATTGGCACAAGAGGTAAATTGGGATGGGGAGAAAAATCACAGAAAAAGCTGAAAAAGTAGATAAAAAAAAAACAGTAATGAAAGCTGTTTAGGATGGTAGTTCAATGCTAAATAAATACGGCTGTTTTTATTGGCTCACCTGGGGTGGCATTGGCTGAGGGACACAGCTGTTTGATGCCAGGTCCTCCTTGCAGTGTGTGGAAGTGTTGAAGACACTGAACGCCCAACTGCTGACACCTATCCTGCCACTTTGCCTAAGTCTGTCCTCAGTGTGTGTGTGTGTGTGTGTGTGTGTGTGTGTGTGTGTGTGTGTGTGTGTGTGTGTGTGTGTGTGTGTGTGTGTGTGTGTGCGTGTGTGTGTGTGTGTGTGTGTGTGTATGAATGAGAATGATTTGGATGCCTATACTACATGAGTTATATATGCCTCGTGCAGCAATTTAGAATTTAGAATGTATGTACCCAATCAATTATGAATCGAATCATTACTCCCAAGAATCAAGATCAAATATAACTGAGATTCCCATCCCCTCCCCAACTAATCAGCCACCCCATATATCGTCAGTAGCGAATTCAGTAAGCTACTGATCCAGAACACTGTGTTTAAGGGACAGGACTGTCATTCCACATAGACTATATGCAGCTAGTGGATACAAGTCCAAACACTGTTCAGCATTGATGCAAACCATTTGTCTAGCTGCTTCTCCAAGGTTATAGAGGCCATACTCTGCCAGATAGGATGACGAGTGTGGTATCACCAAGAAGTACACACATTTGTTTTCCTTCATCAGAATGAGCTCAATTTGTCCAAATTCCACTGACTCTTCATTCTTAATGCATAGAAAATAGCCTTTCCTATACAGGGTACCCTTCCACTGCACTTCTGTGGACACCAACTCAGGATGTGGGAGCGAGCTTGCTTTAACCGCATCACGCACTTGGGCACTGTACAACTCAGTGTGGTAAGGAAACATGTTTTTTACTTGCAAAGTTGCAGGAAAGAAAGAGCTGGAGTTCAGATATGACTGAAGCAGCTGATGATTCTTTGCAAGTGTCTTACACACATTTTTGAAGTTCTGTGTCCTCCTTATGGATCTTTTGAAGTATGAGTGTTTGCTCTCAAACCTCATTGTCCACAACCGTATGAGTGGACCAAGTTTCATGATCAAAGAGGGATAGTGGACGAGGTAGTGATGTTTTGGTTTGAGTTTCTCTGTGGGAAATAGTTGTTTCCTTGTTTCAAGATAATCTTGAATCTGAACATTGAGGAAACAGATCTGAGGGACAGATATATTGGGGGCACAGACCAACTCACAAAGCTCTTTCAGCAAGATCAGTAACTGCCACACTGGATCCTTAGTATCCAACATCTTATCCCCAATAATCACTGGTAGAAGTCTCAAAAGACACCAATTCTCAGCCGCCTGCCCACCAATCTTCATACCACTTATACTCACTTCACAAGGAGCAGAACCAGCATCAGAACCCACATATTTGAACTGTTCAGCTGTGTGTATGTGAACCATTTCTTCACCTTTACAAAATACCTCAAGTAAAGGGTAAGGTCATAGGCTACTACGCCTTCAAACAAGTCATGGCCTAAGCATGGTGGGAGCCCTGGCTGGCATACATGGAAATACTTAAGAGAGTTGAAAACAGAGTCAAACTTGAGTCCCTTTACATGTGTTGCCTCAGAGTCCTGTAGTTGTCGCAGTGCTTCCTTGTAGGTCTCAACTGTTCTTACCGGAAACCGGTCTGTCGGGTTGTCCATTTCATTTGTAGGCACTAAGCAATACCTGCAGCAGTGACTAGCACCACCTGGCCAGATGAAGTGACCAGTCCATGCCTCTCAAGTTCTCTAATATCTGACAGCATCCGTGCAAACAACTGTTCATGTGCAAAGTACTTAAAGTACCTCTCAGGACACAGAAGCAAAAGCTGCAAGTTGTCAACACTAGAACGATAGATGGCCTCGAAGTTGGCAAGTGTAAAGTAAACTCCTACAATTTTGTGCTTCTTCTTTGATGATCCAAGAGGGTTCACTACCTCAAATGCATCCTGGTACAAGATAAGCTTTAAGCTTATACCTGGCTCCATGAATAAGTCGTTGAACTTGAAAACAGATCCATCGCAAACATCAGTGAACACATTAGTAGAAGCAGCATTCTTTTGTGGCTTCACACACTCTTGCCACACAGCAGGGTCTTTTAACATGGATCGTAAAGTATCCTGAAGTGGGATATATTGTGCATAGCACTCCCTTCTATTCTCGTCTGTGCCAAGATAAATAGCCTGTGGGTGCACATATGAAAAGTTCTTTTGGAAGAACATCTTTCTTCTGTGCCCAGTGGAAAGGTGAGAGCTGCACAGCGAATGCAAAGCTGCTTCTCCCAAAATACTCAAAACACTGTCAATATCAGTCTCAGACAAGTTTGTTTTAGCTTCCATTAACTTTTTCAATTCCTTCTTAGTGTACCGATGACACGTATCATTCAAACTGTCTATTTCTTCAACAATAATCTGTATTGTTGATGATGGAATGAGGCATTTAGCTTGCAGACGCATGTAAAAAAGGCATAGATTTTTTTGATACAGGGCTCTCATTTCAGTGTCATCTGGCATGTCGTCAGATGAACTTGCTCCATGACTTGCATCTAAATCCCTTTGCACCTCAGCGGAATCCTGAGTAGACTGCGATTGTGTAGGGCCAGGGGTTACAAACAACTCTGTTTGATTCATATGCAACTTTGCGATATGGCTAGTGAATGATGATTTTACTTTATAGGTTTTGTCACAATTTGCAAATGGACATTTTACTGTCTCTTTTTTCAATATATGTGATTTCAGATGTGCAATGACATCCCTGAGATTAGTATATTGCTTCTGACAACTTGCGGCCTCACATTTGAATGAACATCCTATATAATTTCTTTGTGAAGCAGAGATGGTCCTGTGGTCACGGTACATATGTGTTTTCAAAGAAGTATACTTCAGAAACTGATGTTTGCAGTCAGCCACACCACAAGGGAATTGCTTGTTTGCTTCATGTCTATGAAGTAACTGATGGTCAACATAACGTTTAAGCGATTTCAATGACAGGCCACAGGACTTACATTTACATGTATGACCAGGCATTTTTCAGAAGTTAAGTATTCCCTCAAATCTCATGTTCCATCTAACAATTCCAGGAAGTTCTGTGTGTGTGCATGTGTATGGATATGACAACAAGTAAGGTATTGGTGTTTAGCAAACTTGTGTATACATGTGGACTAAACTGTCCTAAATCTGCAGATAGGCTAAATGTTGCAACTGATGAAGCGGAACTGCAATCCAAACTGTTGAGACAAAATAAGTGTAAGTGAAGCACAAATAAACTTCAAAAAAGGTTATTTCTAGTGCCATCAGGCAATTAAAAAAAGTTATCTAATTAATCGCATTTTAACCGCATAACCATTTTAGGCCTGATATTTTATATTCTATAATCATATTTTCAATTGCATGTGTCCGGATGGCAGAATTCAGTAATGTATCTACAAAACCTTCTGTTTAATCATCTTTAGTCTAGTAGATAGAGGGGGGTATCATGCACCCCCCGGAAATATACTTCTAACCAGACTTTGTAGATTGGAAAAAAATTATAGGCTATGTTAACAAGTTGTCAGAGTGTCCCATGTATCATTTATATGCAAATTAAGGACATGATTATCAAAAAACCGCAAACAAATCTGTTTAATATATCTCAGCCAATATTGCAGATAACTGAACCAATGATGTGTCTAGACTCATGTTTCGAGGGTCAAAGATCACAATAACACTATCCCTAGAGTGATCACATGTTTCTATGTAAGTGGCCTATGCAAATTTGTGCCGTCAATACAAATTAATCACATTTCTACCCATTAGTTGAGTAGGAAAGCGGATACTATCATGCACCCCCTGGAAATATATTGTTAACCAGTGTTTCTAGATTTGAAAAAAATTATAGGCTATGTTAACAAGTTGTCAGAGTGTCCCATGTATAATTTATATGCAAATTAAGGACATGATTATCAAAAAACCGCAAACAAATCTGTTTAATATATCTCAGCCAATATTGCAGATAACTGAACCAATGAGGTGTCTAGACTCATGTTTCGAGGGTCAAAGATCACAATAACACTATCCCTAGAGTGATCACATGTTTCTATGTAAGTGGCCTATGCAAATTTGTGCCGTCAATACAAATTAATCACATTTCTACCCATTAGTTGAGTAGGAAAGCGGATACTATCATGCACCCCCTGGAAATATATTGTTAACCAGTGTTTCTAGATTTGAAAAAAATTATAGGCTATGTTAACAAGTTGTCAGAGTGTCCCATGTATCATTTATATGCAAATTAAGGACATGATTATCAAAAAACCGCAAACAAATCTGTTTAATATATCTCAGCCAATATTGCAGATAACTGAACCAATGAGGTGTCTAGACTCATGTTTCGAGGGTCAAAGATCACAATAACACTATCCCTAGAGTGATCACATGTTTCTATGTAAGTGGCCTATGCAAATTTGTGCCGTCAATACAAATTAATCACATTTCTACCCATTAGTTGAGTAGGAAAGCGGATACTATCATGCACCCCCTGGAAATATATTGTTAACCAGTGTTTCTAGATTTGAAAAAAATTATAGGCTATGTTAACAAGTTGTCAGTGTCCCATGTATAATTTATATGCAAATTAAGGACATGATTATCAAAAAACCGCAAACAAATCTGTTTAATATATCTCAGCCAATATTGCAGATAACTGAACCAATGAGGTGTCTAGACTCATGTTTCGAGGGTCAAAGATCACAATAACACTATCCCTAGAGTGATCACATGTTTCTATGTAAGTGGCCTATGCAAATTTGTGCCGTCAATACAAATTAATCACATTTCTACCCATTAGTTGAGTAGGAAAGCGGATACTATCATGCACCCCCTGGAAATATATTGTTAACCAGTGTTTCTAGATTTGAAAAAAATTATAGGCTATGTTAACAAGTTGTCAGAGTGTCCCATGTATCATTTATATGCAAATTAAGGACATGATTATCAAAAAACCGCAAACAAATCTGTTTAATATATCTCAGCCAATATTGCAGATAACTGAACCAATGAGGTGTCTAGACTCATGTTTCGAGGGTCAAAGATCACAATAACACTATCCCTAGAGTGATCACATGTTTCTATGTAAGTGGCCTATGCAAATTTGTGCCGTCAATACAAATTAATCACATTTCTACCCATTAGTTGAGTAGGAAAGCGGATACTATCATGCACCCCCTGGAAATATATTGTTAACCAGTGTTTCTAGATTTGAAAAAAATTATAGGCTATGTTAACAAGTTGTCAGAGTGTCCCATGTATCATTTATATGCAAATTAAGGACATGATTATCAAAAAACCGCAAACAAATCTGTTTAATATATCTCAGCCAATATTGCAGATAACTGGACCAATGAGGTGTCTAGACTCATGTTTCGAGGGTCAAAGATCACAATAGCACTATCCCTAGAGTGATCACATGTTTCTATGTAAGTGGCCTATGCAAATTTGTGCCGTCAATACAAATTAATCACATTTCTACCCATTAGTTGAGTAGGAAAGCGGATACTATCATGCACCCCCTGGAAATATATTGTTAACCAGTGTTTCTAGATTTGAAAAAAATTATAGGCTATGTTAACAAGTTGTCAGAGTGTCCCATGTATCATTTATATGCAAATTAAGGACATGATTATCAAAAACCGCAAACAAATCTGTTTAATATATCTCAGCCAATATTGCAGATAACTGAACCAATGAGGTGTCTAGACTCATGTTTCGAGGGTCAAAGATCACAATAACACTATCCCTAGAGTGATCACATGTTTCTATGTAAGTGGCCTATGCAAATTTGTGCCGTCAATACAAATTAATCACATTTCTACCCATTAGTTGAGTAGGAAAGCGGATACTATCATGCACCCCCTGGAAATATATTGTTAACCAGTGTTTCTAGATTGGAAAAAAATTATAGGCTATGTTAACAAGTTGTCAGAGTGTCCCATGTATCATTTATATGCAAATTAAGGACATGATTATCAAAAAACCACAAACAAATCTGTTTAATATATCTCAGCCAATATTGCAGATAACTGGTCCAATGAGGTGTCTAGACTCATGTTTCGAGGGTCAAAGATCACAATAACACTATCCCTAGAATGATCACATGTTTCTATGTAAGTGGCCTATGCAAATTTGTGCCGTCAATACAAATTAATCACATTTCTACCCATTAGTTGAGTAGGAAAGCGGATACTATCATGCACCCCCTGGAAATATATTGTTAACCAGTGTTTCTAGATTGGAAAAAAATTATAGGCTATGTTAACAAGTTGTCAGAGTGTCCCATGTATCATCTATATGCAAATTAAGGACATGATTATCAAAAAACCGCAAACAAATCTGTTTAATATATCTCAGCCAATATTGCAGATAACTGAACCAATGAGGTGTCTAGACTCATGTTTCGAGGGTCAAAGATCACAATAACACTATCCCTAGAGTGATCACATGTTTCTATGTAAGTGGCCTATGCAAATTTGTGCCGTCAATATAAATTAATCACATTTCTACCCATTAGTTAAGTAGGAAAGCGGATACTATCATGCACCCCCTGGAAATATATTGTTAACCAGTGTTTCTAGATTTGAAAAAAATTATAGGCTATGTTAACAAGTTGTCAGAGTGTCCCATGTATCATTTATATGCAAATTAAGGACATGATTATCAAAAAACCGCAAACAAATCTGTTTAATATATCTCAGCCAATATTGCAGATAACTGAACCAATGAGGTGTCTAGACTCATGTTTCGAGGGTCAAAGATCACAATAACACTATCCCTAGAATGATCACATGTTTCTATGTAAGTGGCCTATGCAAATTTGTGCCGTCAATACAAATTAATCACATTTCTACCCATTAGTTGAGTAGGAAAGCGGATACTATCATGCACCCCCTGGAAATATATTGTTAACCAGTGTTTCTAGATTGGAAAAAAATTATAGGCTATGTTAACAAGTTGTCAGAGTGTCCCATGTATCATCTATATGCAAATTAAGGACATGATTATCAAAAAACCGCAAACAAATCTGTTTAATATATCTCAGCCAATATTGCAGATAACTGAACCAATGAGGTGTCTAGACTCATGTTTCGAGGGTCAAAGATCACAATAACACTATCCCTAGAGTGATCACATGTTTCTATGTAAGTGGCCTATGCAAATTTGTGCCGTCAATACAAATTAATCACATTTCTACCCATTAGTTAAGTAGGAAAGCGGATACTATCATGCACCCCCTGGAAATATATTGTTAACCAGTGTTTCTAGATTTGAAAAAAATTATAGGCTATGTTAACAAGTTGTCAGAGTGTCCCATGTATCATTTATATGCAAATTAAGGACATGATTATCAAAAAACCGCAAACAAATCTGTTTAATATATCTCAGCCAATATTGCAGATAACTGAACCAATGAGGTGTCTAGACTCATGTTTCGAGGGTCAAAGATCACAATAACACTATCCCTAGAGTGATCACATGTTTCTATGTAAGTGGCCTATGCAAATGTGTGCCGTCAATACAAATTAATCACATTTCTACCCATTAGTTGAGTAGGAAAGCGAATACTATCATGCACCCCCTGGAAATATATTGTTAACCAGTGTTTCTAGATTGGAAAAAAATGTAGAAAATGATAGCCTACACTGTAAAAAAATTATGTTTTTTCAGGGGAAATTCACTGTATTATTTTACAGATTACTTTTGTTTTTCTACTTTAAGTATAAATGCCATACAAATACAGTAAATTACCTTTTATCTAAATATTAACCATTAAATAAAGGTTGTAATATGTAAATGTATTTGATTTTACTGTAATTTGACAGTAATTATTTGGCAACCATTGATGCCAGACATTTACCGTTTTCTTGCAGCTTTTTTTTCTCTTACAGTTAGAAAAAAAAGCTGCAAGAAAACGGTAAATGTCCGGCATCAATGTTTGCCAAATACTTACTGTCAAATTACAGTAAAATCAAATACATTTACAGATTACAACCTTTATTCAATGGTTAATATTTAGGTAAAAGGTAATTTACTGTATTTGTATGGCATTTACACTTAAAGTAGAAAAACAAAAGTAATCTGTAAAATAATAGTGAATTTCTCGTGAAATATAATATTTTTTTTACAGTGAAATATGTTACAAATCTGTCAGTGTCCCATGTATCATTTATATGCAATGTTTGTTATTAGTACAAAACGTAACACAGCAGCTTCAATTTAGGTCTTCGAGAGATGGCCATGTCTGGACAAGTCAATCAGGGCAAGCTTATTTGACGCATAACTCGCCTAGAAAGGCTTTCGAAATAGTGAAATGCAATGTTGGCCTCAATATTTTCAAAACTAATCGTATGAAAATGTTATGAAACGAACAAGAATGTGGTAAAACATGTAATAAAAACGGAGCTCAACGCATACATTTGATGGTAGAAATTCATTTGTTTTCACTCATACCAAGATGGCGGCGGTCTCGTAACATCAGAGTGTCTAACCTGCACACCATCCACGTGGTACATACATTTACATAGGCTACCACTAGGTGGCAGTGAGATCCTGTAACAACCTCTGTGGAAATATTATCACATTTAAAAAAAAAAATCTCATAACACTTGGTTATAACCTTAACCTAAACAAACGTATTGCTGAAAATATACACTCTATGACTGCTGTCATATACTGCTGCAGAGAACTTTTTCATGCCAAATAAGTAATCTGGTCTTTCCAAAGACATGGGACACGTGTGCACGAATACACCTTAAATGATTTTCGAATATAATGCAGCGTTTTGCTCATATTGAATTCTACCAAGGGTATACTTTTTATTTCTGAATTTCCCATTCTTAATTCTTACATGTGTGCATGAACACATTCATTGCTCCACGTGTTGAGAATTTAGCTGCTGCTTTGCACGAACAAACATGAACGCTAGCATATATTAGTGTTACGGTAAAATACGTGGAAATGTACATTTTAAGACAAGACGACAGTCGCAGATTTCTATTATATAAGGACTATTTGAAAACCATGACTTAATATAAAGGCGCTTTTCCACTGCATGGCAGTAGCGGCCGCTGGGTACTTCGCCACTAGGGGCGCTATACCAAATATTTTGTACAGTACAGTACAGTACCACGCAACACTCATGGCAAGACGTGAGCGATTCGACTCACGCTCACTGCAATGAATCGGCTCTTATGAACAAGTCGCTCAGCTGTTACTACAACAACACACAACCAGTCAAATAAAGTATAGTCTAGACTCTAATTCACAACTTGAAACACAATATATAAATAGAAAAGTTAGAAACAAAACTCGCCCGTCTACAAACACAGGCAGATCTCTCCCTCTCTCCTTCTCTCTCTCACACACAGCGCGACGTGGAATCGATTCGTTACACAATCAGACCTATTATATACCAAGAATAACTTCAGTATGAGTACAGGGCTGTACACATATTTTGCATATTGTTAAACGAGCCAAGGCTAGCTATTAAACTATCGATATGAATCGAAAATCTGGGACCCTGATGTAAACAAGACTTTCTCTGGTCTGCATCCCCTTAACAATTGTGTGTATTGAGCCGTACTGTATTGTACCCATTCTGCAATCTGTTAATAAAGTTCTCATTCATTCATTCATTCAAACATAGACGATCTCTCTGTCTCTCGGATCAATCAAATCAAATAATTAACACATGTATGTTGTCATTTTAAACAACTCACCATTCATTCATTATGCATCAGCAGCAACACAAACACGCACATGGAAACGGGGTAACGTTAACCTTATGTCGACTGTAGTATTGTATGGCCTCGACATAACGTTTAAACGTTAACGTTACTCCGTTTCCATGCACTAAGTGGCCAGCTAAGCTAACGGAGCTAACAGCTAGCAGTAGCTGTAACGTTAAAACGTTATGCGGCATCAGTAGACAACGTATCATGTATTAAACTAGAGTTAAGATCGCTAATCTACCTTGTTGTTGGCTTGTTGATAAAGTATATCCACTCCATGGCATTGTCCATCCAGCCTGTGTTGATGTCCATCCATTGTCCATACATGTCCCTCCACACTGCCTCCATAATATAGCTTGTTGTTAGTTAGCCAAGAGCTGTGTCTTTGTCCATTTCCGCCTCGAACAGCCTGCAAACTACCTGGCGTTCTATCGCCATGCTCTAAGACAAACTCTAACCTTAACCAACTTTGAAAGAGTGCCTAAGCTCAGTGTAGTTGCTGTTGTTGTTGACGAGTCGACTGAACTGCTCTCTGTAAGCCAACCCGAGAAATGCGGCAATGGAAAAAAACTGGCATCGCGTCGGCCAATCAGAGAGCGTCTCCGCGAAATGCGGCTATGGAAATTCTTCATGGAAATTCACACGCTGCTGGCTAGACCGCTTCAAATCGCGCTCGGATTCCAACATAATAGTCATATTTCAACGCACAATGCCGTATGCACTGATTGGCTGTGACGGAGACAGCGATCAAACTGTGACGCGCACGCAGAGCGCTATCGCTTCTTGCCCGGGCGAGAAATACGAAAAAATAAAAAAAAACGTCACTTCCTGCCCATGAAAACGATGTTTTTTTAATTTAGATAATAACGTTATATTGTGCATTGGAAATACAAACATACTTAAAATGAGTAAATATTATTAATTTTAAACATGTTTATATTATTTATAGGGCTATAAAACACAAAAACGAAAAAGTTTTATTGTCTTGTTCTCTGATTTAACAGCAACTGGCCAGCAGGTGGGTCGGCGCCCTAGCGCCCCTAGTGGTAGAGCCGCCACTGCTGCATGGTACCTACTCTACTCTACTCTACTCTACTCTACTCTACTCTACTCTACTCGCTTTAGGTACCTGGTACCATGTTGCTTTTCCACTGCAGATAGTACCCCTGTCACGTGACCGTCAGTGTAGCTGGTTGTCATAGCAACACGCGCACATACACCGGCTAGCAGACATGCGCAGAGACAATGGAGACAATGGAGCATAATATTGAAGGGATGGTGATTTTGATTCTCGGAATGTGGCTGTTTGTCACAGCAAAGAAAAAAAGTTTGCGAAGACTTTTGCTTGAGAAGAGGCTGAAGGCAGCGAGACAAAATACTGCTGAAAATAACCGGAGAATTTGGGAACTCAGAACTCAGAACGCAGACGATGAGACGGCTATGACTCTGAGACAACGGCGACGCAAGAGGGTACGTTAACTAACGTTAGTCAATATATATACGAATAGACCAGTATTATAAAGTATTTAATATTTAATTATAAACTATTTAACTAACTTTAGCTACCACTATTACATATTTAAATGGTATTCTGTGTATGTGTATTTCAGATTGTTCACTCTTTGCTAATAAGTCGCCGCCGCGGACCATATGTTTGGGCATTCAACCGAGCTACCGAGTGGTGGGATGTGATTGTTCCCGGCTTCACGAGCACCCAGTGGCTGCAGAACTTCAGGATGTCCGAAGAAACATTAATGTACCTGTGTAACAAACTGCGTCCAGTGATGGAGAGACGGGACACAACCTTCCGTAGGTGCGTCGCTCTAAAAAAACGAGTGGCCATCGCACTGTGGAAGCTTGCGACCGGCTCCGAGTATAGAAGTGTTGGCCATCTTTTCGGAGTTAGTATAACCACTGTGTGCCGGTGTGTGCAAGAGTTCTGTGCTGCTGCAGAGACACTGTTGGTACCCGAACAAATTATTTTCCCAGGCCAGGTTAAGTTTGCAGAAATAGCTTCCTACACAGAGAACAGATGGGGGCTCCCACAGTGTATCAGTGCTATCGATGGATCACACATACCGATCTTGGCACCACCAGAGTACCACTGCGACTATTTTAATCGGAAAGGCTGGCACTCCATCATCATTCAAGGTGTTGTAGATGGAAAGGGGAATTTCTGGAATGTGTTTGCAGGAATGCCTGGGAGCATTGTTTTCGTGTTTTGAGACTGTCTTCATTGTGGGAGTTAGCCAGCCGTGGCAATCTATTTCCAGCGTGCACCAGGAGCATTGGTGGGATGAATGTTGGCTACTACATCCTAGGAGACTCTGCCTATCCATTGCAAAACTGGCTTTTGAAACGATTCCAGGACACTGGACGGCTGACAGCAGAACAGCAGATATACAACAAAAAAATGTGCAGAGTACGGGTAGTGGTGGAAAATGCTTTTGGTAGACTGAAGGGAAGGTGGCGTTGCCTCATGAAAAGGAATGACTGTGATGTCAACCTGGTCAAATCTATGGTGCTGACTTGCTGTGCTCTGCACAACCTTTGCGAGAGTCATGGAGAGGCCTATGACAACGGGTGGGATGCACCTGCAGCTGCAGAGCATGTGGTGGCACTGGCAGAGGGTGTAGAAGAGGAGGGCCGGGATGTACGTGCCGGTCTGATGCGCTACTTGAATAATTAATTACCTGATCACCTTCAAACTCACTTCAGGTTACACCTCTCCCCAGTGCCTACCAATAGTAATATACAATGTACAGGTGATTAAACTGGGTATAACATATACTGAGTAATAGTGCTAATCAGATATATGTACAGGGTTGTAGTATTGATATGTACAGTGATGCAATAAGTCATACTGGCCAGCAGCCAGAACATGATGAAGAGAAACCTCAGTCCTCACGGTTTAACCAAACCCAGGACACAGAGCCCCTCCAGATTAAAGAGGAACAGGAGGAACTATTTCAAGATCTAGAGGCTGATGGCTCCAATATGACCTTACACCCTGTGAAATATGAAAATGATGGTGAGAATACTCTGTCCTCACAGCTTTACCCAGCACCTCAACTGAACAGATGAAAACAGAACCTGATGGAGAGGACTGTGGAGTAGCAGAACCAGCCAGTAACATATATCCAGCTGGTGAATTAAACTAAAGATGGTCAGCGCTACTCTTCACATTCTTATGGAACTGTAAACAGTGATGGTGACAGTTCTGGAACTGAGATGATATGTTCATAATTCAGATGTTTAGAACGAGGAAGGTTATTTATTTATTTTCTTGCTAGTTCAGTTGTAGCACAGCTTTAACTTGTCCTATTAATTATTTACTGTTCTGTAATGTAGTATAATTGTAAATTGTATTGAACAAATAAATCTTTTGTACCATTTTCCACAAATGTCCCCCTTTTTACCACATTTTTTTTTAAAGGTTATCAGGATTTACTATTTGGTAAATTAATCGCTAAAGCCCTTGAAATAGGAAACCATTATGAAAATGCATGTGTAACAAAACATTTTTTATGTGCAAATAAAGCAAACTATATACATACATAAATCAGTGCAACATAGCAAACAAACACAGCAAACAAATCAGTGCAACAGCAAACAACAAACAATGTAGTGCATATACAAATTGAAATAACAATGAACTTTTCTAAAAACTGCTCCCGGTGGGGGGCTGGCTCTGCGTACTAGCGTGGAGAAGTGCAGGTTGTCACAGCTGCTGTGAGGAGCCGAACTCGAAAACAAGATGTGTGAGAGGTTATTTTCATCGTCAGGGTCTATTGGGGGACAGCCGCATGCACACAAGAAATGCATGTCAAGGGCGGACAGTGTCGTGTGTGGCCCATGTTTTATGCCCTCTTGGTAAGTAATTCTCCAATAAGGAGCGTTTTCATCCAGCTAGGGCAGCTGGACCATTTTCTATGGTTCCTTCCTTCGCCTGGTAGACATACCATCTATGCTGGTCGGGGTAGTAGGAAAACCCTGCCAGGCTCCTCCTAGGCCAACGTATGTCTAGTGTTAGTTATATAGGGGGCTTATAGTAAGGGATGGAAACGTTTAAGGGATGAGCTTTAGGTTTTCTTTTGAACACATGACAGTTGTTAATCTATTGCAAATCATTTTAAGTGTGGATGCTTCAGAAGGTCATACCGGTGCTCTCTCTCTATTTAGTGTATAGTTGTGGTGTTTAGTATACCGCTTCTGTGTACCTATCAATGTTATCAGGCTCCTCAAACACACTGTGCATGCAAAGCAGGCTACAAGCGTGGCCTCTGGTTCAACGTCCCACTGTAGTACTTCCTTCTCGGTGGGCGGGCCTGCTTTAGCTTCTATCTATAGGTGGGCAGCAGCAAGACTGAGTAGTGGTAAATGGTGGGCCTTGTATCCATTACGAAAACAGCTGTATGCGTGATCCAAAATGGCCGACCTGTGAGTTTGTTTATCAATGTGTGCATAGTATTTCGGCAACACTTTTCTCAGTGAGGCTTGGTTGAAATCACCTGCTACTATGAAGGCAGTGTCTGGCTGTTTCCTCTCAGTGTTGGTGATGGTCTCATGCAGATCTCGAAGTGCTGAGTCGACTTATAAATATAAACCGTGTAGACGCTGGGATTTATCTCGGTAGCCACACCGGTCGACAGGGACGTGCACAGGACTTTAGAGGGGCAGGTGCTCAAAGGCTGAAAAGGGCACTACACTTGTGTGTATATATTAACTGAGAGTCCGCGCTGTCTGGTGAAAAGATGAGACAGGCTGCCTCCTCGTGTACCGGAGGGGACACGTGATGCAAGGCTTCTATCCTCACTACAGCCGACCAGTGGGGGGCATAGTCTAGCAACGTTCAAGACAGGGGAGGGGAGAATTGGCAATATACGAAATTGGGATGGGAGAAAAATAAGGAGAAAAAGTAGATAAAAAAATTAAATGCATGTCATAATTCAAATTTACTCAGATGTTTGTCTGAAGTCTGTCACCGAAATGACATTTAATATATATATTTCCGTTAATGCACTATTAACATGCTAACTTTGACAGCCCTAAGTATAATTATTATAACTACTTGGCCTAAAAGCGGGCTATACTTCGCCAGACAACAGTGTAATTTAACAGACTTCTGTAGTGCATCTCTAGACTGTTTAGCCAATATATAAATAGAATCATTAATGTAATTGCTTGGGATAAAAGTGGGCTATATTTAGCAGGACATGTGCTGAGGGCTAGGACATGTTCTGATAGATATAATATTATTATTATTATTATAATAATAATTAATAGATCCGTGGTCGTTCGAAGAGGTGCAGACGTTCCTCGGTTTGATTGCCGAGGAGAGGATACAGCGAGAGCTAGATGGTCTGACATGGCAGGAAGTGGTTAGGGAATTAGAGAAGGGGATTGTGAGTATCCAAGATGTCCAGAGTCAGCTTGTAGGAGGCAAGGAGTGTCTCACAGAGGGGGGCTCAGTCAGGCGGAGGATGTGGGACACGCTGGCCACTCAGTGTCTGCACAAGCTGGCTCAGCGTGGCAATGAATGCTTGATTGAAAGCTGCAGTTTGCAGTGCTTCCTCCCTCAACAAGGCCACTTCCTCCCTCGGCAAGGCTGCTTCCTGCTCCCTTGCGCGTGCAGCATCTTCAAGGGCCATCTGGAGATGCCCCTCACGCTGTGCCCGGTTCAGCACCTGCTGCTCCACATCCGAAGCTTGCATGCCCTCCAGGAACGTCAGATTATCCTGTTCTCTGGACCGCTTCCTCTTGCCTGGACAAAGCAGAAAAAAACGAAAGTGGACCAAAGCACGTTTGTCAATAACTTTTTGGTAAATACCTACATTTGGGGCTTGAGACAATTCACATTTTCAATCAAAGCATTGTTATGCAAGTATATTATGTTCAATTACAAGTTCTTACTTTTAGTGCAGAAAATAGATTTACAGACTAGAAGAGTTTCTCCTATTAACCGCATTGTAGTTTGGTCTGAGAACAGCCAATGTACCATTGAGAAATTATGTATGATGTTCACAATATCAACATATAGTTTCTATACTTTCTAAAGTACATAATCATATTATATATTATTCTGGTATAGTTTCTAAAGTACACAATTATATTGTATACTATTCTGGTGTACAGTTATATCTGAGTTTAATTGCTCTTTAATGGACCTTATCGTAAAAGTAAAATGGTACACTTCCAGGTGTTTTGCCTACCTACCTGTGGATACACGCTGTGTGACGTTGGCGCTTGAGGTTGCCGGTGTCGGTGTCGACGCCCGTTCTGGTACAAACAGATCCGGAGTGGTCTCTTCGAGGGTCATCGAACTGCCCATATTATCGCGATCTTGAAACAAAAAAAAAAGATAGAAATGACTTGTTAATTAAATGAACTACTGCAACACAATACGAAACAGCAACCACAATTGATTGATTGATTGAAAACTTTATTAACAGATTGCAGAATGGGTACAGTACAATACATACAATTGTTAAGGGGCTGCAGACCAGAGAAAGACTTTCGTCTTGTTTACATCAGGGTCCCCCATTTTCAATTCATCATAACATAATGACATACATGACACACAGATAGACAGTACTGCTACATCTATACATTTATAACATCAGATTTTGCAAATACAGTACCGTTTGTGATACCAAAAGAGTCCAGAAAAGAGAGTATATACATTTGACGTAGAAACTGTACATTGGAGGGTAGGTGGGGGGGGGGACTGTACATTGGAGGAGGTTGGGTGGGGTGGGACACTGTACACCTGTACAAGCAAAACTGTAAATTGGAATATTGACAAAACCATACTTGGTCAACAACAAGACATTTGAACGTAACGTGTTCAAGTAACTAAATAAAACGAAGCTTTCAAGCAGAGTACAGAGTGAACGTTAAATAATAATAATAAATAACTTACCATTGCCAGCCTCCATCAAGGACTCCAAAAGCTCCTCAGCGGGGGTTAGGGTACTAGTATCGAGGGTATCGATACAGCTCGACCTGGGGTTGCTCGCAGGTCGATGGCCATATATCGCGTCCATCTGGTCGAACCACTTCCAGCTCTTTCGGTTCGCCCCACTTCGGCCGTTGTGGTCCTTAATAGTCTTGTAATCACTTTTTAATTTCTTTAACTTCTCCCTGCACTGCTGGAAAGACCTTTGGAAGCCGTGGTCGGCCATCAGTGCAGCTATGGTTTTAAAAACCTTTTCGTTCCGCGTCGCTCCATCTAGCTCTCTCTGTATCCTCTCCTCGGCAATCAAACCGAGGAACGTCTGCACCTCCTCGAACGACCACGGATCTATTTTGCGAGCTGCTATTATGAATAATAATATATAATAATAATAATATATATCTATACGAACTATCTATCTATCTATATCTATCTATATCTATATCTATATATCTACTACTATCTATATCAGTGTCACTTCGTCTTCTTCTTTGTTCTTAGTTCATGCAAGGTTTAAAGATGGCGGGTTTTCAGTTTTTTCCAGGACGCTCTGGCTCCAACGTGTGACGCGTCTCTCTTCTGACCAATCAGTGGTCTGCAGTTTTTCACGTGACATTTATGGTACCAGTTCTACCCGCTTGGCTCGCGCTTGGAACCAGAGTCGAGCAGGGACTAAAAAAGTACCAGAAAAAGTACCTGGTACCAGGTAGTACCAGGTACTTTGGTAATGGAAAACCGAAAATACCGAGTAGAGTAGAGTAGAGTAGGTACCATGCAGTGGAAAAGCGCCATAAATGTCTCTTACTGATATGGGGTCTTGGTGCTGTGGCCTCACGCTTCGAAGTTCCTGCTTTTCAGGGCGGAAAAGGTTTTATCTCTGTGTGATGAAGATTTATATAGCACCCCATGCATGCGCAGAACGAGGCAGCCTGCATAGGTATCAGTGTCTTTTGCCGGTAGCTAAATGACAATGTAATTATAATGTGATTGATTGATTGATTGATTTAAAAGTTTATTAACAGATTGCAGAATTGGTACAGTGCAGTACAGCTCAATACATACAATTGTTAAGGGGATGCAGACCAGAGAAAGACTTCCGTCTTGTTTACATCAGGGTCCCCCATTTTCAATTCATCATATACACGACTTATAGATAGACAGTACTGCTACATCTATACATTTATGAAATACCAGATTTGCAAATACAGTACTGTTTGTGATACAAAAAGTGTCCAGAAAAAGAGTGTATATACATTTGACGTAGAAACTGTATACATTGGAGGAGGTTGGGTAGGTGGGGTGGGGTTGGGTTGGGGGGGGGGGCTGTACATTGGAGGTGGGGGGGGGGGGGTTTGGGCAGGGGGGGGACGACGACGACTGGGTTAGGACATTTTTCAACTCATTCAGAACGCAGCGGCCCGCCTGATCTCAAACCTACCGAAGTCGGCCCATGTCACCCCACTTCTTAGGGACCTGCACTGGCTCCCGATTGCTGCACGAATCCGCTTCAAGGCCCTCGACCTAGCATACCGTGCGGCAAAGGGAACCGGTCCCGCCTACCTCCGGTCAATGGTTTCTAACTACACACCCTCAAGACCCCTACGCTCTGCATCTTCTGGCCGCCTCAGACCTACTCCTATCCAAGCTCCGGGAGGGTCATCAAAAAGAAGTCGCCTATTCTCAGTCCTTGCCCCACAATGGTGGAATGAACTACCCACCCCAGTTAGGACAGCCGAAACACGTCCAATCTTTCGCCGTCGACTAAAGACGCACTTCTTCAACCATTATCTTAAAAAAAAATGTAAATAAATAAATCGAACCCTAACTAACCGTACTGTCATGCACTTGTCCTAATAAACTAACCAGCACTCAACACTTTGATGAACATTGTTGCTCAGCTTGTGCCCTTCCTGATGGCTTGTCGTACAGAACATGTAAGTCGCTTTGGATAAAAGCGTCAGCTAAATGACTAAATGTAAATGTAAATTTGTAGGGGCCAGTTTCGAATTGCAGTATCCCGTATAGGTGTTCTTTGAGGGTGTTTTTGAAATTGGGTAGTGATTCACATTCCTTTACAGCTTTGGGTAGGGCGTTCCACATTGATGTGGCATAATTGCTAAACGTGTTTAGTCCATTGTTTGAGCCGAATCTGGGTTTAACATGATTTGTGGAGCTCCCTCTGGTGTTGTGATTGTGGTATTCACTGACCTTTGGGAAGTATTTTGACATGTACATGGGTACCTTGGTCGTGTAGTGTATCTTGTATAGGCCAGGCCCATTGCAAGTTTGTGTACACTGATTTTTGTAAATGGGTATACAATACAGTGTACAGCTCAATACACACAATTGTTAAGGGAATGCAGAGTCAAAGAAAGACTTCCGTCATGTTTACATGATCACATTCACTGATGAAACCTGATGTTGTCAATAGATTAATATGCTATACTTTTTCATGCCAATTATTTTTTATTTTTTATTAATGAAAATCCACTCCCCGCATTAATTTAATTGAACCAAACCCTATACCACGTTGGCTACGAGGCTTGACAATGCATTGTGCTACTGTGATACAAAAAGCCAGTTCCTCTCAATCAGAATCAGAACCAGAAAGGTCTTTATTGCCAAGTATACTTTACACATACAAGGAATTTGCTTTGGATGTTACTGATGTTACATTAGCGGACAGACATTAACAAACAGATAAAACAATAAAGTGGTTGAGTAAAGTAAAATTAAATATGAGCTAAGTTGAGCACAATAGAATATAATATTTATGAAATAAAATATAGGCCATGCAGGGCTGCTGTATACGACTGTATAAGAGGTTGAATAAAGTTATGTGGGATATAAATAAAGTAGGGAGCAGCTAGCTATATAGCTTAGCACAAGGGCTGGAAGCAGTAGGGAGCAGCTAGCTATATAGCTTAGCACAAGGGCTGGAAGCAGTAGGGAGCAGCTAGCTATATAGCTTAGCACAAGGGCTGGAAGCAGTAGGGAGCAGCTAGCTATAGCTTAGCACAAGGGCTGGAAGCATGTATAGGGACCAGCTAGCCTATAGCTTAGCACAAGGGCTGGAAGCAGTAGGGAGCAGCTAGCTATATAGCTTAGCACAAGGGCTGGAAGCAGTAGGGAGCAGCTAGCTATAGCTTAGCACAAGGGCTGGAAGCAGTATAGGGACCAGCTAGCCTATAGCTTAGCACAAGGGCTGGAAGCAGTAGGGACCCAGATAGCAAAAGGTGTTAATTCAATGTTGATTTATGGTCACAATGCTTGATTTTTGGTTAAGGTCGACGATTGATGTTGAATCACCCATTAACCGCTAAAGCAATTGACTAATGTTGAAAACATATCATTGAATCAATATTGTTTTGTGGTTGCATTTTAATGATTGAAATGCCAATATCTAATAAATGTTGAATCAACGGATGCTGCTCAACATGCTGTCGTCATTGTCTCATCACCCAGACTGCACTGCACTTGTGCTGCCCCGCCTCCCAGAATGCACCTGTGCGGCAGCTTCCTGGCTGCTACCTCATGTCTCTCTGCATCGGTGAGTACTGCATGGCAATAATGTCGATTATGTTGTATGTTGTATGTTGTATGTTGTATGTATGCTTTCGATTGCAAACGCCAGCGGAGTAGTGCCGTGTTCGTTTTTACATGGTAGAGAATATTATATTAACAGTTATTCATGCCTGTTAGCTGAAGCTAATTTAGCTAGTAGCGTTAGCAGTTAGCTATGATGAATGTTTCTTGATTTTGGTATAGTGATCCACCTGTTGCATATACTGTTATACATTTTATGTAGGCTAACGTCAGTAACGTTTCAAAATGTGGCTTATGATGTATTCTTTAACAGGATACACTGGCACAATCAGTTAGCTTAGCATTGCTGCTACCTTGCTTGCTAAAAAGTCATGGTAAACCAACATGGCAGGGTGCAGGCATACAG
Source organism: Notolepis coatsorum (assembly GCF_963971535.1). Classification (NCBI taxonomy): domain Eukaryota; kingdom Metazoa; phylum Chordata; class Actinopteri; order Aulopiformes; family Paralepididae; genus Notolepis; species Notolepis coatsorum. Next base: position 123,538,911 of record NC_140170.1, on the reverse strand, counting down.
GCCGGGCCTGTCTCTCTCCCTCCCTCCCTAATGTGTTTGTGCTTAAAACAGTGAATGATGACCGCATGTTCTCAGAGCATTTTCAGAGCACTGTTAAACTGTTAAATGGTCATTTTAAAACTAATATAAGAAATTAATGTATATAGTGGTATATTTATGAGGGAAAACAAATATTTGCAACAACTTTTAACATTTATACAGGTAGGTTATTGATAACTAATTCTGCTATGAGTGTCATATTATAATCAATCAAAGCGAGGAACATAGAACCCGGGGAACATAGGACCGGGGGAACATAGGGATGATCCCCTGGTGGGTATCCACTTGCATTCATTGTGCTACAGTAAGCTAGGCTAGCTGGTTTGTATCCACTTGCATTCATTGTGCTACAGTAAGCTAGGCTAGCTGGCCTGTTCTGTTTCCATTCATTGTGCTAAGCTAGGCTAGCTGGTTTGTATCCACTTGCATTCATTGTGCTACAGTAAGCTAGGCTAGCTGGTCTGTATCTGCTTCCATTCATTGTGCTAAGCTAGGCTAGCTGGCCTGTTCTGTTTCCATTCATTGTGCTAAGCTAGGCTAGCTGGTCTGTACCTGCTTCCATTCATTGTGCTAAGCTAGGCTAGCTTGCCTGTTCTGTTTCCATTCATTGCGCTAAGCTAGGCTAGCTTTCAGCAGGATATCTTTCTACTGAATGCACAGAGAGGAAACTGGTATCTATCTTCTTGTCTGACTCTGGAGAAGACGATAAGATAATTTCCCATAATGTTGGCGCATTCTACTTTAAACACTCACTTTTAACATTCACTTTAGACACTTTAAAAAATGTTTAACAGTCCATCATATAATATCTATGTATTACTAAACTATACTATATTTTGTATCCAGGTGACAGCCACTGGCCCACTATCGCCCCAGACCATTGCAATGGTTCCAGACAGTCTCCCATCGACATCGTGTAGGCTAATGCCACCGAGGACTCTGCCCTCACTGCCTTCTCCTTCGTCAACTACGGCAACACCTCTGCCCTGTACGAGAGCGAGAACACCGGCAAGACAGGTGAGCAATGATAGGGACCCTGTATTGAGAAAGGATAGGGACCCTGTATTGGGAAAGGATAGGGACCCTGTATTGGGAAAGGATAGGGACCCTGTATTGAGAAAGGATATGGACCCTGTATTGAGAAAGGATATGGACCCTGTATTGAGAAAGGATAGGGACCCTGTATTGAGAAAGGATAGGGACCCTGTATTGAGAAAGGATATGGACCCTGTATTGAGAAAGGATAGGGACCTGTATTGATAAACTATAGGGAACATGTATTGATAAACGATAGTATTCAGTCACATAAAGAGGAACAAAAATAAACAGGATGATTAGTAGTCATTTAGAACAACGCCACCAGACTGTTTGTAAAGAGTTTCTAGTTTGAGGAGAAACAGGATTCCTTTCACTCAAGTCTCCAGTCAGTCTGGGTGTAGTTTGTGTTCAGTGCATCACCTCCATCCCAACAAGAAGACCCCCTGGAGACCCCTGTCCTAGAGGACCTCTCTCCCAGTCCAGACCCCTGTCCAGGACCTCTCTCCCAGTCCAGACCCCTGTCCTAGAGGACCTCTCTCCCAGTCCAGACCCCTGACCTAGAGGACCTCTCTCCCAGTCCAGACCCCTGACCTAGACTAGAGGACCTCTCTCCCAGTCCAGACCCCTGACCTAGAGGACCTCTCTCCCAGTCCAGACCCCTGACCTAGAGGACCTCTCTCCCAGTCCAGACCCCTGACCTAGAGGCCCTCTCTCCCAGTCCAGACCCCTGACCTAGACTAGAGGACCTCTCTCCCAGTCCAGACCCCTGACCTAGGGGTGGTTAAGGACGGGGACATGTAGGCCTAATGTATGGAGATGTTTTTCATCCACATGCTCTTGTACAACCCATCATGTCTGACTCTGTGTGCATGTTATGCTTGTTCAGTTTATTATTCAACGTTTTGTGCCCTGGCTTTCTGGAATAACTTCTTTTTTTGTATGCAAGAATGTGCTTTAAAACTCAATGCATTATTCTGTGTTTTGGATTATTAAAGCTGCAGTAGGCAACTTCGGAGAAGTTTAGCAAATAGCAGTTATAAATAGAGGACAGTTTAGCAGTTATAAATAGAGGGCAGTTATGAATAGAGGGACAGTTTAGTTAGACGAATTGTGCACCATGACAATTCGACGAAAGGTCATAAGCCAGGATTTGAACCCGTAGCGTTGCGGTACGTAGCTGAACCCACCCTCTGTTTGTTTGTCTTCCAGTCAAAGTGACTCTGAGGAGTGGCGTGCAGGTGTCCGGGGGGGGTCTGTCCGAGGCCTACGACAGCCTACAGTTCCACCTGCACTGGGGCAACGGCTCTGAGGTGAAGGGGTCCGAGCACACGGTGAACGGCAAGCGCTACGCCATGGAGGTACGGGTTTGACTAGGGATCAGACTGGGGGCTAGATCCACAAAGAATGTATTGCACGGTGCTAATTGCACCCTTACTTACAATTCATTATGAATTCAAAATGGGGGACCCTGATGTAAACAAGACGAAAGTCTTTCTCTGGTCTGCATCCCCTTAACAATTGTGTGTATTGAGCCGTACTGTATTGTACCCATTCTGCAATCTGTTAATAAAATGTTCAATCAATCAATCACCTGCACTGTGATTGATTGAATGACATTTGTACTGTACTTTACTGTACATATAAAACCATTGAAACAATAGAAAAAAGATGCAGGTGCGTTGAAAAAGGAGTCCAAAGAAGTGGGCGCAGGCGAGCGTTTTGAGCCCCAGATGTTCATTAACCCCCGCATGGCTTCCCCTCAGATGCACATCGTGAACCTCAAGTCGTCCTACGGCGGGAACACGTCGCTGGGCGTCGCCGACCCCGCTGGGCTGGCTGCCTTCGGCTTCTTCAACGAGGTGAGGATGTGTGTGTGTGTGTGTGTGTGTGTTTGGGCGTTCGAACGTTCGGACCTTCGTTCATTACGTTGGCATTCAAATTCTAAATCAACATTAGAACATTTTCATTTTTAATTAAAAAAATAAATCTATTATTTTTAATTGTTTATGTCTATTCATTCTGTTTAAACCAATGGGGTTTTTCTTCACAGTTGCAGATAGAGATTAGGCTACACTAATATTATAGTATTAAAAACTGATGAATTATATTCATTAAAGAAAGTTGATTTAATAAAAGAAAAAGACTCACTTTATTCAAATTGAGGATTTAGTTTGAGGATATTTATATATATAAAAAAAATACATTTTTTTTTTATTAAAAACGTAGGATCAAATGTCCGTTTGAAAAACCCTGACGAAGTTCGAATCCCAAAAACAGGCTTCGGGGACAGCTTTAGTGTGTGTGTGTGTGTGTGTGAGAGAACAGGGTACAATAGACTCGAGCGCTAAACCATGACTGCGTTTTGACAGGAAATGTCTGGAAATGCGACTAACTCACCTGCCAGTTGGAACGCCTTGACCTCCCACCTGAGCAACGTCAAGCTGAAAGGTAAGAGGATGTTTCGATATGTGTTGCCTTGTCCAACGAGAGTTAAATCATCTCCTTAGTTGGGTCAAGAACCAACATTCTGTGACCATTCTCTGGCTAAGATGTTTTGATGATTGATTTGACTTCTATGGACCTTTTATAAAATATTTAGCCCCCGTGTCCCTCCGAAAAATCCCGGCATTTTTTGTCAGATGGCCAAATCCAAAATACCTGCTGACGCCATCTTGAAAAATTTACTTTTGATCCAGAGCACCTAGAATCATGTATGAATACACTTTTTTGTGTAAGTCAACCATGACGATTCCAATTCTGACATCAGTTTGACTCTATGACATCAATTTGACCCAGAAATCCAAGATGGCCACCATATAGTAGAGCAAAAATGTAACTTTTAATGTCAAAACCAATTTTACCATGGTACTGCTGTACTTTAAACAAACTACCTTCATAAGGATCTCAGCAAAATAATTTATGAATGTACAGTATGATAAGATAACTAATTATACTTCAAAATACGCTCTTAAATAGCTGTAACTTGAACAGATTAACAATGAAACCACTTTTTTTTTTTTTTTACTTTATAACATTTTCAGCTTTTTCTGGCCACGCAGGACCGATAGAGGGAGAGAGGGAGAACGGGAGGAGAGGTAGGGAAGACATGCAGCAAATGGTCGCCGGGACTGGGAAACGAACCCGGGACGACCGCTTCGCGACTCAGCACGCTATGTGGTGTGCTACTGGAGCGCCCCAACAATGAAACCACTTTAAACATGTCATGATCAGTCCGAATCAGAACATTCTGCCTCACTAGATTCTGAATCATCAGATTCCAATGAATCACCCCTCCTCCTCCATACATCATCATCTCCCTTCTCATCATCATCCTCCTCACTCTCCTCTTCCTCACTTTCTTCAGCTGGCCCTGGTGCAGGTAGATGTGTTGGGAGAGCAGGTCGTGTGTGGCGGACAGGGCGACAGCGACCACCCACCAGCCATGTCCGAGTGGCGAAGGGTGTCGCTTCAGGGAGGGGTGGCGCACTAGATATGCCAAGTAGTTGGCACGGAGGCAGTGTTGGCGTAGGCTATCTGCATCTGGAGGGAGATGGATGAATGCTTTGTTCTTCATTCTCTTCCACTTTGTGGCACGGGCCTCAGCCATGGTGCTACTCTTCTTGTCGCCATAAATAACATGTCGTGTGAACTCGAACAGCTCCTCTAGCACCTCCTCCTCAAGGTCAAGGCTATCTCCACACCGCGAGAGCAGCAGTCGTGCCATAGGGCTCTTTGCCACCTTGTCATACACCGACGACTTACCCTTGTCATAGAAGCCTGAATTGGCATCACAGCCTGTAATGCAGTGTAGCTGCTCGGCCATCTCCTCAGTAACCAGGCCACGGCAGAAGACCGTGTTCTGCTTTCTCTTGATGCAGAGCATACCGGGCAGCTGTTGAGATGACCGCTGCCATGACATAGGCATCGGTGTCGGCTGCATCAATGACCACAGGGCCACTGTAGCCTGACTCACGTAGAACTGTGTAAGCAGAGAAGAGGATGGTGTCAGCCTCAGACTGGTCAAAGCTGTAGTTCTGCATTGGTTGCTGGGTTGACAAGTTGGTGCAGTGGGAGCCAACAGAGTAGACGATCTCTGTATCTACACCCTGTGCAACAAGGTCAGTCAGATAGCTGCATATTACTTTTTGTAGCTGCTCCTTGTTGCTGACGCTACACAGCAGTGTTTTGAACTCTCTGGCAGAGGGGAAGGGGTTGCCCAGCTTCATGTAGGTGTTGGGGACATGTACCTTACCTTGTACCCGCAGATCTCGCTCATCATCTTTAGTTGAGTATGCTGCGTCGTACGGGTCATTTACACAGAAAATACGGTCAGCATCACCATGGCGGGCAAGGATGATGGATGATACCTTGTGGACATAGTCCAACCACTTGTATGGGGTGCCATCTTGTGTCTGCTGATCTTCTGCTGATGGGGTTGCCATCCTCCAGATCATGCCCATGTCGACAAGAGCGGTGTAGGGTTCTTGCAGATCTACAGATTGGAGAGAGAGCTTCTGAATGAGCTTGCTCTTCTGTGTCTTCCTATATGTGCCATTGGAGTTGAATAAGGCCACACATTCCTCGACAACACAATGTTCCAGCAACTCTGAGAGATTCACAAGTTGACTGACCTCAACCAGGTCGATCACTGCCTTGAGAGCACTCCGCTCCATCTCAGCAGCTCTTGCTTTGAGTTCCTCCCCGGGCTTCTCCATGCAGGGCTGCTTGGCAAATGTCAAGCGTTTGCTCAGAGGGACAGGTGCATGGAGGGAGGTTTTCTTACTGAACACTCGGTCTTTCAAGAAGCTGGTCAACTTCTCCTCTCCCACAGCATGGGCTGAGTTGAAGTCCGCGATGAGTTCATCAGAGGCAGGCATGGCTGACTGTAGGGTGCGGAGGGTGGGTGAGGCTGGATCAAATGGGAAGGAATCAAACTCATGCATGCATGCGACCAGGTCCTGCACACGCTGCTCATCTTCTCTCATCCTTTTTGGACCACATTCTATGTGCTTCCTCTTGGCTTTTTTGTGTGTGGCCAGGGCATTGTGAGCCACCCGGATCTTGGCCAAATTGTTCACATTTCTGGAGTGCACCAGCAGCTGCTTCTCATTCTGGAGGATGGAGAGCCAGCCAGACTTCATTTTGCTGCCCTTGTTCATTGTACACTCGATCCACATGTCCCAGGCCATGTTGGAGTAGGGGTTGCCTGTGATGGACTGAGTGAAGTCAGTACGAAGGAAGGCGACCTGATCAGCAGGGAGAGCTGTCAGCATTGCCCAGAAGTCAGGCAGCCACCTTCCATACCTATTGTTGTCGTACACTACCATCCATGGCAGCATGGCACGCAGAGAGCTGACATACTCATCCAAGTTGCAGATATGTACTGCATGCACATTCTGCTTGAGTGCATCCGTCATAGACAGGAAGTCCCTCCAGTAGTCCGCCATGTCACTGGCCTCCACCTGGGTGAATAAATTGGTGATGAGGCTCTCGAGGTCAGTATCATCCTCCAGTGCCGCATGTGCAGCTGCACGGGGTTCTTGGGAGAGACTCATATCTCTCAGAATCTCAAGGTTCTCCCTTGTCTCATCAGCCAGGTTGGGCATGAGCCTCCCCTTTACCAGCTGACTCATGAGTGCCTCATAGATGAGCCTCAAGCAACGCAGCCCCCTCTTGTAATGCTTGCCTTTCAGTGCACGGTCGACGGAGCCCTCTGCAATAACTCCTCCTACCACAAGTACATCTCCTAGCTCACTCCCCTTGTAGGGCTTGTAGATAGCGCTCATCATCACACACTGTGTATGGAAGGGACCAAGAAAGGGTACAATGTCATGGTACTTGTTTGGGTTCTCGGCCTTGAGCAGAGTGATGAGGACGTACACAGGATGATCTCCCACTAAGAAGGCGAAGGGCATGTGCTTAGTTGCGATGATGGTAGACAGCTTCTCCATGATGTCATTCACAACTGACTTGTTGGGCGGTTTATTGTAAGATGTATGAAAATAAGCCTTGCTCTTCCTCTGCTCCATATTCAAGCCAGCGTGAAACCCATTGTATGAAGGGATAGTGCACGCATGCACGCACGTACGCACACACACATGTGCACACGCACGTATGCGCGCACACACACACTCGTCTATTGAAGAAGAAGGCCTGGATGAGCGAGGTCAACAGGAGTTCTTCATGTCAAGGAATGTCGAGATGGCGTGGTCCAAGATACCTTTTGAAACAGAAGGCTGAGCACAAGCTCAGAACATCATCAAAATAACTCCTGAAAGAAACAGCTTTCGAACACAACACAAGGGTTAACAAACCCCAAACACAGGGCTACAATGACTATATTAGCTAACTAGTTGTTGTTGCTAGCTAGCTATAGCTATTGGGAAAGTTGTTAGTCTGAAGCCCTGCCCAAACACCAAATCTTACTTTCCCATTCAAAAGTTACATTTTCGCTCTGCTGTCTCTTTCTACATTTTTGCTCTACTGGATGGTGGCCATCTTGGATTTCTGGGTTAAATTGATGTCATAGAGTCAAACTGATGTCAGAATTGGAATCGTCGTGGTTGACTTACACAAAAAAGTGTATTCATACATGATTCTAGGTGCTCTGGATCAAAAGTAAATTTTTCAAGATGGCGTCAGCAGGTATTTTGGATTTGGCCATCTGACAAAAAATGCCGGGATTTTTCGGAGGGACACGGGGGCTAAATATTTTATAAAAGGTCCATAGAAGTCAAATCAATCATCAAAACATCTTAGCCAGAGAATGGTCACAGAATGTTGGTTCTTGACCCAACTACCTATCAGGCTGTCTGGCTGCAGGTTCAACAAGTTAAATCATCTCCTATCAGTCTGGCTGCAGGTTCAACAAGTTAAATCATCTCCTATCAGTCTGCCTGTAGGTTCAACAAGTTAAATCATCTCCTGTCTGGCTGCAGGTTCAACAAGTTAAATCATCTCCTATCAGGCTGACTGTCTGCAGGGTTCAACAAGTTAAACCAAGACCTTTTAAGGCTTTAAATGGAGAATTATGAACGTAATACTTTTTAAGACTTGTTAACCCTTTCACTATCACACTACAGACGGTTAACCCTTTCACTATCACACGACAGACAGTTAACCGGTCTGTGTCTGTGACTCTGAGGATGTGTGTCTGCGTCTCTTTTCTGAGGATGTGTGTCTCTTCTTTGAGGATGTGTGTCTGTGTCTCTTCTTCTTTGAGGACGTGTGTCTCTTCGTCTCTGAGAAAGTGTGTCTGTGTCTCTTCGTCTTCAGGTCACCACGCGTCCCTGCCAGCAGGCCTTTCGCTGGACGATCTGCTAGAAGGAGTGGATCGTACCAAGTACTACTGCTACCTGGGCTCCTTGACCACCCCCGCCTGCAACGAGGCTGTGGTTTGGACCGTGTTCAAGGACTCGATCAAAATCAGCAAAGATTTGGTGAGGTTTCATTTCATCATAGATGTTAGCTAGCTGGCACCACAAGTCTCAAGAGAGATGTAAATGATCGACCACAGGAAAAAAGGTACATAATGTACATTATGTTATATCCTCATACGTCTTGTATAAGTCAGCAAAAGTCAAAAAGTGACCGGTAGTCGAACCAACAATGATTGTAGTTGTGGTTTGAGTGCTCTCACCACTTGACTAAGCATCCCACCCTGAAACAAACACAGCTCTCACCACTAGACTAAGACGACACCCACCCTGATACAAACACTGTGACAGACCCTCTAAACACTGATAGACCCTCTAAACACTGTGATAGATCCTCTAAACACTGATAGATCTATCAGTGTTTAGAGGTGTCGCAGTGTTTGTCGCAATTGAGTGATTAATCACAATTGAGTGATTAAAAAAAATCGCACTCGTGTGAAGTGAGGGGTGCTCTTATCATCGTACATCATCTCACCTCTCTTCCTCCCTTTTTTATTTTTGTGTCTATCAGCTGCTGCTCGACAGTTTGACCCCAAGCTGACCGACCAGGACTACAGCGAAACTGTCAAGAAGTGGCTTCGTTATGCGCCAGACCGGGAGGGAGGCATCTCAAGGAACCGAAGTGACCCAAACTTAAGTCAAGCGAACCAGAGTCAAACTTAGGGTACCCCAGCACAGCACAGCACACCACACACTGTTTCCCTGGTTCATACAGTACAAGGAATTACCCTGGCATCTACTTGAATGACTTATGCTGCTTCAGCCTGTTCTTGGAACCGAAGTGACCCAAACTTAATTGTCAAGCGAACCAGAGTCAAACTTAGGGTACCCCAGCACAGCACAGCTACCCCAGCACAGCACAGCACACACTGTTTCCCTGGTTCATACAGTAAAAGGAATTACCCTGATGGACACTGTTCTTCCATGGACGGCATCTACTTGAATATGCTGCTTCAGCCTGTTCTTGGAACCGAAGTGACCCAAACTTAATTGTCAAGCGAACCAGAGTGAAACTTGGGGTACCCCAGCACACTGTTTCCCTGGTTCATACAGTACAAGGAATTACCCTGGACACTGTTCTTCCATGGACGGCATCTACTTGAATGACTTATGCTTCAGCCTGTTCTTGCAGTGTTTATTTTTTTAATTTTTAATTTTAACCTTTATTTACCCAGGGTAGGTTCGCTGAGCACAGATGCTCTTTTTCAGCTACGCCCTGCTTCACATTCACAGAGTTCCATTCACACCTGGGAGCTGCCCAGGCCTAACTAAATTAATAGTTGGTTTCAGGTTGCCGACCGACCCTGCCGATTTAGGTGCGACCCAATATATTTTATGAGTTTTTAGAAAAAATTATATATAAAAAAAAAAAAAACGTTTTTTTTTTTTTTTTTTTTTATAAAGTTTCATAGAAATCTTAGTCAAACATTTAGTATTATGGATATTAAACATGCTGGCAGAGTACATGCATCCATGTTGTTGTGTACATTTTAATTAAATAAAGAAATTCCCTATCCATAGTCGCCGTGGGAAAGAATAAAATAAAAAAATAAAATAAAATAAATTCCCTACCTACCCATGGCCAAACTGACAACCAACCTGAAACCAACTATTAATTTTGTTAGGCCCCAGTACAACCACAGTCTGACACTGTTGGCCACTGAGCAACTCCACTGGAGCAGTTGGGGGTTTAGTGCCTTGCTCAAGGGCACTTCAGCGGTTGGTGTTAAGGGTATGGGAGAGAGTTATATGGGAGAGAGTTATAGAAACATTAGGGGTGTAACGGTACACAAAATCCACGGTTCGGTACGTACCTCGGTTTTGAAGACACGGTTCGGTATTATTTTCGGTACAGTGGGGGGGGGGGGGGGGGGGGGGGTAATCCAAAAAAAATTGCTTTTCATTTATCTATTTATTTAACTGTATTAAACAATATAAAACGAATTGGCCATAATTGACTGAGCAAACTAATGCTTACTGCTGTAACCTACTAATAACACTTAAGTAAATCTGAAGATTATTATATAGCAGATGCCTTGGAGGATAAGTCGTGGACAACTGTAGATCATCTAAGCTCCACTGTGTTTAAATTCAAATCCTATGCCATTGTTTATATTTAACCCTTGTGTCTGAAAACTAAAGTATTATACTCTTATTAGGGGACTAAATTGAAAAACTCCATAAAAAGATTATGTTGAAATAATTTCCCACTTTCTTTTCCATAAATATTTTATTCAACTTCAGCCCTGATCATAACAATTTTTTATATTTTTGTAATGAAATACTCCCACTTTTCTGAAAAGAGTTGTTAAATATGACAAAAAAAAAGAATATGTGGTGGTTATGATCGGGCTGAAGTGGAATAAACAATTTATGAAGAGTAAAAAAAAAAAAAAAATGTAAAGATTATGCCACATATTATGTTGGCTCATCACTGCAAAGTTATCAAACAAATACGAATCTGATCAGACACAAGGGTTAAGTTGTTGTTCCCTTTCTAATTTCCTCAAACATCTAGTCTAGTTAATGTGATCAATATTATTTGACAATTGATGCTTTTTGTTGGACATTTCAGTCAGTAGTGAGCTCATACTTTGAGCTCATAAATTTATAGTTAAAATGATTGCAATCTTGTCTTCGTTGTCCATGAATGCGTGTGCTCACCACACACAATATGTGTGTCACTATTCTGGCAGTGGCTATATTGTTAATGAAAGCCTGTTATAAGGTCTGTTATTTGTTTTTTGTAAAGTTTTAGTCACTGGAAGTTCTGATACCCTAGAAAAAAATAAATTTTCATTTTAAAAGCCATGTTGTCATTTTTGTTCACACATTTTTGGAAATATGGTCATATAAGAATTTTATTATTATTTATTTAACAATAGTGTGTTTAACAGCAGGAAAAAAACATGTAATGTTATGATGTATACATATCAGCAGCAATATTTTAATGTAAAATGTACATTAATCAGTATTGATTCCTTAACTTTACAAGTTACAAGTAGATGTACAAGTTACAAATGTACAAGTAGAGTACCATTTAGATTATGGTTGAATAAACATGGATGTCTAACATTGATTCAATATAAAATCAACTAAAATGTGCATGTAGATTACCATTTAGATTATGGTTGAATAAACATTGATGTCTAACATTGATTCAATATAAAATCAACTAAAATGTGCATGTAGATTACCATTTAGATGATGGTTGAATCAACATTGATATAGTATCAGCTATGGTTGACACCTAACGTTGATTCAACGTTAGGGTCATAGACAACGATCTATATAATTTAGATGTCAGGCTTCAACATAGATTCAATATTTCTGCTGAACCCTATTTCAACGTTGATTCACTCATTTTTTGCTATCTGGGGAGCAGCTAGCTATATAGCTTAGCACAAGGGCTGGAAGCAGTAGGGAGCAGCTAGCTATAGCTTAGCACAAGGGCTGGAAGCAGTATAGGGACCAGCTAGCCTATAGCTTAGCACAAGGGCTGGAAGCAGTAGGGAGCAGCTAGCTATATAGCTTAGCAAAAGGGCTGGAAGCAGTAGGGATGAATGACACACAATTGTTAAGGGGATGCAGACCTGAGAAAGACGTTTGTCTTGTTTCCATCAGGGTCCCCCATTTTCAATTCATATAGACATTTATGACATACACAACATACATGACATTTATGGCATAGGTACATATAGGTATTTAGTACTGATACATGTGTGACATAAACGGTATTCAAATATACAGTACTGTTACCCCTATATCCTGAGAGTATATACATATGATTCAAGTTCAAGTTCAAGTTCTTTAATAGTTGTCATACAGAAGTACAGAATACTTTCATACAAAATGCTTCTTACTGTTACGCTCCAGAGACTGTGCTAGACAAGATAGTATCAAATAACATAATAACATAATATAGCATGAATTTAGAAGAAGAAAATGAGGTCACAGTGTTCGGTATAGACATATGTACAATGTTCTGAGTTACCATATAATATACAATACACAATACTATGCAGTGTACTAATGTACAGCACTATCTAGTGCAAAGCAGAAATGGGATGAGGTACAATTTTAGGTACAATTTACAGTAAGGTGTACGAGTTGTAGTGCAATCCTTCATCCATAAATATAAAGTGTGGGGAGTGGGTGCTACAGTGTGTTTGTTTAAAGTGGGTGTGTGCTATAAAGTGTGTGGAGTGGGTGCTACAGTGTGTTTGTTTAAAGTGAGTGTGTGCGTGTGGATGTGTGTGCTATGTGCGTTTGGTGGTTGTTGTTGTGTAGTGTTCATTCATTGTTCGTTTAGCAGCCTGATGGCCTGGGGATAGAAGCTACTTCTGAGTCTTTCTGTGCTCGCCTTGAGACTCCGGTATCGCTTGCCTGACCGCAGCAGTTCAAAGAGGCAGTTGTTCGGGTGACTGGAGTCTTTAATGATTCTCTTAGCCTTGCCCTTGCAACGCTTGTAGTAAATGTTCTGGAGGGTGGGGAGCCCCCCTCCAATTGTGCGTTCGGCTGAACGTGTCACTCTTTGTAGTCTGCTTCGGTCTTGTGCAGTGCTATTCCCAAACCAGGAGGTGATGTTGCCGGTCAAGATGCTCTCTATTGTACATGAGTAGAAGTTCTTAAGGATCTTCTGGCTGACTTGGAACTTCCTTAGGCGCCTGAGGAAGTAGAGGCGTTGTCGTGCCTTCTTCACCACACTGTTAATGTGTGTGGTCCATGTCAAGTCCTCGGATATGTAGGCTCCGAGGTACTTGAAGCTGTTGACTCTCTCAACCGGTGCCCCGTCGATGCTGAGGGGGCTGTAGTCCTTGACCCCCGACCTCCTGAAGTCCACAATCATCTCCTTTGTTTTGCTGACGTTCAGGGAGAGGCTGTTTTCCTGGCACCATCCCGCCAGGACCTTGACCTCTTCCAGGTAGGCCCTCTCGTCGTTGGCAGAGATCAGGCCCACCACCACTGTGTCGTCAGCAAATTTGACGATTGTATTGCTACTCCGCTGAGCCACACAGTCGTGTGTGTACAGGGAGTAGAGGAGGGGACTCAGAACACAGCCCTGGGGGGCCCCTATGTTGAGGGTGATGGATGAGGAGGTGCAGTTGCCTGCTCTCACCACCTGGGGTCTGCCAGTCAGGAAGTCCAAGACCCACTGGCAGAGGTCATAGCCCAAGCCCAGGTCCCTGGGGAGGGGACTGTACATTAGGAGGGGGTGGGTGGGAGAGAAATATACATACGGCGGGGAGGCAATATATACATGCGGTGGGGAAGGGGCTGTCTATTAGGAGGTGGTGGGGGTTTTGGGCATTTACGGTGGCCAGTTTCGAATTGCAGCCTCCCGTAGGTGCTCTTTAAGAGCGGTTTTGAATGTGGGTAGGGATTCACATTATTTTACAGCTTTGGGTAGGGCGTTCCACATTGATGTGGCATAATTGCGAAACGTATTTAGTCCCTTGTTTGAGCCGAATCTGGGTTTAACATGATTTGTTGAGCTTCCTCTGCTGTAGTGGTTGTGGTATTCACTGACCTTTGGAAAGTATTTTGACATGTACCTGGGTACCTTAGTCGTATAGTGTATCTTGTAGACCAGGCCCATTGCAAGTTGCTGTACTCTGTCGTCTACTCTAAGCCATCCTAGGTTGTCAAAGTGGGCAGGGGTGAGGTGGGTTCTGGGGGTAAGGTCAAGTAGTAGTCTGACCAGTTTGTTTTGTGATGTTTGTAATTGACCATGCCGCAGTATTTGCCCGCGTCCACCTCTTGTTTGTTCAAATAGAGGAGGCATGTGTCAGGGAGCAGCTAGCTATAGCTTAGCACAAGGGCTGGAAGCAGTATAGGGACCAGCTAGCCTATAGCTTAGCACAAGGGCTGGAAGCAGTAGGGAGCAGCTAGCTATATAGCTTAGCACAAGGGCTGGAAGCAGTAGGGAGCAGCTAGCTATAGCTTAGCACAAGGGCTGGAAGCATGTATAGGGATCAGCTAGCCTATAGCTTAGCACAAGGGCTGGAAGCAGTAGGGAGCAGCTAGCTATATAGCTTAGCACAAGGGCTGGAAGCAGTAGGGAGCAGCTAGCTATAGCTTAGCACAAGGGCTGGAAGCAGTATAGGGACCAGCTAGCCTATAGCTTAGCACAAGGGCTGGAAGCAGTAGGGAGCAGCTAGCTATATAGCTTAGCACAAGGGCTGGAAGCAGTAGGGAGCAGCTAGCTATAGCTTAGCACAAGGGCTGGAAGCAGTATAGGGACCAGCTAGCCTATAGCTTAGCACAAGGACTGGAAGCAAGCAACTAGCCTATAGTTTAGCACAAGGACTGGAAGTAGGGAGCAGCTAGCGCTCTGTAAAAAAATTAACTCTGACGCACAGAGATGAAATTGATATCCATCTTCTAGTTTGACTCTGGGGAAGATGGCAAATAAACATATTTTCGGAGTGTTCAAGTAAGCCTCACGAAAAACACCTTGAGTCTTGTCACACAGTGATGCACGTCGGGTTGAAACGTCAGACTTTCTGTCCTCGTGTCAACCCAGCCTGAATTTGGTGGTACAATGACTCACTTTGTCAATTTACATGAGACGTTTCTCAAACCCACGGGTCACAGATGGTGAAGGACGAGAGGCCTTGGAATGAAGAAGGGAGCCTGTAGCAGAGACGCCACTGCCAGAACGTCTCTTTCTTTCCTCTCTCCCTTCTTATAGGATATCTGGGAAGATGCTTATCAGAGGGGGAAATGGCTGATTTGAGCATGCCGTTCTGCCGAGGCCTTGGAACTCATTCACATACAGAACACACACACACACACACACACACACACACACACACACACACACACACACACACACACACACACCCTCGCACACCCCGTCCCCAACCCCCATGACATAAACTCCTGCACTTCTCCATTACAACAATAACTGTGAATTGAACTTGCATTGCTGCACTATAGTCCATCCATTGCAAGTCAACGCCCCCCCCCTCCATCCATTAACTCAACTGAACTGTCACTGTAATATTTATGTACAGTTGTACAGTGTCCCCCACCCACCCCTCCTACCCAACCCCCCCACCCCACCCACCCAACCACCTCCAATGTACAGTCAGATTGGTTATTTTTGGTTGAGGTTGAAAAAGCTATGTTGATTCAATATTTAATTACAGATACCATTTCAACATTTGAAAAACTGTCGTTGAATCAATTTAGTATAGATTCCCCCTCCCCTTCTCCCCTCCTCCCCCTCCCCTCCCCTTCGAGAGGGTATAGTCCTAAGCAACTCGCGAGACCTAGAAGATCTCACGGGACTTGAGGTATTCAAACGTAACTTGGCGCGATGGTGTCTTCACTGACTGGCTTCAAGTTCAAGTTTCTTTAATAGTTGTCATACAGAAGTACAGAATACTTTTATACAAAATGCTTCTTACTGTTACGCTCCAGAGACTGTGCAAGACAAGATAAGTATGAAATAAAATAACATAGTATAGCATGTAAATTAGAAGTAAAAAAATTAGGTCACAGTGTTCAGTATAGACATATGTACAATGTTCGATGCAGAATAGACGTAACTGAGTTACCATATAATATACAATACTATGCAGTGTACTAATATACAATACTATATAGTGCAAGGCAGAAATGGGATGAGGTGCAATTTAGGTACAATTTACAGTAGGTGTACGAGTTGTAGTGCAAATCCTTTATCAATAAATATAAAGTGTGTTTGTGTGATCTAGCCAATATAATATGTGGCATAATCTTTTAATTATCTTGTATTTTTTTTTTACTCTCTTTCATAAATTGTTTATTCAACTTCAGCCCGATCATAACCACCACATATTGTCTTGGCTTGACAAATAGTCTGAGCCAAACTCCTTGGTAAGTCATTGACAATATAATGTATTATGCCATTCACATACCATAATCTTGCTGTCATCGTTTGACTACATGCTACTTTGTGAATTATTACCGTGGTGGCAACTAGTAGCCTACAGTGCAGAACGAAGCTTGTTAGCATTGTTAGCGTTATTAGCTAGCATGCTAGATAGTATACTAGTTAACTGGTAAGTGAGTTCTTATGGGAATAGTATGATCCCGTTCAGATACCATCACCGGGCTGTTATTGTTTGACTATATGTTATCTCTGTGCCATGGCAAATAGTTTGGAGCTTGTTTTAGCAAAAAGTATTGCATATTATTACAGTAGCTAACCAGATTGCAAAAAATTAGTGAATCAACGTTGAAATAGGGTTAGGCAGAAATATTGAATCTATGTTGAAGCCTGACATCGAAATTATACAAATCGTTGTCTATGACTTACATGTTGAATCAACGTTAGGTGTCAACCATAACTGATACTATATCAATGTTGATTCAACCACCATCTAAATGGTAATCTACATGGACATTTTAGTTGATTTTATATTGAATCAATGTTAGGCATCAATGTTTATTCAACCATAATCTAAATGGTAATCTACTTGTACATTTGTAACTTGTACATCTACTTGTAACTTGTAAAGTTAAGGAATCAATACTGATTAATGTACATTTTACATTAAAATATTGCTGCTGATATGTATACATCATAACATTACATGTTTGTTTCCTGCTGTTAAACACACTATTGTTGTTAAAAATTCTTATATGACCATATTTCCAAAAATGTGTTAACAAAAATGACAACAGCTTTAATATTAAAATTATTTTTTTTCTTTCAAGAGGGTCTCATCATACTTCCACAGTGACCAGTTAACCTTTTACACAAACATTAAATAACAGACCTTATAACAGACCTTTCATTAACAATACTATATATAGCCACTGCCAGAATATTGACACACGTATCGTGTGTGGTGAGCACAAATTCATGCACAACAAAGACAAGATTGCGTTGTCTCAATCATTTTAACTATAAATGTATGAGCTCAAAGTATGACTGAAATGTCCACAAAAAGCATCAATTGTCAAATAATATTGATCACATTAACTAGACTAGATGTTTTTGAGGAAATTAGAAAGGGAACAACAACTTAACCCTTGTGTCTGATCAGATTCTTATTTGTTTGATAACTTTGCAGTGATTATGTTTGTAGCCAATATAATATGTGGCATAATCTTTTAATTATCTTGTATTTTTTTTTTACTCTCTTTCATAAATTGTTTATTCAACTTCAGCCCGATCATAACCACCACATATTGTTTTTTTTTGTCATATTTAACAACTCTTTTCAGAAAAGTGGGATTATTTCATTACAAAAAAAAATATAAAACATGGTTATGATCAGGACTGAAGTTGAAATATTTATGGAAAAGAAAGTGGGAAATTATTTCAACATAATCTTTTTATGGAGTTTTTCAATTTAGTCCCCTAATAAGAGTATAATACTTTAGTTTTCAGACACAAGGGTTAAATAACAATGGCAGAGGATTTGAATTTAAACACAGTGGAGCTCAGATGATCTACAGTTGTCCACGACTTATCCTCCAAGGCATCTGCTATATAATAATCTTCAGATTTACTTAAGTGTTATTAGTAGTGTTGTGAAGGGCCAGATTAAACTGAGAATCTACCTTTATTGTTTGATATACTTTGTATATTATTTATATATGTACACGGAATATCCCTTTACCTGCGTTCAAACCAGAGTAATATTCACTCTCCTATTGGACAGCGCCCCCAGGCGCCAGCGCGCAAGCCCCCAACAGCAGGTTCAAAGACAAGTGCAGGCATGTCGGAACATGCCCGGAGTCAGCGTAGTGATACCAGACAAGGACTGAGGTTGGGACTAGATATTCACTTAAGTATAAATACAGCGCAAGGTGCGCACACCGGTTTAGCTTCGTGTCTTCGTTCAGTACCGAACCCACCTTCACCACGAGTCAACGTGCAGTGAAGTGAGCAACCTTGCGTCTAACAGAGCATTGAGAACCGCGTGCGAATAGAATGGTAAAAGTGTCAGAGTTTAATGAAGTAACGTTGAGTTCGACTTAATCTAATGTGAAGTGAATAGTCGTTCATTTATTGTATATCGTGCGGCCACAGTTCGTTCGTGTGTAGCATTACCCAGCGGTTCGTCGTGTCTTTAGCTAGTGTACTTAACCAGGGTGTGTGGCCTAAATACGTCGCCCACACCCGAGGAGTCCTAGGCGGAGAACCGTTGGACATGTACACAGGAGAATCGGCGTCGGCGATTGCAGAACCATTACTGGTTGGATTATATTGATTTGGAACGTGGTACCCGGAGAAGAGCATCGTTGATTTCCACTATCGTTTGGGATTCAACCTCGTGAGGATTACAACTCGGGCCGGCCTCGTGGACGGAGGCTGGCTAGCTGTCATCAATGCTGTCGAGCATTTGGATTACAATTATTACTTTGCTGCTGATCAAGGGATTTACAAGGACCGACTCCTGTACCTGGAGTCTCTTTATTCCTCATTGAATCAGACGGAGTACCCGAACATTCCTCTACCCTCCAGGCCTTACACCCCCGGAGGGAACCCATTGTCTCCAGGCGGTACCAGTGTTGCCCTATCTAGTTGCTACTATACGACAGGTGGTGTCAACTTAGACCCATCGTAGGATTGCTGCTATTCTTAGTGACTCATGCTATTGACTGACTTTACGCATATTCTTTGCCATACAAGCGCGACCCTAATTCTCATTCTGTAACCTAACGTTGCCTAATAATAATAAATTACCCTCAAATACTATTTCTTTGTCAATGCCGTGTTCTTGTGGGTGTTCACCATCTATATTTGATGTACTGTCTGGCCAGTAATTAAAGTACATAACTAGCAGTGGTTTAATCTATCACAATCTTTAATACAGTCAGGGTTTTGTAACCCCTCAGTTACAATTGGTCCTTCGAGCCGGATGGTATCAGTGTAATATTTAATATAATATTAATATTGACATGGCCAGCGGTGAACACTCCCCAAGCGGCTCCCCTAAGCTAGAACGCCTGCAGCGCAAACGTCAGCTACCTCCATATCTGGAGGAATTCGCTTTCGTTCTACCCCCTAGCTTATCTAAACAGACGTTAAATACGGATAAATCGGATAGTTTAAGCATGTCCAATCCTATCGACTTGGCGACCCTGCCAGTAGAGACCCCAGTGGGTTCAAACGAAACTGACTTAGCTCACGGGGGGGACCAAGTGGGACATGACGTGACTATACCTCCAGACAGCGTCACCGGGATAGACCCCGGAGCGCTCCAGGATAAAGAAAGCGCTCCAGGGATAGAACCCGACACACAACCAAGAGAAGAGAACCGCGCCCAGGAGATAGACCTCGGAGCGCGCCAGGAGAACAGATCTCCAACAAGCCCTGTCAGCACCCGATCACCTCCGTCAGTGTCATCCCCCAGCGAGGCGGACCAGAGACTGGCGCAAGCCTTGATCGCCACGCTGACAGCCTCAACCGAAAGAGACCGACTCCAGGGTGAGCGCGACCGGCTTCAAGCAAAGACGCTTAGTGAGCGCGAACATTCTGCCACGGAAAGAGAGCGCCTCCTCGCGCAACTCCAAGCGCAAGCCCTTAGTGAGCGCGAACACTCTGCAGCGGAACAAGAGCGCCTCCGGGCGCAACAATTAAGTGAGCGCGAACACTCTGCCGCGGAACGAGAGCGCCTCCAGGCTCAACAGATGAGCGAGCGCGAACAACGAGAGCGCCCCCAGGCGCAACAATTAAGCGAGGGCGAACACTCTGCAGCGGAACGAGAGCGCCTTCACGCGCAACTCCAAGCGCAAGCCCTTAGTGAGCGCGAACACTCTGCAACTGAACGAGAGTGCCTCCAGGCGCAACAAAGGAGTGAGGACGACCGCATAAGACTGGAGGAGAGGCGCCTTCAGACGGAAGAGAACATCGAACGAGACCGCGCCAATGCACAGCGCGACGCCGCCAATGCACAGCGCGAAGCAGAGCGCGACCGGCTGCAGGCGCAGATGATAGAACAATTGATCGCCAGGGCGACACCCCCTCTCTTTGCACGGAGCTCCCGGAGATCATCACGACAAGGGTCTAGGGCACCTTCCCCTACCCGACAAAGCGACCTGGGACCCGGCCAACAGGAGGAACCTGTCTACGTCTCCGAGCCCCCTCCCCGACCGGTCCATACGAGACCCAGCCAACGGGAAGAAACGGCCTACGTCGCCGAGAGACTAACTAGAAGACTCCAGGACCTAGAAGAGGAAGAGGAGGAATATCAAGCCCACCAGCACGAACGTACTCTGGACCAGGAGGACCAGTACAGCCCCGACTTCAGCCCCGAGTCACTGCACTACAAACCCCCGACCCAACTCACGGGTGAGTTTGACGTACAGTCAGCACCGAGGAACAGCACCTGGGGACCCGGCCTCTGGTACCCACCAAGTACTAACCCACGACCACACGTACAGGGAGACTCGCCCAGGAGGCCTCTTCCCCTACGCTCACCAATGTACCAGCCATCCATGGCATCGTACCTTGGCACACCTACGTTCCCAGACTTTACGCGCGAGGACAGAGCACAGTACACGGAATTACGCATGTGTTTGGAGACTATGATGTCCGATGTCCACGACGAGTCGTACAAATATGCCATCCTCCTCAAGCATCTCAAGGTGCCCAGAGCGCATAACATAGCGCTGGCATATTCCAACTCAAGCACCCCATACTCCGCGGCTCTGGTGGCCCTCGACCAGCGTTATGGACGCATATGGGATTACGTGATCCAAGAAATACGGGATATCGACCGCCTCCCCCCAGCCAAAGACAATAGAGCACTGGATGACCTCTCTATCAAGGTACAATCCCTCGTGGGGATGCTGGGGTCCCAAAAGGAGAAGGGGAGATATGAACTGTATGCAAATTCTAATGTGGAGCGAATACTGGAGAAGCTCCCTCCAGCCCGCCAAGAGCGTTTTCGGCGGCAGAGAGACCACCGTGATCCCAACGGCCCAGAGCCATCCCTCCTAGACCTGGCCGCTTTCCTCGCAAGGGAAGTTAGCAGCCTACGACTGGACACATTCGTGTGGAGTGGATCTAGCTCAAGAGATGGACCTCGGAGGTCCAACGATAACCGCCGGTCAGTGACAGTTATGCACCAGGCAGAGTCAGTGCCGCAGCACAAGAACCACAGCACCCCCCAGACCAAGGGGAAGTGGAAGATTGTATGCCAGTACTGTGAAAATGAACATTGGCTGTCTCAATGTGACACCTTCAAGAAGCTGACCGCTGACGAGGTGAGTCAGTGGATCAAAGCCAACCGCCGCCGCTTCCGCTGCGCGCGCAGCCATATGGCAGCTGAGTGCCGCTTAAAGAAAAGATGCAGCAAGTGCGACGGCGCCCACTTGGAGGTTCTACACGACAGCAACAAGAAGAAACCCGTACCCCCAAGCAGCTCGAGAGTGAACGTCATGTACATAGACCCTGCGAAGAGCGGGAGCTCCCGAGTGCTCTTGAAGGTGGTCCGAGTGATCTTAAGCTACGAGGACAAGGTCATGGACACTTACGCCGTCCTAGACGATGGGTCAGAAAAGACTCTCCTCCGCGCATCCGCCGCAGCCCGGCTGGGTCTGCGGGGGAGCGAAGAAACAATGACAATCCGTACCATTAGAAGAGACCTGAAGACCATAAAGGGTGAAAATGTCTCCTTCACGATAGCAGCGGTCGGGCAGCCCGAGAAGCAGTATAGCATCACTAACGCCTTCACCAGCCACGACATAGGCCTGTCACAGTACACCTACCCCATCCCAAAGCTGATGGAGAAATACGTGCACCTACGTCAACTACCTATACCGCTCATCGACGACGCCACCCCGACCCTGCTCATAGGATCCGACCACGCACACCTCATCGTCCCAACGGACCGGGTCCACATCGGGCCCAGAGGCTGTCCAGCAGCGGTCGAGACCCGCCTGGGTTGGACACTACAAGGCCCCCTCTCCGGGTCTTCCAACCGACCGACAGCCACTCGCTGTCTCTACACGAGGATAAACGAAGAAGACACCACCCTCTAACAGCACGTCGAGAGGCTATGGACACTAGACGCGATGCCCTTTAAGAATGAAAAGAAACTTGTTCGCTCAAAGGAAGACACTTATGCCATAGCCCTCCTCGAGCAGAGGACAAAGAGAGTCGAGGTCAATGGAGTGATGAGATACGCAACTCCACTCTTGAGGCGAGAGGGTATGCCCACCCTCCACGCCTCAAAAGAAGCGACAGAGCGATATCTACTGAACACCGAGCGGCGTCTAGCCAAAGACCCCACTCAAGCCACTGTGTACCGCGCTGAGATCGACAAGCTGATCACAGCGGGACACATAAAGAAAATTGACATTCAAGAGGCCAACCAGACGCTCGAATCTGGTACGTGCCCCACCACAAGGTCCACCACAACGGCAAGGATCGCATTGTATTCAACTGCAGCTACCAGATCGGACTACAGAATCTGAATAAAGAACTCTTGCCCGGCCCGACACTCGGCCCCTCTCTCCTCGGCGTACTACTACGTTTCCGCCAAGACAAGGTGGCCATCAGCGGCGACATCAAAGGGATGTTCCTGCAGGTGCGACTAGTGGAGGAGGACAAGCCCTTGCTGCGGTCCCTATGGAGAGAGAGGATCAAAGATGAGCAACCATCCATCTACCAATGGGAGGTCCTCCCCTTCGGAACCACATGCAGCCCATGCTGTGCTACGTTCGCACAGCAAAAACATGTGACAGAAAACCCTGAAGCTGACGAGGAGGTCAGCCAAAGTGTAGAGAGGAGTTTCTACGTGGACAACTGTCTGCAAAGCGTCTCGACGCCAGAAGAAGCCGAAGCCCTCCTGCTCAAGCTCCGCGCCTCACTGATCAAAGGCGGCTTTGATCTTCGGCAGTGGGCCAGCAGTGACCCTCAAGTACTTCGCAGCCTCTCCCCAGAGACAAAGGCAGCAAGCAGCGAGACCTGGATGGCGACCACCCCAGGTGAAGCACAGGAAATGACATTAGGCCTAGTCTGGCGCTTCAAAACAGACTCGCTCCATTACAAATACACACCCCTGACCACGGAGCAGGGAAGGTCGACCCCTCTACCGACAACCAGACGGAGCGTATACAGAACACTCGCAAGTCAATACGACCCGCTGGGGTGTATCCTACCTTACACCACTCGGGCGAAAATGATTGTACGAGAGCTGTGGGACAAGGAACAGGGCTGGGACGACCCCATACCCGACCACCTAGCTTCCACCTGGAGAGAGTGGGAGAGAGAACTCAGCTCGCTCCAAAATGTGAACATACGCCGAAGCTACTTCCCACCCACAGTGCGGCTGGAGACATGCCAGATGGACCTGCACGTCTTCAGCGACGCCTCGGAAGTGGCCTACGGTTCGGTGGCTTACTTGCAGGCCCGAGAGGAGGGAGGAGAAATACACACAGCCTTCATCCTGGCTCGCTCAAGGATATCCCCCCGCAAGCAACAATCGATCCCGCGTCTAGAGCTCTGCGCAGCTCTGGTAGGTGCGCAACTCGCCACGTTAATCCAATGTGAACTCACCATCCCGGTGCAAAGAACAATCTTGTGGTCAGACTCCATGACCGTACTCACATGGATCCAGTCCGATTCTTGTAGATACAAGGTCTTCGTGGGAGTCAGAATCACAGAGATTCAAGACCTAGTAGGATCAGCATGCTGGAGGTACGTGGACACGAAACAGAACCCAGCCGATGTCATCACACGGGGGATGTCCCTAGATGACCTCACACATCACAATATCTACAGTGACGGTCCTGAGTTCCTCAAGCTCCCGGAGGAAGAGTGGCCTACCCCCACCCCTCGGGAGGCTAGTCAAGAGTAGGCAGAGAGCAAGAAATCTATGTTCTGTGGGTTGACGCACACCCCAGTCCCCACTGACCCTAACATAGACGACTGCCTCACCTTTGAGAGTGCGCAGCTAAAGACATTCCTGTGGCACCACCCTGAGGTTCCCCCCACTACCGACATTAACGCATCGAACTACGCAGAGGCAGAACTCCTTCTGCTACAGCGAGCCCAAAGAGACTCGTTCCCTGACGAGCTAGACTGCCTGCAGGGAACAAAGCCAATCCCGTCAGACAGCAGACTGCTCCACTTGGCCCCCGAGCGCGACACCCATGGCCTCATCAGGGTGGGTGGTCGTCTGAGACGGGCCCCGGACTTAACGGATGACGTCAAGTTTCCTATAGTCCTCAACAGCCGACACAAGGTCACTGAGCTCATCATAAAGAAATACGACGAGGATGTGCACCACGCTGGGGCAGAGAGAGTCTTCGCTGAGATCCGACGTCGCTATTGGATACTGAACGGAAGAGAAGCAGTACGTCGCTTCCAGCGGACTCGTCTAGACTGTCGCAAGTGGCGAGCACAGCCCAGTATACCCAGGATGGCCGACCTGCCTCACTGTCACACCCGACCCGTGGCGAGGCTGATAGAGTTGCCGAGGCTCCCTGACCCCCCTGATGACGATCATGACCCACTGACTTTGTAGATTGCCCTACTCCCCACAACAGACATTGAGCAGTTGACTGGACTATTAATCTGTCTCCCTTTAACTAATTAGGTGCGGACTAATTAGGAGGCGGCTGTTGTGAAGGGCCAGATTAAACTGAGAATCTACCTTTATTGTTTGATATACTTTGTATATTATTTATATATATACACGGAATATCCCTTTACCTGCGTTCAAACCAGAGTAATATTCGCTCTCCTATTGGACAGCGCCCCCAGGCGCCAGCGCGCAAGCCCCCAACGGCAGGTTCAAAGACAAGTGCAGGCATGTCGGAACATGCCCGGAGTCAGCGTAGTGATACCAGACAAGGACTGAGGTTGGGACTAGATATTCACTTAAGTATAAATACAGCGCAAGGTGCGCACACCGGTTTAGCTTCGTGTCTTCGTTCAGTACCTTACCCACCTTCACCACGAGTCAACGTGCAGTGAAGTGAGCAACCTTGCGTCTAACAGAGCATTGAGAACCGCGTGCGAATAGAATGGTAAAAGTGTCAGAGTTTAATGAAGTAACGTTGAGTTCGACTTAATCTAATGTGAAGTGAATAGTCGTTCATTTATTGTATATCGTGCGGCCACAGTTCGTTCGTGTGTAGCATTACCCAGCGGTTCGTCGTGTCTTTAGCTAGTGTACTTAACCAGGGTGTGTGGCCTAAATACGTCGCCCACACCCGAGGAGTCCTAGGCGGAGAACCGTTGGACATGTACACAGGAGAATCGGCGTCGGCGATTGCAGAACCATTACTGGTTGGATTATATTGATTTGGAACGTGGTACCCGGAGAAGAGCATTGTTGATTTCCACTATCGTTTGGGATTCAACCTCGTGAGGATTACAACTCGGGCCGGCCTCGTGGACGGAGGCTGGCTAGCTGTCATCAATGCTGTCGAGCATTTGGATTACAATTATTACTTTGCTGCTGATCAAGGGATTTACAAGGATCGACTCCTGTACCTGGAGTCTCTTTATTCCTCATTGAATCACCTCATTGAAGTACCCGAACATTCCTCTACCCTCCAGGCCTTACACCCCCAGAGGGAACCCATTGTCTCCAGGCGGTACCAGTGTTGTCCTATCTAGTTGCTACTATACGACAGGTGGTGTCAACTTAGACCCATCGTAGGATTCCTGCTATTCTTAGTGACTCATGCTATTGACTGACTTTACGCATATTCTTCGCCATACAAGCGCGACCCTAATTCTCATTATGTAACCTAACGTTGCCTAATAATAATAAATTACCCTCAAATACTATTTCTTTGTCAATGCCGTGTTCTTGTGGGTGTTCACCATCTATATTTGGGGGCGGCGTGGCTCAGGGGTAGAGCGGGGCGTCCAATGATCGAAGGGTTGGTGGTTCGAATCCCGCTCAAGCCCATGTCCATCCCATTGCCGTTGTGTCCTTGGGCAAGACACTTAACCTACTTGCCTCGTATGAATGTGTATGCATGTGAATGAATGTTGGTGGTGGTCGGAGGGGCCGTAGGCGTTGATTATTCGCCACGCTTCCGTGAGTCTGCCTCAGGGCAGCTCTGGCTGCAATTGTAGCTTACCACCACCGGTATGACTGTGTATGAACGAATAATGGACTCTGTGAAGCGCTCTGAGTCAGAGCAACAGTCAGTCAGAGAAGAGCGCTATATAAATCCAATCCATTATTATTATTATTATATTTGATGTACTGTCTGGCCAGTAATTAAAGTACATAACTAGCAGTGGTTTAATCTATCACAATCTTTAATACAGTCAGGGTTTTGTAACCCCTCAGTTACAAGTAGGTTACAGCAGTAAGCATTAGTTTGCTCAGTCAATTATGGCCAATTCGTTTTATATTGTTTAATACAGTTAAATAAATAGATAAATGAAAAGCTATTTTTTTTACCCCCCCCCCCCCCCCCCCCCCCCCATGCCATGGCATTCAAAATTCATATATACACCTCCGACGTTGCAGCTGGACCCTACGGCTCAATACAACGACGGCTCAATACCGCCGCCTGGGCGGATGGTCGGGCGAGTTACACTCGAACAACAGGAAGTGGGGGCTGTGCGTCGATTAAATTCATCCGGCCGTCAGACATTGTTGCAAGGCTCCCGACAGACACTATAGTACATATGGATCGCTTTATAAACTTAATAATCAATATGATTTCGGCGTTTATTGCGACATACAAACCGGAAATGGACCTAGGCGATCGACATCCTATACTTGGGATATTTCACCGCCAGTCTCTTTGATGCACGGTAAGAGGACACTAACGTTATTTTCAGCCCAATTTATTCATTTCACTGAAAACCATCTGATCAATATATCACCCATACATAAAGTATTTACTGACGATCACGTAATTATAAACGACCCCCCCCCCCATTTCCTCCGTGCATGATGACGCATAACATATACGATCATATACAGTTGAACTTTTTTAATATAGCGTGTCTAGGGAATAAACGGCAATCGATAATCTATATATGCGTTTAGGTCTATAACTCACGTTCTAGGAATTACTACAGAAAACGATAAAAACATACTTATATTCTAGAAGGTATTTTTGTATGAATGAAAAAGTATAACGTTCCTACATCCTGAACAATAGATAATCGATGTTGAATGCAGGCATTAAAGCGTTCCATCTCAAGACGGATTTCCGTCAATTTGATTGTGGAGATCCGTCAATTTGATTTGCAGTCTAACGGAATTGACTACCTGGTATAATATGATTTGTAGATGCATACAGATTGAAACAAAATTGAGCCAATCAGAGGCGCCAAATATCATGAAAAGGGAATTTTTTCTACCGAGGCGGCGCCAAGCAGTCATCACTCAGTGACTCGAGTGGTTGCAGCTGGAGGCTATTGGGCGAGTGACATTTGCGAGGTCTGTCCGCCACATGGCAGGGTAAAAAAATAGTTGTGTCCCCTGCTGTGGTTGTGAGTATACGTTTATTAGCTTAACTCCGTAGCAACATCACACAGGTGTATCTGTAGACAGTCTCCTCCCCACCGTATATTCTCTCCCCACCGTATGTATCTTTTTTCCTACAACCCACCCCCTCCTAATGTACAGTCCCCTCCCCATCATATGTATAATCTGTCAGGATATTTGGGTAACATTACTGTATATTTGCATATCGTATGTCACAAATGTAACATTACTATATTCCTGTATGTCATGTATGTCCCTATGCCATAAATGTCATGATGTCAATGTCATGTATGTCATAAATGTCACTATGAATTGAAAATGGGGGACCCTGATGATGTAAACAAGACAAACGTCTTTCTCTGGTCTGCATCCCCTTAACAATTGTGTGTATTGAGCCATACTGTATTGTACCCATTCTGCAATCTGTTCAATATTGATTGATTGAACATTTTATTAACAGATTGCAGAATGGTACAATACAGTACAGCTCAATACACACAATTGTTAAGGGGATGCAAACCAAATAAATACTTTCGTCTTGTTTACATTAGGGTCCCCCATTTTCAATTAATCTTAACATATATGACACACATGACATACAGATAGACAATACTGCTACATCTATTTATCACATACCAGATTTACAAATACAGTATTGTTTGTGACACAAAAATAGTCTAAAAATTGGAGGAGGTTGGGTAGGTGGGGTGGGGGGACTGTACATTGGAGGTGGTTGGGTAGGCGGGGGGGGGGGGGGTAACTGTACATTGGATTATCAACGAAACCTTACTAGGTCCCAAGAAGAGGGTCTCGTGTATTAAATCAAGTTTTCATTCATTCATTCACTCTGGATCTGGTAAATCCAGTAGCAATACACACAATTGTTAAGGGGATGCAGACCAGAGATAGATGTTTGTCTGTTTACATCATCAGGGTCCCCCATTTTCAATTCATAGTGACATTTATGACATACACAACATACATGACATCATGACATTTATGACATAGGGACATACATGACTTACAGGTATAACATGCAACTAGCACTCTCAAAGCTGACGGTAGGCTACTCTGTTCACATTTCCAAAATGTGTAATAGTGGCAAATGTCGGTACAGACTATTGACTAAAGTTTGAGGAATGGTAACCCATTAAATCCTACTTTTCAAGGACTTTCCAGTGAATCATAGTGTCCTTTTTTTCATTTTCCCAGATGCACCATGCACCAAGGATCCAGCTGATTACTGCCAATCTGGAGGATTGTTGCTTATCTGCTCTTCACTTGTGCCACTGATTCATTGACCTTTTGTGGTGTGGTATGTTTTGATTTTTACTTAGTAATACACTGTATAGTTGGGATTCTGAAAACAGTATAATGTTCACATATATTATGGAGCCCCCAGGGGTCGGGAGAATATTGTGGAAAACAATATAAAACTGAAATGGTAAAGCTAAACAACTGTAGACCTGACCACAACCCCCTCGGTTCAACAGCACAATATGTTGCTTTCTCCGCTTTTAAAAGTTGAAATCATCTGATGACATTGAAGGGATAGTTCAGAATTGTGGACATAAAGACATTTAATTTACTACTTGGCCATTATGTTATGTTCAATGGACTGCACTTATATAGCAATAGCGCTTGTATCCAAAGCGCGTATGGCCTCTCATTCACCTATTCACACACATTCACACACCAATGGTGGCAGCTGCCATGCATATTGATCCATAAATAGTGTTTAGATTGTACTTCTATAGGTTTTTAACTTTACATACTGTATTTAAACATTACATTTGAACAAACACTGCAAGCTAAAGTTTTAAATCATTTGAATCTGTTTTATACAGCACACTTGCTTCCAAAATAAAGCAGTTTTACAATCCTGAGCGTTTGTTAACACTTGAAGCTTTTTGTTTCTAACAATCTGTACAATAAAAGTGTCTGTCTGATTAACTTTTAGTGGTGCCACTTTATTGAAGGAGTTTGATTGTAACAATTTAGGAAAAATCTGTAAAATAACAGTGTTTCACTGTGTTTCATCGTAATAATTTTGGAAAAACTTGTGGAATAACAGTGTTTCACTGCTGAACTTTAAGTTCTGTCACTTTATTGAAGGAGTTTGATTGTAACAATTTTGGAAAAACCTGTAAATAACAGTGTTTCACTGCTGAACTAAGTTCTGTCACTCTATTGAAGGAGTTTGATTGTAATAATTTTGGAAAAACCTGCCAAATAACAGTGTTTCACTGCTGAACTTTAAGTTATGTCACTTAATTGACGGAGTTTGATTGTAACAATTTAGGAAAAACCTGTGAAATAACAGTGTTTCACTGCTGAACTTTGAGTTCTGTCACTTAATTGAAGGAGTTTGATTGTAATAATTACGGGGAAAAACGGTCAAATAACAGTGTTTCACTGCTGAACTTTAAGTTCCGTCACTTTATTGAAGGAGTTTGATCGTAATGATTTAGGAAAAACCTGTGAAATAACAGTGTTTCACTGCTGAACTTTGAGTTCTGTCACTTAATTGAAGGAGTTTGATTGTAATAATTATGGGAAAACCTGTAAAATAACAGTGTTTCACTGCTGAACTTTAAGTTCTGTCACTTAATTGAAGGAGTTTGATCGTAATAATTTAGGAAAAACCTGTGAAATAACAGTGTTTCACTGCTGAACTTTGAGTTCTGTCACTTAATTGAAGGAGTTTGATTGTAATAATTATGGGGAAAAACGGTCAAATAACAGTGTTTCACTGCTGAACTTTAAGTTCCGTCACTTTATTGAAGGAGTTTGATCGTAATGATTTAGGAAAAACCTGTGAAATAACAGTGTTTCACTGCTGAACTTTGAGTTCTGTCACTTAATTGAAGGAGTTTGATTGTAATAATTATGGGAAAACCTGTAAAATAACAGTGTTTCACTGCTGAACTTTAAGTTCTGTCACTTAATTGAAGGAGTTTGATCGTAATAATTTAGGAAAAACCTGTGAAATAACAGTGTTTCACTGCTGAACTTTGAGTTCTGTCACTTAATTGAAGGAGTTTGATTGTAATAATTATGGGAAAACCTGTAAAATAACAGTGTTTCACTGCTGAACTTTAAGTTCTGTCACTTTATTGAAGGAGTTTGATCGTAATAATTGAGGAAAAACCGGTGAAATAACAGTGTTTCACTGCTGAACATTAAGTTCTGTCACTTTATTGAAGGAGTTTGATCGTACTAATTTAGGTAAAACCTGTGAAATAACAGTGTTTCACTGCTGAACTTTGAGTTCTGTCACTTAATTGAAGGAGTTTGATTGTAATAATTATGGGAAAACATGTAAAATAACAGTGTTTCACTGCTGAACTTTAAGTTCTGTCACTTTATTGAAGGAGTTTGATCGTAATAATTTAGGAAAAACCTGTGAAATAACAGTGTTTCACTGCTGAACTTTGAGTTCTGTCACTTAATTGAAGGAGTTTGATTGTAATAATTATGGGAAAACATGTAAAATAACAGTGTTTCACTGCTGAACTTTAAGTTCTGTCACTTAATTGAAGGAGTTTGATCGTAATAATTTAGGAAAAACCTGTGAAATAACAGTGTTTCACTGCTGAACATTGAGTTCTGTCACTTAATTGAAGGAGTTTGATTGTAATAATTCTGGTAAAACATGTAAAATAACAGTGTTTCACTGCTGAACTTTAAGTTCTGTATCGTATGGCTCTCGCTCGGCGTCACTCTCTGCACTGTCCTCGCTCACGTGCACGCGCACTGAATAAAGGCCACAATGTACCTTTAATCCCAATATTTGTCTGACCACACCCCTATCAGCTTACCCATATAAGCAGGGGTGGGGCCACCCACTCGCCTCCTTCTCGCTTTCACCACAAGGAAGTACCTCTGTAGATCTCCACTTGAAGTGATGTGATGGTAGGAGAAGAGTTGGAAAACAAGGATACGTTGACATCATATCTTTATTTTCTCTCTCACTATTTTTCGAGAAAATACGGCGATATTGTCTTCGTACTGGAGTGTCTGGAAGATGATGATCATTCTAAAAATCCTCCACCGGTTTTCGTATTGGGAGTTTGCGCCGCTACATGCCTTTCCAACTGCAGTCCTTGCTGTGTGCTGGTTGCGGTAAAGACACAGCTGGGCTGTAGGACGCGCCGCTGTCAAGTCAAGTCAAGTCAAGAGTTTTAATTGTCACGGCATACAGGTATACAATGAAATGCGGGTGGTCTTGCCCGCAACGATGTGCAATACAGTGGTACAACATATAATAGAATCAAAAATGAAAAAACATGAAAAAACAACATTGTGCAGTAAACAGGTAACAGGTAACATGGAGTGACATCTCGGTATCTGTACATAGTTATTTACAGAGCATATGGGACATGCTAGTTAGCTTTGGTAGTGCAATACACTGTTCCTATTATTCTAATTTAAAGTGTCCTTTCCTTTGGCCATAAGTGTGCGTGTATGCGACATGAGTGTGTGCCCGATCATGTTAAAGTGATTAAGTGGCTGCTCGTGTGTGAGCGTGCACAGCGTGCGTGTCGTGTGTGTGTTCATGTGTGCTTGTGTGTGGATAGTTCAATGTTCTGAACACTCAATGTTCATTGTTCATGGCTCTGATGGCCTGGGGGAAGAAGCTGAGCCTAAGCCGCTCTGTCCTAGTAGCTGGGGTTCGCAGGCGTCTGCCTGACCTCAGCAGCTGAAACAGGCTGTTATTGGGGTGGTGAGGGTCTTTCATTATCCTGCAGGCTCTGGATTTGCACCTCTTGTTGTATAGAACCTGCAGGGGGGGTAGTGCAATACCCGTGGTACGCTCGGCTGAGCGCACCACTCTCTGTTTCCATACCAGGCAGTGATGTTTTCTCTCTACAGCTCCTGAGTAGAAGGACTGGAGTATCTTCCCCGATACTCTGAACTTCCTTAACTGTCTCAGGTGGTAGAGGCGCTGTTTCGCCTTCTTTACTACTGTGTCTATGTGTGTTGACCATGTCAGGTCCTCTGAGATGTGGACCCCCAGGTACTTAAAGCTGCTCACCCTGTCCACGGTAGCCCCGTTAATCATCAGTGGTGTGTGCGTCTCCTGCTGTCCTCTCCTATAATCCACGATCAGCTCCTTGGTTTTACCAATGTTCAGGAGCAGGCTGTTGTCCTGGCACCAGCGTTCCAGTACCTCAACCTCCTCCCAGTAGGCCTTCTCGTCGTTGTCCGAGATCAGCCCCACCACCACCGTGTCGTCTGCAAACTTCACTATGGAGTTGGAGCTGAACTTGGCCACACAATCGTGTGTGTAGAGTGAGTACAGCAGGGGGCTCAGAACACAGCCCTGGGGGGACCCGATGCTCAGGGTGATGGTGTTGGAGGTCTGACCCCCCACCCTGACCGCCTGGGGTCTTTCGCTCAGAAAGTCCAGTACCCAGGCGCTCAGGGCGGAGCTCAGACCTAGCTCGATCAGCTTGTCCACCAGTCTGGTGGGGACTATGGTGTTGAACGCTGAGCTGTAGTCAATGAACAACAGTCTCACATAGCCCCCCTTCTGACGGTCAAGGTGCGAGAGGGTGATGTGCAGTACCTGGGAGACCGCGTCATCGGTGGACCTGTTTGTCCTGTATCCAAATTGCATAGGGTCCATATCACTGGGGAGGGAGGCACAAATGTGGTCCTTGACCAGCCTCTCGAAACATTTCATGACCACAGAGGTGAGTGCCACCGGTCTGTAGTCATTTGGACATGTTGGGGAGGGTTTCTTCGGTACAGGGATGATGGTAGACATCTTGAAGCAGGCAGGGACCACTGACTCCGCCAGGGATTGATTAAATATGGCGGTGAACACTGGGGCCAGCTGGTTGGCACAGGACTTGAGTATGCGTCCTGTTATGCCATCTGGGCCAGCAGCCTTCCTGGTGTTCACCTGCATAAATGCTCTTCTCACACTGTGTTCCGACAACGAGAGAGCGTCCCCGCCCCCCCGCGGTTGCCCCCCCCCCCCGCGGTTGCCCCCCCCCCCCCTCCACAACAGCCGGCGCGCCAGTGACGTCACTAGCCGGAGAGCCAGCAGCGCCACTGTCTACACCAAACCGAGCGTAGAAGATGTTGAGCTTGTCCGTTTCTGTTGTGAGAAGCGGTGGGTTCCAGGTTTGGTGAGTTATGTTTTGCTGGCAAGCTCCACTTGTCTGTTAGTGCTATGGGGGCTAGTTGACAATGTTTATGAAAACCGGCCCCAGACTAGGGTCCTTTGTTCAGCCTCTTAGGCGACAGAAGACCTTGGTCTGAAGCCCATTATAGTTTAACTAGTGGGCCACGACCATTAACACTGGTGATCCCTGTGTTTTCTGGACGAGTGGATGTTTTCTCTGTCACCGTGAGCCCCATCTTTCATATCCAAATGAGAGTATTCCTCACGAGGAAATATGGGCATAGATGTTCGGTAGCGGAATATCTGTGTTCAAGTCAGCTACAGGCCATTTGGGTATTGTGCTGGCTCCGTCGGGTGTTGGTAAAATCACTGTTGTAAAACTGTGTTAACATCTTGTTTCTCTTTTCTCTTAAAAAGTGAGGAGGGTTTCAGAACGGCGGCCTGTCTGAGTGAGTGTTATATCATTGTGTACAAGTTCAGGTGATAGCTGTTTAGCTTACGTACTAGTGGTGGCCTACTGTTAGCCAGTCAGCTGTTAGCTGCGGCGCTAGCCTGCTGTGATCACTAGGTGGCCTACCTGGCTAGGCTAGGAAACGTTAGCTTGCTGCTATCGGCCGAGGCCCAGCGCGGGGTGGCTCCGGCCCCTCGCGCGCCGCCGCGGTTCCCAACTCCCCTCTCCCTCACGGGGAGAGGCGGGGGGGAGTCGAAGCTCCCCTCTGGTTGCGTGCGCCGTTCGCTCGGCGTCTCGCGGGCAGGGGCGGTAGCGACCGACGGTTAAAACTACGACGTCATCTTTGACAGAGGATGTTCGTCGAACCTGCCCTGGGCCAGGACGGCAAGGACTGCGTCAACAAGAGGGACCGTAGCGACGGGATGGAGCGGCGACGCAGCCCAGATCGACAACACAGGACGGCTGTGTTTACTACGGTGCCTTGAGACTGCACTTCGCTTGATCTATGCTCCGGGTAGGCAAGGTTTGGCCAGACCTTGTACACTTCTTCTGGCTTTCCCTTCTAAATGTTTTGTAAATAACGATGTTTTCCAAAAACGAGTGTTGCTGCACTACATTTAGGATACGACGCGAGTTATGTGTGAATTGTCTTGTCACTGGTATTTAGCTTCTCCATGCAAATCGGGTTGTTGTTACAGATGTGAAAATGATCTGGTTTGTTGTGTTGAGAAACATCATGTGTGTTTATATGTACCGTGTACTCACAACTAAGGGGGTTAACTAACCTATAAAGCTATGCTTAGTGACAAATGAGTAAAGAATGATTCTTTTCTCAGCCTGTAATGACAATGAACAGTGTGTTCACATATTAACAGGTTTTCCTGTTTTAACTGGCCGTATTAAGGGTAAAGTAGGAGGATTGTGTTTCCCCCCGGTTCCCTGGGGACTTCTTCATCCTCCTATCAGACATGTTGTTGCACTACATTGTGTCACTGTGTGGTAGGGATATGATGTAACCCTTAGCTTGATTGCTGAGGTTGTGCTAAAACTGCTGGAGAAACTTTATTTTCCTAAAAGAAAAGATTGTTTGGTCGCTTTCGTGTGTGCTTAGCAAGGCCTGTGGCCGGTACTAATCGAGAATTATGTATTCTCTCATTATGAAAAACGGCGTTCCTCTGTAGCGTGTTTTTGCCATTTTTTGTAGTTGATGATGGGTTGTGTGTGTCATGTGACCTACAACTGGGTTGGACTGGCCACAGAAGCACATGTGTAAGTTGGTACCGGGGCCCTTGGAGAGCCCTCTCTATTCTGTGTTTTTTCCTTAGTAAAAATCAGATAGCAGGTTAGCTCATGCGCTGTGTGAAGCTGTCAGACGCTTCATGGAGCTGACTATGACTGTGTCATACTCTCTTTTTGTCATTACATCGTATCATGGGTGTGGGGTCGTAAAGGGGTGAACTGGTAACCTTTCCTCCCGCCTTTTTTCTGTTGGTCAGGGGTAAACCCCCTGTCCTTCAAGGTTCCTGTCCCGTTGCGGTTCGGCACGTTACAGGGTGAGGGGGGGGGGGGGGGGGGGGGAGTTATATTGGGCGTGTGCACCGCAGAAATTCCCCGCCATAGAGTACGTCACTGTGCGCGTCTCTGTTGGTAGGACTTCCGTGTGCTGTTCAGGTCCATGTGATGGATCTGTTTCGGGGGGTGGTCAGGGCTCCTCCTCACCAAGCTCCTATTCGGGCCTTCTGTGAGTTGGGACTCCTTCCGTGAGGAGGGAGCCTCCTTCAGAGTACAGAGCCTCCTCCTCAGATTGTCAAGGTGAGTGGACCCTCTAGAAGGAGTCCTACTCTATTGTGTACGTATTCGATTCAATTCGATTATTGAGTGTGTATGGGTTCAGTGCCTCTTCCCCGGAGAGACCTAAAACCAATTTTTTACATGGCTCAAGGTGCAATATATTCTTTTCAATCTGTACAGCTCGCGTGGGAAGTCTCTCTGGGGATTCCCGTCTCCTTCCTATAGGAGGGTGGTGGGATGTAAAAATGTGAAAAAATTTTACCCCCGGCTGTGTAGACTGGGATACATACTGTTGGTGCTTCCTTCTTTTCTATTAAAAAGAGTTGGAGTTAGGAAGTATCACACCCCTCTTGTCGTTCCCCTGGGCGCCTTGGGGATTCAATGACAGGTCTAAATAGCCTGTTCAT
Organism: Notolepis coatsorum; assembly: GCF_963971535.1. Lineage (NCBI taxonomy): Eukaryota > Metazoa > Chordata > Actinopteri > Aulopiformes > Paralepididae > Notolepis > Notolepis coatsorum. Next base: position 123,502,189 of record NC_140170.1, on the reverse strand, counting down.
TGATGTGGGTGTGTCCCGACGCACGTATAGTGCTAGCTCGGGGTGTTCTGTAAACAGGCGACTGACTGGCACGCCTTGGTTGCTTGAGGTTAAAACAGCGTTTTTATAAAGCAACTGGGATGGAGGTTTTTCCTCTTCCGACGACCAAATCCGACGACCTGGTTTTGGTTATCGACGGATTCTCGTTCATATCTGGGGGATGATGACGGAATGGATCTGAACGTATGTAGAGGGGTCTCACGCCCTGGGGGTGGGCCACCGGGCGCGGTTCGCCCGAACGTCTGGGTGGCGCCTTCTTTTCATGTTAAGATCAACACGCATATCTGCCCCTTCTCCTGGAGTAGGCATGTCGGCGTGGTTAGGGCACGGGACTGGTTCTGGTCACGCTGGTCCGGATCAGTTGAACCCGTTGTCCGCCGGGGATGCAGATCTGCTGTTCTGGTACCCTGAGGGACTTGGGCTTTTTTCAGGGGGAAAAATGCCAGGTCGGTCCGGGTGTCACAGGGTTAAGCGCTATGGAGACCCTGGTTGGGTACATTTTTTACTCAGCACTGTCGTAATGGCTTACGGCCATGCCAACCTGTACACGCTCGATCTCGTCGGATCTCGGCCGCTACACAGGTTGGTCCTGGTTAGTACTTGGTTGGGAGACCGCCTGGGAATACCAAGTACGGTGTGCTTGGGGCTGGTTCTCCATTATTTTTCGCTCCTCTCTCATGCATGGCGAAGAGGGGCCTGTTGGGGTGGTCTTTGACCTCCTCTGGTGATCCTGTGCTTCCCGTATCGCCGGGCCCGGTCCGAAGTCATGTTTCGTCGACCCGTAGGCCTGGGTTAACCCTTTTTCGAAAAACTGAAACACTTGTACTGCGGTATAGCCGGTGTATACACACCAGGTAACACCAATGTGGTTGATTCCCTGGTGTGTTGGAGCAGTGTCAACTCCCGGGTTCACCAGTTGAGGGTGCCCCTGCACGTTCATGACATCTGCCAATCGTGTCAGCCTTCTCTGCCTCAACCCCTCTGGGTGGGGGCTTTTTAAATGGAGGCTTGGTCATGCAACAACGCCAGCTTACGCCCCTTCCGCCGGGGCGGCTGTGTTCAGCTGTCCCCTCTGGCGCCTGTCTCGTCCGCAGTCTCCAGGCTAGGGGTTAACAGCCTGTTGCCTGGTTTTTCCCCGGTGCGCTGCCTGCTTCCGTTGGTTAACCTTTTTTGTGTGCTTACGGCCATGCTGACTGCCTGTTCTGCAGGGTCAGTGTGCCAGACGGTGTACTATTGGGGGGACAGGGCCCGCTCGGCTGAGGGGCCTTTGTCCGAATACGCTGGCGATGTGGGGGGCGGGGTCACTAAGTGCCCACCTGGTGGGGTCTTGATGCTGGCATCATGGACTTCTCCGGGCCCCCGTTCCAGGGGGTCCAGTCCCTTTGGTGGGTCTGGGTCTTCCTTCGCGCTCCGCTGCTACGGCCTTGCCACGGGGTTGGGTTTGCCCTTGACCCCGTGATTCTGGGGGCAGTAACAAGGTTGTTCCCTCCGTTCGTTCCCGGGTGGCATGCGGGTTGTGCGTGTGTGTAGTCGTGGGGTCAAGCCACGGTCTGCTCACCCTGTGTGTTGAGTTGCTTGAGTGCCTCTTCGCACGGTCGGGTCCGTCGCCCTCCCGTGAAGCCCCCAATAGGGGGGGTGCCCTCCATTAGGGGGGGTCGGGGGGGCTCGGCCCTCCCTGTTCTGATGGTTGTGGGGGGCTTTCAGCGGGGTGTATTTGTCGGCCGATGGCTCTCGCTCGGCCTCCCTTGTGCAGAGAGTGACGCCGAGCGAGAGCCATACGATACAGAACGTTAGGTTATGACTATAACCAAGTTCTGTTAGTATGCAGCCCTTGATCTCGCCTTGTGGTGAAAGCTTGGGAAGGAGGCGAGTGGGTGGCCCCACCCCTGCTTATATGGGTAAGCTGATAGGGGTGTGGTCAGACAAATATTGGGATTAAAGGTACATTGTGGTCTTTATTCAGTGCGCGTGCACGTGTGCGAGGACAGTGCAGAGAGTGACGCCGAGCGTCACCATACTAACAGAACTTGGTTATAGTCATAACCTAACGTTCTGTCACTTTATTGAAGGAGTTTGATCATAATAATTTAGGAAAAACCTGTGAAATAACAGTGTTTCACTGCTGAACTTTAAGTTCTGTCACTTTATTGAAGGAGTTTAATCGTAATAATTTAGGAAAGACCTGTGAAATAACAGTGTTTCACTGCTGAACGTTGAGTTATGTCACTTAATTGAAGGAGTTTCATCGTAAATGTAGGGAAAACTTGTGAAATAACAGTGTTTCACTGCTGAACTTTAATTCTGTCACTTTATTGAAGGTGTTTGATCATAATAATGTCGGAAAAAACCTGTAAAATAACAGTGTTTCACTGCTGAACCTAACCTGTCAATTAACAGTGGTTCTCTGTTCTCTGGTTCTCAAATAATAAACAGAATTATCTGTAAATGTATTGCTTTTCCACTTTATTTTAATTCGGGTATTTCAATGTAATTTTACAGTAAATCTCTGGCTGCCAAGCTGCCAGACATTTACTGTTTTTTTACCGATTTTTTTCTTACAGTGCAGTCGCAGACTGTCAGCGACTCAAAGCGCTTATGGGCGGAGCCCAGCAGAAACAGCTTGGAATCTTGAAGTCGCATTTTTTTGCTTTTGAGTAATTGATTAAAAATATAAAACAATGCATTTTTTGGAAAACAACTTTACAGATGTGTTCCATAGACTCACAGGAATTGTGTAAAGTTGCCCAAATAGTAGGGATGTCCGATATTATCGGCCGACCGATATTATCGGCCGATATCGGCAGTAAAATGTGATATCGGAAAATATCGGTATTGGTTTAAAAACAAAAAAAAACAATAACAATATTTGTTATATATATATCCAGTGAAATTATTAGTTACCTGAAATTATTCAGTTTTTTGGACGGGGAAACCCTGCATATATCGGTATCGGTTGATATCGGTATCGGAAATTAAGAGTTGGACAAAATCGGAATATCGGTATCGGTAAAAAAGCCAATATCGAGCATCCCTACCAAATAGTGAAAGGAATAGCAATGTATGTCCCCTTTAAACGTTTCAAAAAATCTAAAAGAGTATTCTACTGACACTAATACAGAAAATGTTTTATTAACATCTAAGACGATTTATATAAAAACTCTTGGGTGCCTAAGACTTTTGCACAGTACTGTTTTCTATCCACTTTAGCCAAAAACACACACACTACTGTGAGAAAATAATAATCATGTAAACGAGGAATGGTCTGCCAAATAATTCTAATATATAGTAATATAAAATCACGGGAGACTTGTTAGCTTAGACTTATGATTTTTATTATCAGCAATGTTATAACATCCTACTGGTAAACAAGATTTGATGATTTTTTTTTTAAAACATCCTACTGGTAAACAAAACACTGTAAAGGTGTGTGTGCATCATCATATATATATTTACTTTTCAATTGCATGAAACATTATGAAGTATTCTCTTATTCTGCTTTTCCACATTCTGCACGGTACCTACGCGACTCGGTAGTACTCCCCATAGATCGATATAAAGACCCCCACCCCCCCCCTCCCGTCAGTGTAGCTGGGGCGCCGTGACGTCATCTTCAACGCGACACACACGGACAATAGAGGTTTTCGACGCTAGCTATCAAGCTACTGTATGAATCCAGTGACTTATTCGCTCATTTACGCTAGACGCAATGCTAACGGTTAGAATGTGAGGCTACTACCAGTTCATCCACCTCGGCGCCTCCATATTCCATTGCCGTTTCTGAATAAAACACGTAGGGCTAACGTTTAAACTTGCTAAACTCTCTCCACTTCACGCTCTCGTATCCCTGTTCTCTGTTTCCTCCAAACAAACCTGTGGCACCGCCTCTCCGTCTCTGGGTGTGTGCGCACGTGCGTGTATGTGCGTGTACGTGACATAAGTTGGAGCGAGTGTGTGTGAATTTTTTTTCTTTGAGAGGGAGAGACGAGAGAGTAGAGCGCTGTGCCAAAGTAAGTCTCATCTCAACTGTGGCGGCTTATAAACTGATGTGAGGGATTATGAGAAACATCACGATGTCCACGATGCGTTTAAAAAGTGTATCGTTTATGAACTGTACCCGATATTTATTTGATATCGTCATATCGCCCACCCCAGTTCCTGCTGACTTGTCGTACAGAACTTGTAAATCGCTTTGGATAAAAGCGTCAGCTAAATGACTAAATGTAAATGTTAATTAAGAGACGGCAAACATGTTAATTTCTAGTTCTACCCATACGTTTATGTGTGTGTGTGTGTGTGTGTGTGTGTGTGTGTGTGTGTGTGTGTGTGTGTGTGTGTGTGTATGTTGACAAAATGGCTGCCGTGATAGCTGTGTGAAATGACAGCTCCTGAAAAGTTTGTTGGATTTTATTGGATTTTATTGAATTTTTATGGATTTTTAACATGGAATTGTATTGCCAGTTGAAAAGGTCTGTTTTATTTAATCTGCTTTAAAAACAGTGGACTACTTATACTGTTTTTGGGAACTTTTCTGAAATTGTGCTCTTGCTTGTTAGCAGTAGCCTAGCCTAGCTGGCTCTGTTAGCAATTAGCTAAGAGCTGGAAGACCTGCAGTAGTTTAGAGTTGGAAGAATAATCTCCTGCTTACCTGCCCATCACAACCATCTTACTGCTGCAGTGTGGCTCGTCTATAGCCTAGATCTGCAGCAGAGGCTTATTGCCCTGTGGACTGCGAGATATATTTTTTACTTTGGCCTGACTTGGGCCTCCAGCCTGCTACACCTGGGCCTCCAGCTCTACTGGGCCACTAGCTGCACCTGGGCCTCCAGCTATACTGGGCCTCCAGCTATACTGGGCCTCCATCTCTACTGGGCCTCCAGCCTGCTCTACCTGGGCCTCCAGCTCTACCGGGCCTCCAGCTCTACTGGGCCTCCAGCTCTACTGGGCCTCCAGCCTGCTCTACTGGGCCTCCAGCCTGCTCTACCTAAGCCTCCAGCTCTACCGGGCCTCCAGCTCTACCAGGCCTCCAGCTCTACTGGGCCTCCATCTCCACCTGAGGACCTCCAGCTCCACTAGGCCTCCAGTCTGCTCTGCCTGAGCCTACAGCTCCAGGATGACATCGGGCGCCGGTCCCCCACTGCCCACTGGAGTGTTCCACTACTGGCTGTTGCCAGATCGCCAAGCAGTTGGAGGATTTGCTGGAGCGGGTCTCCCTCCTCACCACCATCCATCTGGATGAGCAGAGACATCGGGAGACCATCCTGTTGGCTGACCTGAGAGAAGCCCCCCCCCCCCCCCCCCCCGCGCCCCCCGTTCGGCTGGATCTTCTAGGGAGAGCCTATACAGGAAGCAGGGAGCCAAGCCCAAGCTCTACAGCTCCACTCCTACTCACCCCCCTCCCCAGGCCTGGTCTAAAGTGCGGTCGAGGCGTAAGAGGCGAACCTGGGACTCTCGTCTTAGCCCTCCGCCCCATGAGTCTCTCTCACTCTCCAACAGATTCAACATCCTGGAGAGTGTGGAGCTTGACTACCGGACACCAGGGGCCAAGAGGCAACGTCCGGGGTCAGGCTCACCCACTCCTGCGGCTAGGAGCTGTCTGGGCCCCCCACCACAGGAGCGGGAGGAGGATCTGCCAGCTACTCCTAGCATTTCTACGTGCCCTGGTTTCCCGGTCTTCACCCCCAGACCGAAACCGACCTCCTCTCCCGGGGCTTGGGAGCAGGTGTTACAGCAGACTGGTCATGCAGGAATGTCCTTCACTGCTGCTCCTGGTACCACGCCTGTAGCCGACACGCAGGAGGCGTGGATGGGTCCCCTGCCTCACTCTCTGAAGGATCCCCCTCGCCAGCCGCACCCCCCTCCCACTCGGAATGGTAAACCTCTACAGAGACCCACAAGGCATGGTGAGCCCTGCACCGCCCCCCCCCCCCCCCCCCCTCCCTCTGTGCTTGTCATCGGGACTTCAATGGTGCGTCATGTGGCTGTCCCGAGGGCCAGAACCTACTGCCTCCCAGGAGCCAGGGTCTCGGACATCAAGGCAGCACTCCCTTCACTCATTAAGGACCATCCTCAGGCATCATCCATCATCATCCACTCCGGGTCTAATGACATTAAGTATCAACAGTCTGAGTTATTGAGGGAGGACTTTAGGGCCCTGATCTCCACAGTCCAGTCATCTAATAAATCCTGCATTATCTCTGGTCCCTTTCCCTCCCCTAGGTATGGGGATGGCAAGTACAGCAGGATCCGTGAACTTCATATCTGGCTGAAGGGTTACTGTTGCCTAATGATGATTCCATATATAGATCATTTCTATGTTTTCTGGAGACGTCCGGAGCTCTTTGCTAGGGATGGCCTTCATCCCAACTGGAATGGAGCCCGGCTGCTCTCCATGGGTATGGACATGGCTCTGAGATCCGCAGTGAGTGGGAGTAGGGAACTGGTCCGAAAACAAAGAACAGTGGATGTGGCCTGAAATGGGGTGAGTCCAATCCATCTCATAGTTCCTTGTGTCCATGTTTTTAAAGCCACTCCCAGGGATCAGGCGGATCAAAGCCCTATTGATGGACCTACTCCTAAAAATATGTTGTATGTGATGGTTTGTCGCGTGGTAGGCACAGTTATGTAGAAGAGAGGGGTGTGGTCAGGAGTAACCTGGTGGATCTTAAAAATTAGAGATATGTACACCCCTTGTATCAGGTTTCTGTTCCCATAACCTCTGTACCTAATGATACAGTCTCTGCCACAGTTAGTCTGAACAGCCCATCTGGCTTCAAGGATAGGAAAGGGCTTGGCCTAATCCATTTAAACATACAAAGCCTCCTTCAACAACATAAGTTAGACCATCTTAACATTTTAGTATCTCAGGCTGATCCTGATGTTCTGGTTTTATCGGAAACCTGGTTAAAAAAATCTGACAATGACTCATCTGCAGCTTTACAGCACTATAATTTATATAGAAGCGACAGAGCTGGCAGAGGGGGTGGGGTTGCAATGTATGTCAAATCCTGTTTGTCTGTTTCAGTATTGAATACCATCACAGTTCCAAAGTGTTTTGAATTACTTGTGCTGAAGGTTGATTTGGGGCCTTGTAACTCTTTAGTTTTGATTGGTGTCTATAGGCCTCTCAAAGCTGAGGCTAGTGCTACTGATAAAATACTGGATATACTGTCATTATATTCTAATTCAGAGATGCTAGTGCTGGGTGATTTTAACTTGGACTGGCAAAATGCTGCTTCTAGTTACCTGAAGGAGGTGAGTGGTAACCTCTGCCTTACTCAGTTGATTACTGAGAGCACTAGACCAAACCCTAAAGATCATGCTAAATCCACTCTCATTGACTTGATATTTTCTAACAGATGTGACAGGATCTCTGCTAGTGGTGTTTTTGATTTAGGCATTAGTGATCATTGTCCTATGGTCTGTGTTAGATCCACAAAGCTGCTGAAATCAAGACAGCGTATTGTTCAAAGGAGAAATCTTAAAATCTTTAACCCCCAAACCTTTTTGGAGGACATTGCTACTAATAATAGTCTATGTTTAGCAGGGTCTGATAATGTGCAAACTTCACTGGATTCTTTTATAAAGACATTTAATTGCTTTGTAGATAAACATGCTCCTTATAAAAGGACTAGGATTAAGGATAGGGTGGCACCGTGGTTCTCAAGTGAGCTGTCAGCATTATTTTCTGAGCGGAACTCTGCGTGGTCACGTGCTAGACGCACTGGGGATACGCAAGACTGGCTTTCCTTCAGACAACTTAGAAATAGAACTACTGCAGCTGTGAGGAAGGCTAAATCTGATTACTTTTTAGACTTAGTCTCGAATTCCTACTCTAACCCAGCTAAATTCTGGGGTGCAGTAAACCTGTCAAAAAATAACCCTGCTACATTGCCATTGTGTATTAATGTGGCTGATTGTAAAATCTCGGATCCTCAGGAAATTTGTCTTGCTTTCAATAAACACTTCATTGAGGCTGGGTCCTTATTTGACAGGTCGTCTACTGGGCTGGCTCCACTGGATGTTGACTCTGACCCTAGCCCAATCTTCGATCATGCCTCGTGTGTACCTACATTTTCCTTCCAGCCATTTTCATCTAGTGAAACTCTCAATATCTTGCAATCCATAGACCCTAAGTGTTCTACTGGTGTGGACAATTTAGACTATTTTTTTATAAAACTGGCAGCCCCTGTCATTTGTGAGCCATTGTCACACATCTTTAACCTTTCTATTGCATCTGGCATAGTCCCGCAAGTGTGGAAATCTGCCAAGGTGCTCCCCTTCCATAAAGGGGGGGATAGGGATAAGATGGATAACTATCGTCCTATCTCCAAACTATCATGCCTAGCCAAAGCACTGGAGACCTTGGTAAACAACCAATTAAAAACCTTTTTTCTCAAGTTGCTCAGAGCTAAGTACTCACCAATCAGGTTTCAGAGCAAATCATAGTACTATTACAGCTGTTACTTTGGTCACTAATGACATTATTTCAGCCCTGGACAATGGGAAGCATTGTACAGTTATCTTTGTAGACCTCTCAAAGGCATTTGATACAGTAGAACATCACTTGCTTTTGAATAGTCTAGCTAGCATTGGCCTGGATAAAGCCGCTTGTGCTTGGTTTCAGGACTATTTATCTTCAAGGTGTCAATCTGTGAATTCAGGTAACTTTCAATCTGATTTCCTGCCATTGTCTAAGGGTGTACCACAGGGTTCGGTATTGGGGCCGGTCCTCTTTACAATCTATATTAATGATATTGTTTCTAGTCTTTCAGCACTAGCAGGTTGTCAGGCTCATCTGTATGCGGAATGTATGTTCAGGAAGCTATTGTGAACCTGCAGCTTGCGTTTGACACTCTCCAAAATGCTCTAGCTAAGCTCAAGTTAGTGCTTAATGCTAGTAAAACCAAGTCTATGATGTTTTCTAGAGCCAGGGTTATAGAGTATGACATGCTACACCTAACAACAGCAAATGGTTTGTATATTGAAAGAGTTAGTGAGTATAAATATCTTGGTATATGGCTGGATGATAAACTTTCTTTTAAATTCCATATAGATAACCTAGCTACAAAATTACGGCAAAAGATTGGTTTCTTGTACCGTAACCGGGCTAGTTTTCCTATGTTCTGTAGGAAAATAATTGTACAGGCTGTTTTTTTGTCAATATTGGATTATGGTGATGTCATTTACAGGCATGCGTCTGTGTCTACATTAAGGCCTTTGGATTCTGCCTACCACTCCGCGCTAAGATTTATTACGGGTGACAAATATGATACTCACCATTGTCTTTTCTATGAGAGGGTAGGCTGGCCATCTCTCTCGTTGCGACGTAGTTATCATGGGTATCTTTTTATCTACAAAGCAATTATTGGCAAACTTCCACCTTATATTACATCTTTGTTGGTCTGGAGTGCTGTCACCTACCAAACTCGTTCGAATGATCGGCTTGTGCTCAGGGTGCCTCGAGTTCGGTCTGAGCTTGGAAAGTCTGCCTTCTCCTACGATGCTCCGTACACATGGAATACCCTGCAAAAGACTCTAAAGCTCGGAACATTCCCGTCATTCATGGAGTTTAAAGGCATTGCACTTGACCTATGTACTGAATCATGTAATTGTTTTTAATCCATCATTGTAGTAATTGTAATTCATTGTAATTATTATCTGTTATGATATGTGTGTCCTTTGTTAACTCGTCATCACTGTAAATGAGGGAAACCTCAGTGCTTTCACGAGTATAAATAAAGGTTTGAAATGAAATATTTAAGACAAGTTCACCTGTTTTCTACCCAGAAAAAAACACTGCTTCTTCCTCATTTGAGATTCAGTGGTGGTTGGAACACTGCATTTTATGCATGACTGGCACTTAGTGGAAATAGCGATGGGGTCTCCTCATTACAGAACAAACTAGGAGAGTGCACTCAGTGGAGCGCGGATCTCCACCGGGAGGCGTGCCTATACACTGGAGTCACTCCGCTTGATGGGCTCTGCATAACACACATGCACACCCTTGGCTCTGATACACACCAGGTGCAAACACACATGCACACCCTTGGCTCTGAGACACACCAGGCCAGGCGCAAACACACATGCACACCCTTGGCTCTGATACACACCAGGCCAGGCACAAACACACACACATTGTATACACACACATGTGGATGGTAGCTCATTGTGGTAAATGCATAATGTTACCTTGAAAATGAAACACAATAAACCATTTTATTTATTTAGGCTGTGCCATTCTCATATTGTGCTGTCCCTAATCTCAAGTCTGAGTCAAGTCCCTTGGGTATAGACAGGTTTCTTGTTTATAAACATACCATGTTCGAGCCAATCCGCAATTCCCACTGAATCACTTGGCTGAGTTGCCTCCAATATTAGAGTCTATGATAGAGTTGTCCATGCCGGTCTCTCTACTCTCTTCCTCTCTCGCTCTGATACACATTAATTATCTATACCTCTATCTTTCTCTCTCTCTCTCTGGGTAATCTGATGGCAATGTTTTGGGGTTGCTCTTGATTATGCTATGGGGGGAAGGGATATAAATAATAAAGGATTCTGATTAAATAAAAGTTGGAATTAATGCGAACAAATTCTCATACTCTGGACTCTGTAGTCCAATCCATCAACCACAAATAGCAGTGTAATTATGGCACCACAACAGTTTGATGTGCAGCATTATTCCCTGCAATGTGACCAAAAGCAAACTGAGAATGTGAACATTCAGATAAAAAAATAATATGTAGGCTACAACTAGTTATGAATAGCCTACCTGGTAACATCTGTTAGCTAGCTTGACAGGCACAACTCTAATAACAAAACAGTAATAACGTAATCCACTGTCCTTCTCACACATTAATTTCTTCCTTGTGTGACTTGCCGACAGTTCAGGCTGAGGTCCTTCATACTCTGTCCTGATTAAATGTGGCATAGCATTCATTCCCATGTCCAATTCAAGGGAATGGCCTTGTGCCTGTATTACAATACACTGCAGGTGAGGAGTGCTGTTAGCTCAATAACTTATGTTGCCACCTGGTGGAGATTAAGTAATTCCAAACGAGCTTGCTTGGTTATCCCTCCTGGTAGCACTTGACTGGCCACAGAACAGGTCCTCAAAAGGTCTTGGATCACCAAAACCACACACTAAAAACAGATTGGTCAAATTTGACCCAATTTGGGTTATTTTTTACCCAATTCACTGGTCAAAAAGGGCCCGACCAGTGTGTGGGTTAATTTGACCCAATATTATTGGTTATTTCATTTGACCCATAACTTGGGTCAAATAAACGAATACTAACAACCCATTTTAAGGGTCAAAATAACCCAACCTCAAAGTTGATTTGACCCCATATTGGGTTATACCAACGACCCATTTTAAGGGTCAAAATAACCCAACTTCCAAGTTGATTTGACCCCATATTGGGTTATACCAACGACCCATTTTAAGGGTCAAAATAACCCAACTTCCAAGTTGATTTGACCCCATATTGGGTTATACAAACGACCCATTTTAAGGGTCAAAAAGCTTCTATCCCCAGGCCATCAGGCTGCTAAACGAACAATAAACACTATGCAACAACCATTAAATGCACACAGCACACACACCCACACGCACACACTCACTTAAACAAACAACACACTGCAGCACCCACTCTCCACACTTTAGATCACACAAACACACTTTATATTTATTGATAAAGGATTTGCACTACAACTCGTACACCTACTGTAAATTGTACCTAAATTGCACCTCATCCCATTTCTGCCTTGCACTATATAGTATTGTATATTAGTACACTGCATAGTATTGTATATTATATGGTAACTCAGTACGTCTATTCTGCATCGAACATTGTACATATGTCTATACTGAACACTGTGACCTAATTTCTTTACTTCTAATTTACATACTATACTATGTTATTTTATTTCATACTTATCTTATCTTGTCTTGCACAGTCTCTGGAGCATAACAGTAAGAAGCATTTTGTATAAAAGTATTCTGTACTTCTGTATGACAACTATTAAAGAAACTTGAAACTTGAAACATATTGGGTTATACCAACGACCCATTTTAAGGGTCAAAATAACACAACTTCTAAGTTGATTTGACCCCATATTGGGTTATACAAACAACCCATTTTAAGGGTCAAAATAACCCAACCTCCTAGTTGATTTGACCCCGTATTGGGTTATACAAACGACCCATTTTAAGGGTCAAAATAGTTGCTTTGACTGAATCTTGGGTTACATCAAAAGGGTCAAATAGACCCTATTCACAGCAGCCATCTTGTGAGCCAGATTGACAACGATTGACCAACAGATGGACACAGCAACATGATTAGTTACACATGTGTCAGTCTGGTTCACAGGATGTAGGTTTACCCTGCTGTGTCAAGATGGCTGCTGTGAAAAGGGCCTATTTAACACAAAAGGATGACCCTCATGCATTGCAAATTTGCATCAAATTCAAAACAGAGTGATGCACAAAATAACTTAAAAGAAAGAAAATTCATTAAACCAATGAATAAAGTGTACATGAAATAATAGGGGAAAGAAAATGTTAGGAACTTGTTACATTCACCCATACAAGGGCTGAGTAATCGCACACACCCCCCCCTCTCTCTCTCACACACACTCTCCCAGCTCTCTTTCTCTCTTGCCCCTTCCCTTCTCTCTCACCCCCCTCTCTCTCTCTATATCTCACACACACACACACACACACACATTTCAGAAACAAACATAGTATCAATGAGAGCATCAATAATACACCTGAGTATAGTCTAGTAAAAAAAAATCTTAAAAGTTAATCGTGAGTTAAAAAAAATAGTGGCGTTAATAGAATCGGGCGATAACGTGTTAATACTGCGTTAACTTTGACAGCCTTAGTATATATGTGTTTTGATCTATCAATATCTGGGGGAGTGTTCCAACAGGGCAGTAAAGCAGTACAAAACCTTGTAGATGCAATATGTTACAGTAGATCCATACCATGCCTGGGCTGGTGAGGCGAGGGTACTCCGTAATGACCTCTTCTATGTCCTTGGAGTGATTTCCCCGAATCCACTTGGCTCTGTAGAGGACGGTGTCCTTCATGTACTCCTGAACTTGAGTGAAGGGCTCCAGGTTATGTTTCAGCCACTCCGTTTGCTGCTGGGCCCTTTCTTCTGGCAGGGTCGATTCTATAGAAACATATATACAACACATTGTAAATTAACTATCTAAAAATGATCTCCAATTTCGTAACCCATTTTCACCAGTAGGACTTAGCACATTATTACAATCAGATCCTTTCCCTCCAGTCAGGCGCCCCGGCTGACCAGAGGGAGGTGCTATTGCCCAGCATTGTTGCATGTTTTGGTGAGGGGTTCAACAAGGTATATTAAACGAGGTAAAGTCAGGAATCAGCCATTTTTGCTCCATGGAGCCCCCCTTGAGGATTCATGTGCAGTAAGCTCCCCCTGGTGAAGAATATAGTTACCCCCTGGGGACACAGGAAAACATGGCCCTTTTTGCCGACCCCAGGTATTACCTGGTATATGCCCTGGGTGGCTCGTTGGCTTCAGGCATTCACTGTCTGGACCCAGAACCCCGCCTCTTTCGGACATTCCAAAGCCTTTCTTCAATGAATCCAGTAGCTGGATAGTAGAAAGGTTTGCCAATCTTCATTCCCTGCCGGCCTTTGATGCACCATATGTCCTGGAAACGATAAGACAAGATAGAACTCTGTCACCTACGAACAGGTCGAAAAGTACCTAGCGGAAAAAAATCTAATCTACGAATTCCAATCTGGCTTCAGAACATCCCACTCCACTGACACATGCCTTCTCTATTTGAATGACCAAACAAGAGGTGGACGCAGGCAAATACTGCGGCATGGTCATGCTGGACCTACAAAAGGCCTTTGACACGGTCAATCACTCCATTCTGATTGACAAGCTAAAAGCAATTGGTTTTGATAGTCTATCAGTGAGCTGGATGCAATCCTACCTTGAGGGGAGGGAACAGATGGTGGAGGTAAACGGTACCCTACCCCCCCCCCTCACAGTGAGCTGTGGTGTTCCACAAGGAAGCATACTAGGACCGCTACTGTTCCTAATTTATGCAAATGACATGTCGTCAGCTTGTGACTGCAACTTGTTCCTGTTTGCGGACGACTCAGCCCTGCTGGTCTCTGACAAGAACAAGTTACAGGTTGAAAAAACCCTCAGCTCGGAACTAGGCAGAATCTGCATATGGCTCGCTGATAACAAACTATCATTACACATGGGCAAAACAGAGTCCATTCTCTTCGGTTCAAATAACAAACTCAGCAAGACCGACGGCTTCTCAGTTACAGTGGGTGACAATATTGTCACAAGGAAAGATGAAATTACCTACCTGGGTTCCATCCTAGAGGCTAATCTCTCCTGTGACAAAATGGCATCCAATGTAATAAAAAAAGTCAACCAACGAACTCGATTCTTGTACCGGATCTCCTCTCTGGTAAACAAGAACACCCTGAAGACTCTGGCAGGAGCACTCATTCAGGGGTACTACGACTATGCTTGCACCTCATGGTACCAAAGCACCTCAAAGGCGCTAAAAACAAAATTACAAACATCTCAAAACAAACTGGTCAGACTACTGCTTGACCTTACTCCTAGAACCCACCTCACCCCTGCCCACTTTGACAACCTAGGATGGCTTAGAGTAGACGACAGAGTACAACAACTTGCAATGGGCCTGGTCTACAAGATACACTACACGACCAAGGTACCCATGTACATGTCAAAATACTTCCCAAAGGTCAGTGAATACCACGATCACAACACCAGAGGGAGCTCCACAAATCATGTTAAACCCAGATTCGGCTCAAATAAGGGACTAAACACGTTTCGCAATTATGCCACATCAATGTGGAACGCCCTACCCAAAGCTGTAAAGGAATGTGGATCACTACCCACTTTCAAAACCTCTCTCAAGGGACACCTACGGGAGACTGCAATTCAACACTGGCCCCTGTAAATATCCTAACCCAACCCCCTCCAATGTACAGTCATTTACCTAGTATGGTTTTGTCAATAGTTCAATGTACAATTGTGTTTGTTTGTACAGTGTCTCCTCCCCCCCCCCCCCCTCAATGTACAGTGTTACTTGTTTATACAGTGTGCCCCCCGCCCCCCCCCCCCCCCCCCCCCCCCCCCCCCCCCAACCACCTCCAATGTAAATTACCCAGTATGGTTGTCAATATCCCAATGTACCCAACCCCCCCCACCCAACCTCCTCCAATGTACAGTTTCTACGTCAAATGTATATACTCCCTTTTCTTGACTCCTTCTGTATCACAAACAGTACTGTATTTGCAAATCTGGTATGTCATAAATGTATAGATGTAGCAGTACTGACTATCTGTATGTCATGTATGTCATATATGTCTATATGAATTGAAAATGGGGGACCCTGATGGAAACAAGACAAACGTCTTTCTCAGGTCTGCATCCCCTTAACAATTGTATGTATTGAGCCGTACTGTATTGTACCCATTCTGCAATCTGTTAAATAAAGTTTTCATTCATTCATTCATTCATTCATTCATTCATTCATTTCATTCATTCATTCACCCTTTGCAATGTTATGCTTAAATTATGGAAAAAGTCCTGTACCTGAAACAAAGAGCAGGGAGGGGGGGGGGATAAAATGCATCAACCCTGTTCCTGGAGTACAATCAAATTGGATCTGATTGATTTTCATGCAGGAATGGAAAGTGTTGTATTGTAAAATGCCATACATTTTTTTTAAACAGCTATTTACAAACACAACACAAAATACTATACTTTATACTTATAGCACATGCATGATCCTGGTCTCTTTTGAAAGATTACATTCTGAAGTTTCTGATACAATAAAGAAAACTCACTTTTAGTGCTACTTTAGGTAGCACTAAAGGTATTAGGTATTTTACTAACTCTGGGAACTTCATCCAGCCAATTGAGGAGTGTTTCTCCGATAACCAAACCTTTGTACAGCGGAGAGACTGCCACTGGCACCGTTCGACAAGTTGCTCTGACTGATACCTTTCAGCGTATTCCACTAAAGCGTCTTCTGGTCAAGATACTGGAGCTTCCTGGTGTTTTACAGGCCATGATGGAATGGCAACAGAGAGAGAGTGATGCTCTTCAGGATATATTTGATGGAGATTTCTGTAAAAATCCTCCACTCTTTTTGAAAGAGGTGTCAATCCCATTGCTGTTATACAATGATGATTGTGAAACTGTGAACCCCCTCGGGTCAAAGACTGGGGTTCACAAGTTAGGATTTATATATTTTATCTTGAAGAGTTTGCCACCAGACATCCTATCCAATTTGCAGTCACACTTCTTGTTGGCAGTCTATAAATCAGATGATGCAAAAACCTATGGCATTGATGCAGTGTTGCGCCCTATTGTGGAAGAACTAAAGTGTCTTGAGAGGGATGGCATAACTGTTAACACGCCTAGCTTCCAAGGCGTTGTCAAATTCGCCGTCGTTCAGGTAGTGGGAGACAATTTAGGATTGAACGCAATACTTGGTTACATAGAGAGTTTTTCGGGGAACCATGTGTGCCGTTTATGCAAAATACACAGAGATGTCTTGAAAGTACAGACACAGGTAGACGATACGCTGTCCCGAGATGTGAATACTCACGCAGAGGATTTATGGACAGACAACCCCTCTCAGACAGGCCTTAAAAGAGACAGTGTCCTCAACAGTCTTTTTATCATGTTACGGACAATATGGCACTGGACATAATGCATGACATCCTCGAAGGGGTAGGGCCATACAAATTTAAACTTGTGTTAAATGCACTCATAGAACAAAAGCTTATCTCACTAGATAAGCTAAACTATTGTATCACCAGCTTTGATTATGGCTTTTGTCATGTGGGAAACAAGCCCTCTGTAATAAGTAAGAATGATTTAAAGAACCTTGGAAGCCCTCTGCATCAGTCTTGTATTATATTGTGTGCTACTCGTAAATGTGAAAAGAGAGACTTGGCATCACCAGGAATTAGCCTTTTGCATTTAAAGCATGTATACGCCATCTGCCTTGATGTTAGAACACTTAGTGATCACTTACAAATTCTCTGTAAAGTTTTGAAAACTTGAGCCTGGGGCCTATTTTGGGGATGAGGTTCCGGATTGTTTCGCCATCTAAAAGGTGAAACGCCTCCTCATCGATATCTTGATCTGAAAGACAAAGACAGAAAACTAAAATACTTTTACAGTAATTTCAGTGCCATCCAGTGGCAGCTAACTCCAACACAGGACCAGGCTGACAGGACCAGAGAACCAAGATGAAGAACAGAATAATGTGTGTGTGCCTGCATGTGTGTTGAAACCCTATACAATACTGCTTTGTCATGGAAACATTTTCATGGTCAAGAAAATAAAAATTCTCACCTTTAAAACTGTCTGTGAGCTCTGGCAATTGCCACTCAATAAGCTTTTCTGCGACAAAGCTGTCCATCAAGACTGGCCTGAAACAAAAGAGAAAGCAATGTGGAAATGAACACATCTGCAATTAATTAATGCCTCATGCCCAAGTACTCAGCCACGTGTGAACGATAGGCCAAGTATACTTGCTGACATAGCAGCCTAGAATATTTAGCACTGATTTCAGGTGTAAAAAGCCTCACCACATGTCTGGCTTCCGCAGTCTACTGCTTAATTTAGTATAGGATGTTGTAAATTGATGCCCGAATCGCGGGACATTAGAGAGATGATGGAAATGTAGACCTCAAAATGGCGCAAAATGGCGCTAAATCTCAGTATGTAGCTAGCTAGCGAACCAGCTATGTCACCGCATTGAGAGGACAACAGCTTTATTACACACATATGGTTAATAAAGATATCAATCATATAACGTTACTGTTACAAAGGGTCATATTAAACCGAATATATATATTTATTACTTGAGATATATTGTATAGTATTTGTATATCGTCTGATATCCCTTGTATATTCTTTGTACATATACACGGAATATCCCTTTACCTAGTACAGGCCAGACCATAATATTCATTCTCCTATTGGACAGCGATCCCCTAGGCGCCACGGCCATACCCCCAATGTCTAGTTCAAAGTCACCGCTAAGACATTCCTGGACATGCCCGGTTCTGCGCAGGAATACGAGACAGAAATAAGGCTGGTACTAGATTGTTCACCTTACGGCGCAGGTGAATACAGCAGTATGTTACCCCAATAAGTTGAAGCCTCACACCACGATACAACGTGCTGTGAAGTGGGCCCGTTTTGCCCCGAAATAGAGCCTTGAGACCGCGTGCAAATTGATAGCTGAAGTGTCAGAGTTTAACGCTGTATCGTCGAGTTCGACCTATTCTATTATTAAGTAATAGTCTATTATGTATAGTGTATCGTGCGGCTACCGTTCTACAGTGACCAGCATTACCAACGTTTCATCGTACCGAGCTAGTGTGCTTATCCAGGCTGGGCGGCCTAACCTGGTGCCGTCATCCGAGGAGCCCTAGACGAGAACCGTGTGGATATGTACACTGAATAACCTACCCGACGACTACAGAGCCCTTTTCGGCTGGATTATATTTGCTTTGGTCCTGTGGCTGTTGGAGCGGAGAATCGTCTACACCCACTACTGTGTGGGATTTACCCTGTGAGGAGCACCGTCGAGCCCGCCTCTAGGACCCCTGAGGCTGGCTAGCTTTCCTCCATGCGGCACTGCATACCGGAGAATAGCTGTTGTTTGTCTACGGATCAAGGGATTATTGCACTGTCTCCTGTACCTGGAGTCTCCTTATTCCTCGTTGACCCAGACTTTCGCTACCGATAAATCCTCTCCCCTGCTGGCTTACAACCGGAGGGACCCCCTTAGTATCTCCAGCTGACCTACTAGTGTACCATATATAATTCTTATGATACAGGTGGTATTAATTATCTCCTGCGTAATATGCTCATGGACTTACGCTCTTGACCTATTCATGCACATTCTTCGCCTTACAAGCGCAACTCTCAATCTTGATAAGTAATGTAAGATAATCTTCATGCTCTTATAATAAATATTCTTCTAAACAGTATTTCTTGTGAAGCCGTGTTATTGTGGGGGTGTTCATCTCATATACATGTGTACTGTATGGCCAGTAGTAATGTACATAACTCAGTAGTGGTTTAATGATACCATACTTATTCAATACAGTCAGGGAATTGTACCCCTCAGTTACAGTTACACAGCTATAGATAGTCTCCAGTTAATCTGGTATCATTACAACCCAAAACACGGTAAAATTAGCAATAACAGTAACGTTACTAGTACTGGTTAACTAGGCCTAGCTACTAGCCAGAACCTTTGTAATACTCATAGACTTGGTCACTTTCGGTAGCATGCTTGAACGGTAATGATTTATGTGTCGTGTCGTGTCGTGTGGCTTATTTATTAATAGAGGTTACCACATATTTTTACAAGGTTAGAGATGAACCGATTATAGAAATGAGTAGCTAAGTTGCAACTTGCGGTGGATAGCTAGCTAGCTAGCTAGCTGATGACGTGACAGATAGCTGTGAAGAGCTAGCTAATTTAGTTCCACAACGTTCACAGTGCATGGTTAACACGACGCAATAGGTACAATGGATGGGTTGAGATATAAATACTGTGCTAACGAAACGAGATCTTACCTTGAGTCAGTGAAGTCTTTTCCGTGATCGTGAAGAGGGTTTGTTGGACCATGTTGACTGTGAACGTGGGACCGTGTTGACTGTGAACATGACAGTCTGACTGACTGGAACATATAGTTCCCAGTGGGGGAGGGGTGTAGCTTTGCAGATCCCGGCGGAAACACCCAGCTCTCTGACCCAACACATGGGTTATGTCTCATAAAATTGACCCATAATTATTATAACTCACAAATTGGGTCAAAATTAAATCTCAATAACCCAAATAATGGTTATGCTCAGAGAATTAACCCATAATTTTAACCCAACACGATTAACCAAGAAATTGGGTTATAGAATTGAATCTGTTTTTAGTGTGCACAAGGTGCTCGTTCATATACGTAGTCATAATTGTACACAAACAAATATTAGACCAATCGGCCTAGTAGTTTGTGAGATTTGCTTCACACAGATACACACACACACACACACACGGACTGCCGTCTTGTGGAGATAATCAGAGCTTCTTGGTGGCAGTACTAGAGATGCCATGGTTCACGGTACGCGATCCACGGTTCAATACACACTTGTGAAGTGTGTCAGTTTTGCAATTACATTTTGTGTTACTAGATTCCATGCATTGTACCTATCTCAAACCCTGCCCTCTTTTCTTGATCCTCCAATCACAACTGTCGCTTGCCTCGGACAAACAGTTTGTCCGAGGCAAGCGACAGTTGTGATTGGAGGATCAAGAAAAGAGGGCAGGGTTTGAGATAGGTCCATTGGCTCTGTGTGTGTGTCTGTACCCACGCTCTGGGATGAGGAAACTCCTCCCTGTGAGTAAATATCCAATTACTGCTCAGATGTTGGGGTGACAGCAACACTGGAGTCAGATTCCACACAACACAGCAGTGTGGGGACAATTCGGTTTTAGCGTTGAATACAATGACAAGGGAACGAAAACGGTTAACAGAAAAATGACAGTCTGCAAGCATTGCTTCACATGTGTCTCCTACGTAAATGAAAACACTTTAATATGAGCACACATCTGCGCCGTCACCACCCAGCAATATCACTCTCTGGAAGCAGTAAAGTAATGCCCGACCTCTATGAAACAACGTGCAAAAGCATTGAAGATTAATTGACACGGAGCCTTGCACTCACCACGGATAGTTGGACCTCTCGGGCAACAGAGAGCTGCCTAACTGTGACGGTCCACTATATGTCGGATTGGGAGATGAAGAGCACAGTACTCCAAACTCCTCCCATGTATGAAAATCATACAGGCACTTACTTGGCAGAGGAATTGACTAATGCAGTGGAAGTTGCAGACACTATTTATGACACTATTTATTTTAATAAGCAAATTAATAAATAAATAATATGATTTTTCTCTCCTTACGCACTAAATGGAACCACAACCGATGTACGTATTTAACCATGGCTTAACTGTATTGTTGCATCCCTAGTATACACATGGGAACACGCCCCTACACAGAAGGAGATCATCTGACTAAAATGGCGTTGGGCCATGAATGGGATTTTTCTGAAGTGCACACTCTATGCATCTCTATGGTCCAGAGTTATACTGGAATGGTTTAATGTTATTAGTGATGTTTTTCTTCTTTCAAGCAGTAATTACTATATTGCTTTTGTCAATGAAAATCAGAGGGAACTGCTTATCCTTGACTCTTCAGAGTCTGTATATGGATCAAGCCTTCTTTGACACATTGGTCATGGATCAGCCACTTATCAAAAGCCTTGGCTATAACTGTAGGCCAGGGTTCGGCAAATAAGTTTGGCCTCGGGCAAAAACATTTCCAAGCCATTATATAGCGGGCCAGACCCAAAAACAATGGCTAATTTAATAATTTCATAGTGACAAAATGTTAACTATGACAGACCGCCTTATAACTAAGACATACATTTGTGGCAGAGGCAGAAAATGGATAAAAATAAACAAGCTGCATAGGTGGCATAATAAACTGTAAACGAGCAGTTTTTTCTACTTTCCATTATTGTATATAATACATGTTTGCACTGAACATTATACCTTTGTCTTTTTCCCATTTTATTATAAAACCAGAGACAAGCACCTCTCTATCAGTCTATCCTACATTACGCGCAACCAGCGTCTGACGGCCCGTTCTGTGGAGTGCACAGGACTATTGAGAAACAATAGGAATTTCCCATTGATTCTCCCAGTCCACGTGACCATTTCTAGCATTTACATTGGCTATAGTGACAGAAATAGATATATGATAAATAGATAGACACAGCAGATTAGATGCAGTCCAGAGAAAACAACCAATCTAGATATTTCAAGATTCTATCTATACTTTACTTCCACACACTGAGAGATCTCCAGATTCCGATAGAATAAAGCAAGTCTTTATCACAAACGGATCCAAAGATATTTAATGTTTTGCAAAACATGTCTAGTGTTGCGTCCGGCTTTAGAGGGTTAAAAGCCACATTTTATTTTTTATTTAGTTAATGAATGTGTCTTATATACCTAATGTAGCCTACCTAATGTCTTCTTGAAGCAGATTCAGCTTTTCTTGCTCTGATTTGACGTCAGTTTAATACCCCAGTTTAATTGCATTGTTACTGTTCACGTTACACCACATGTGTGGTGCCGTCACAGTCATAATTATAAACCTCTTAGCATGCGCTGACCCGCATATGGGATGTTTTTAGGATGATTTGCCCACCGGCACTTTGGCGGCCCCTAGTGGCTCGGGTGTGCATATTTTGTAATACAATATATATATCGAATTGAAGGCTTATTTGTTGCCTGTCGATAGCAACAAAATCCGACAAAATCTGTTAAGCGGTTCTTGAGTTACATGCCGGTATTTGAGGTACACGGTATTGCGCAAAATACCACTTCTGACTCTTGGCACAGTAGTTCCGTCAAAACTAGATCCGATCTCGAAAATGATTGTGGATCGTTGTAGTCAATGAGTGTGGCTTACCAATGAAACACCACGTGGGGATGTATGAATAAAAAAAATATATATATAAAAATAACAAGCGAAAACAGGAAGAGAAAAACAGCAGAATGAATTGAAGTCTATGAGAAAACTAAATTTTTCTTTTGTACACAGTTTACCAAAATCACTCCTGATCACTCACTGAATGGATCTATATGAAATGTGGACGTGTACTATACGGCTTCAGGCTATGGGTCCGTATGGATTTGTAAGCCATACCACCTTCTCGGGAAATACTACCTCTGAACTACTAACTACTATAAAAACTTGAGTAACAAGTTTTTCTACAACTCAAGTTCAGACCTATGTTACTCTATTACGTTAGGACTAAAAGTAATTTTTTTATTCTGGAATCAGACACTTCAGAATGTCATCTTTCAAAAGAGACCAGGCTCATGCATGTGCTATAAAGTATAGTATTTTGGTTTGCAAAAAAAGTATGTAGTCCTCAAGTTCAAGTTAATAAATGGCCACTTTTCTGCCCGCTTGTTAAGAGGATGAAGTTTGAATGACTTACTGAACTGGTGTTTTATTTCATACCATACCACACTGCTTGTTTGCTATGTCAGCACCAGGCGCTGTCCACTGACTTTATTCACGTTGAGATAGCGCTACATTGCACCTCGCTGGCTATACCTATTCACTCTCAGTCTCAACATGGATGAAACAAAGTATAATAAGCATTTTTTAGGTGGTGGTAGTTTCTCTGTTTGGACATTATAGCTTAAATATATAGCCTAGCCTATATATATTTATATATCTGATATATCCATATATTCTTTTTAAATAAATCATATTCTCAAAATAATCTGACGGGCCAGATATTATTGCTGGCGGGCCAATTTCGGGCCGCCTATTGCCAACCACTGCTGTAGGCTAATGGCCCTGATATTTGGCAGCCTTGGCCATGTCCATAGACGTGCAGTTACTAGCTTCAGAACTGCAGGCATGTCAGGAGAGACAGAGCAGTTGGCATGCTTCTGTTTGATATCCACTGTAATGGTAGCCAGGTGTGGTTTTCTGTACCCATGACATGTTCTGAAATGCATGTTTAATCCTGTGTGTGTGGTTAATATTTGAATCATGTGTGTGTGTGTGTCTGTGTGTTTATACCCATCTCTGCTTGCCACAGGATATCCTAAGGTAGGAGAGAGGGGGTGTGTGCATCATGAGAGAGCACTTCACACACACAAACACACACACAATCGCTGCTAGTCATGATCAGGTTTACAATGAGACCTCTTATAGACAGTTAGACAGGTGGAGAGATGCAAGGGAAGGTAAAAAACAATGAGTGAAGGGAATACAGAGGGACAGAGAGAGGGAGAGAGAACTATAGTGAAAGTGAGATGAGCTGGTTGGATGGAGGGAGAGAGAGAGTCCGCTATAAGCAGCCTGTACTCTGCCTCATCACGCTGCTATACCTCCTCCTATCTGGTTGGATGGAGGGAGAGAGAGAGTCCGCTATAAGCAGCCTGTATTCTGCCTCATCACCCTGCTCTACCTCCTAGCTGGTTGGATGGAGGGCGAGAGCAGTAACTGTGACAATGGGCTATAACAAAGAGGAGGGGGGAGGTTGAGGCATAGAGGGTCAGTGGTCACCTGTAAAGAGAGAACGACATATGGGGGAGATAAAATAACAAAGAGAAAAAGAGAAAGAAAAAAGTTTGTTGTTTGAAAGTTTTGACCAGTTTTGACTTAGTTTTGACATCTAAGAAAAGAAAAATCAGGAGCTTAAAATAAATACTTTTCTTGCTAAACAGAATTGAATTCAACAGTTGACTTTTTAACTCACATTTTCTGACAGTAAGTCGCACCAAAGATAAAACACCTCCTCTAGTCACACGTCCTCTAGAACAAAGGAGCAAATATTGGACAGTACAAAAAGCAGTGACAAATTATTTCTCTCTTGGAGAGAGTGAGGGAGGTTTGATTCCTGCCAGTCGCAACATGCTGCCACTGAGATTGATGGGCTTCTATAATAAAGATAGTGCCATTTAATCTGCACTACTCTGATCCCCAAAATGGTTGTGCTCACATACTTGCATAATGTGTGCTTGTGAATATTCATGAAAGAGTGCGTGTGTGTGTGTGTGTACTGTATGTGTAAATGTGGTGTGTGTTTGCAAAGCTAATTTCCACAGCCAGATTTTGGCTTGGAAAAACAACACTTTCATTTAAATTAGCTGTGTATTTATTATTCTCATTTCATTCTCATTTCAGTGGTACAGGGGATTGCTTTTGTGATCATTGGGCATCATCAGGCTGCGTGTATGCCTTCTACGACGGGTTCAGAGATCCACTAACGATAGGTTATGAATATAACCGTAGTTCTATGAATACTAGTGACGCTCAGCGTCATCTGCACACATCTCACTCCAGTGACGTGCACTGAATAAAAACTTCACAATGTACCTTTACATACCAACATCCGTCTGACCACACCCCCATCCGCTACCTACATAAGCAGGGGTGGGGCCACACACTCATCTCCTTGCCCAAAAATTTCACCAGAAGGAAAGATCAAGGTCCGCAGTGGCGTCTAGACGCTGAGCGTCACTAGTATTCATAGAACTACGGTTATATTCATAACCTATCGTTCTATATCATACTAGCTTCCGCTCAGCGTCATCTGCACAACGGGAGCTGAGCGGGAGCTTGAAGCTCGACAAATGTACCCCGCTGAGGCCCCCCACAACCATCAGACCGGGGAGGACCGAGCCACCCGACCCTCCCTAATGGAAGATACCCTCCCTATTGGAGGACGGGAGGGAGACGGATCCGACCGTGCGAAGAGGAACTCGAGCAACTCAATGCACAGGGTGAGCAGACCGTGGCTTGACCCCACGACTACGCACACGCACAACCTGCATGCCACCAGGGAACGAACGGAAGGAACAAACCTCGTTACCGCCCCCAAAATCACGGGGTCAAGAGCAAACTCAACCCCGTGGCAAGGCCGTAGCAGCGTAGCGCGAAGGAAGACCCAGACCCAGAAGGGACTGGAGCCCCCCGGAAAAAGGGGGCCCAGAGAGGTCAAGGACGCCACAGCATCAATACCTCACCAGGCGGTCACTAGTGACACCGCCCCCCACGTCGCCAGTGTATTCGGACAGGGCCCATCCAAGAGCGGGCCCTTCCCCCCACTAGCACGCCGCCTGGCAC
Organism: Notolepis coatsorum; assembly: GCF_963971535.1. Lineage (NCBI taxonomy): Eukaryota > Metazoa > Chordata > Actinopteri > Aulopiformes > Paralepididae > Notolepis > Notolepis coatsorum. The sequence goes on along the minus strand of NC_140170.1, from coordinate 123,476,352 downwards.
ACTGACCCTGGCATACTCAGGCAGTCAGCACGGCTGTAACTCGAAGCACTCAAGAGGCTACACTACAGCGGGAGCAGGCAGCGCACCAGGGAGATGACCTCCAGAAGAGGTCGATCCCTCAATCCAGGCAGCAGGCACTTGACCCGAGCCTGGAGCACTGCAGACAAGACAGGCGCCAAAGGGGTCAACTGAAAACAGCACCCCGGCGGAAAGGGCGTATGCTGGCATTGTTGCGCACCATGACAAAGCCTCCACCAAAAAACCCAGACTCTCCAGAGGGGCCGAGGCAGAGAAGGCTGACACGATTGGCAGACGTCATGAACGTGCAGGGGCACACTCAACCGGGTAACCCGGGAGTTGACTCCGCTCCAACACACCAGGGAATCAACCACCCCCTTCATGCGGTGGTTGTTCCTATAACCCCTCAGGAAAAAACTCCAAAACACACCTGCGGGTATACACTGGCTATAACGCAGTACAAGTGTTTCAGTTTACAAAAAGGGGTTATCCCAGGCCTACGGGTCGACGAAAACGACTTCGGACCGGGCCCGGCGGACCGGGACGTACACAGGGATGCCAGAGGAGTACTATAAAAAACCACCTCAACAGCCCCCTCTCAGCCATGCGTAAGCGGGAGAAGAGAGAGGCGAAAGGAAAAGGAGAACCAGCCCCTCGTGACAGCACAGGGTACAACATGTACCCAATCCAAACAGGGTCTCCATAACGCCCAACCCTGTGACACCCAGGAAAAGCACAAGTCCCTCAGGGTACCAGAACAGAAGATCTGCGTCCCCGGCGGACAACAGGTTAACTGACCTGGACCAGCGTGACCAGACTCAGTCCCGTGCCCTAATCACGCCGACATCCCCACTCCAGGAGAGGGGGTAGGTACGCGTGTCGATCTAAACATTATAGAGGGCGCCACCCAGACGGTCCCATTTGTACCGCGCTCAGTGGCCCACCCCAAGGGCGTGAGACCCCTCTACCTATGTTTTGATCTATTCCGTTAACATCCCCCAGTTATGAACAAGAATTCGTCGAGACAAACCTAGTAAACTGGCGCTCGGAAGAGACAAACTCCATCCCAGTTGCCCTATAAAAACGCTGTTTTAATAACGAGCAACCAAGGCGCACCAGCCTCATGCGTGATTCCTATCAGAAACACCCAGAGCCAGCACTATGTACGTGTTGAGACCCAAAACACATCAATGGATAGTCTAACAAGACACCAGATACCGTTCCTCCAAGCCACCTGGGGAACGACAAGAAGCCGCTTTTTTTATTTGACATCTTCCAGAAAAAGATAAAATAATACGGACATGGGTCCCATGCGACGCGGCTGAGGGAAACACCACCCCGTCAACCACACTTCATAAGAGGGGACGGTGAGCGACGTACCCCTATGATGGGGGGAAACCCATGACTCGACAGACCTATAAGGCGAGTAGTCAGGGAAACCCTAAACAATACCCCGTCCACCTACTCCAAAAAGGAGAGGACGGGGAACCCCCAGAGAGACTATCCACGCGAGCTGTATAGATTGAAAAGAAATATTGCAACATTGAGCTATGTAACACTTGGGTTAGGACTCTCCGAGGAGGAGGCTCTGAACCAATACACACTCAATAATCGAATTTAATTGAATACACATACAATAGAGCAGAACTCCTTTTTGAAGTTCTACTCACCTTGACAATCTGAGGAGGAGGCTCTGAAACTCTGAGGAGGCTCCCTCATTGGGAAGGAGGGTCCGAACTCACAGAAGGCACTTCTCCCTGAGGAGGAGCTTCGTGAGGAGGAGCTCTAACAACTCCCTGAAACAGATCCATAACATGGAACCTGAACAACTCACGGAAGTCTTACCAATAGAAACGCGTTCAGTGACCTACTCTATGGCGGGGGAATTTCCGCGGTGCACACGCCCAATCTTTCAGGGCGTGGGACCAGGAAACTCCCCCTCCCCCTACCCTGTAACGTGCCGAACAGCAACATGACAGGAACCCTGAAGGACAGCGGGTTTCAACCCCTGACCAATCAGAAAAGGGGAGGAAAGGTTTACCAGTTCACCCCTTTACGACCCCTCACCCCTGATACGATGTAATGACAAAGTAGAGCATGTCATAGCATGCTACATGAAGCATCTAACAGCTTCACATAGCTCATGTGCTAACCTGCTATCTGATTTTTACTAAGGAAAAAACACAGAACAGAGAGGGCCCCTTTAACTCTTTCAGTGCCACTCACGAGATTTCTCGTGTTTTTTTATAGGTGGTTGCTAGCCACTCACGAGATTTCTCGGATTATTATTATTATTATTTTTTTTGCGATCTGAAAAATTATTGCATCACCCGAGCCTACCCGAGTATAGCCGAGGGGCGCCGACGATCACTGTGGAAAAAAGCGCCCCCTGTCGTCTCCCAGATGATATAAGTGATTTTGGAATGGACTCAATGAAAATGAATGGGGAAAAAAATCCGGTACTCCACATTTTCCAGTTCACTGATCCAGCCGGGGTTACTAGAGTTCATTCTGGAGCTTCAGATCCCCGCGGATCATGGAGTTCTACTGTATCGCGTTGGATCCATACACGTATCGATTTTTTCGAATGGTGATCAGGAATTGGAATATACCAGTTGGATACCATCTGATGTCAGGTAAGGACTCTATGTTATCAGTGGTAGGATAATCAGAGTAAGTTTGATGAAGTTATAAGCTGTTTTGTGAAATGTCTTCTTTCGGTTTCACTGTAAAAGTCAGAGAGGAAATCAACGAGGCGATTATCAGTGCGCGGCCGTAATGTGCGTGCGTGCACGTATAATATTGATCATCTAGCGTTTATTTGAAAACGATTCATAAAAAGGCCGACGAATATCAACGTTGTGGAATATTCCACTAAAAGACGATTTTCAGAATGAGCTGTTTTTTATATCAAAACGGGGGCTTTTCTAACTGCTCTGAAACGGCAACGACGCGATAAAAAAACAATCTGCCTTCACAGCACTGACTGGAAAATAGTCTTTGATAATGCGATGGGCAGATTAGACACATAGCCATAATTTAAAACATAGATTAGGCGATATTAACGTTAACATTGGCGCCGATGGTGGCATGCAAGCGGTAAAACGGAAAACCAGGAGTGGCGCTGAAAGTGTTAAGAGCCCCGGTACCAGACTTACACATGTGCTTCTGTGGGCCAAAACCTAACCCAGTTGTAGATCTCAACAACACACACAACCCTTCATCACAACAAAAAATGGCAAAAGTACACTCTTACTACAGAGGAACGCCGTTTTTCATAATGAGAGAGACATAAGTCCTTGATTACGTATTGGCCACAGGCCTTGCTAAGCACACATGATAAGTGACCAAACAACCTTTTCCCTAGGAAAAGAATAGTTTCTCAAGCGGAAGCACAACCCCAGCAGCTTAAGCTGAGGGTTACATCGTATCCCCACAAACACAGTGACACAATATATTGTAAACAAACATGTCTGAGAGGAGGGGGGGGAAGCCCCAGGGAAACCGGGGGGGTCACCCCTCCTACCTTACCCTTGATACGACCAGGTTGAACAGGTACCCCTGTTAATATGTGAACATGCTGTTCATTGTCATCACAGGCTGAGAAAAGGATTCATTCCTCAATCACATGTCACTAAGCATAGCTTCACAGGTTAATTAACCCACTTAGTTGTGAGTTCACCCACGTTACAAACGTTACATGAACACACATGTTCTCATCACAACTAACCAGTTCATTTTTACACATGTAACATAATATCTAATAGAGCTTTCTGATCATATAATATCTACTCTATTGCGTTGTGTTTCTATAGCTCTAAGTCATATTACCAAAAACACTGTATAATACGGCGGAGAAAGGAATCTCTGAGAGTGTGGTTATTTCTCAAATGGTGGGTTTATTCAAATCCACAAAGTATACAAAAATGTTCTGTTTCAATAAATGAAGTTGTCTGAACAAAAGTTAGGAAGTACTATGCCACGACCACTTGTGTCCAGTCTAATAGAAGTAGTTAAAGAATAATAATCTTCAAGGTAGCGTAGGTTGTTGCGTCTCGTTGGTTGTTGATTCCCGTTTCCAAGGAGACAAAGGAATCCTTGTTCTCGTCCTCAGTGTCTTCAAGCAGTCCTCTCTCCGTCCGGCTTGTGCATACAATGTTCAAGAGCTTAATTCCATCTCCATCGATGCAGCCTCTTCTTAAAGGCTAAATCCCGCCCCTGAGCGAACGTCGACCTCATTCGTCAGGGGGCGGATCTCTAAATTCTGATTGGCTAAAGCTCATAGTGGCCATTTTGGATTAGAGTCGGCGGCCATCTTGATTCTTAAAGGGGCAGTCCCTCTATTTTTAAGGACAAAGTACTGTTCTGGAGTTTTAGCGTTTAAAGTATACAGTATTTGATTTTACTAACTGAATGATTAGAGGTTAGTTATGACTACATTTAAACAGTGAATTTAAGGCACTTTTGGTCCCACTATTATTAGTTTAGCTTATTTTATAGATATCAATTTGTGTCTTATCCTTAACTTTACCAATTATAATTACTGCTAGAACACATGTATCTTAACTAACTATTTGGGGGAAAAGCAGAACTTTATATTTTAAGAACAGCATGAATCTTTCTAGGGTGTGTGCACTGGAATCTTACAGTTCAGTTTCTCCCCGTAGCGGTCGACCTTGTGGAAAATCAAGACTCATAGCAGTTTGAAACTGAAATTATACCACACATGTAAAAAACAAGGCAAATTTTCTATGGAGAGAGAACCTATACCAGTGACAAGACAATTCACACACAACACGCGTCGTATCCTCAATGTATTGCAGCAACACACGTTTTGGAAACATCGTTATTACAAAACATTTAGAAGGGAAGGAAAGAAGAAGTGTTTAAAGTCGGGTCAGGACTCCTACCTCCACCTGAGCGCAGGCCGAGAGAACTGCAACACTGGTTAACGGGACACCGAGTCGAACCCGGCATCTCCTGCGTTGGTGACGAGGGTAATGTCCGCTACGCCACCCAGCCGCCGTTCTCCATGTTGACGAAGTCCTCGCTGGCATGGCACCCGGGTGTAGTGTCGACTAACATCCTCTGTCAAAGATGACGTCGTAGTCAGAGTGTTTAAGGCATGTTATAGTCACAGTAACGTTCAACAGTGTAGCATTAAGCTAACAGCCGCCCGACTGATAGCAACAAGCTAACGTTTCCTAGCCTAGTGAACACAATGAGCTAGCGCCGCAGCTAACAGCTGACTGGCCAACAACAGTAGGCCACAAACTAGCACGCCAGCTAAGCAGCTATCACCTGAACTGTACACAACGACATAACAAGCCACACTTCAGACAGGCCGCCGCCTGAGTCCCTCCTCATCCTAAGAGAGAAGAGAAAAAGAAATGTCATGTTTTCAACGTGATTTACCAGACATGCAGCGGAGTCGGCTCAATTCCCATACGGGCTGCAGCCGACTTGAGCATGGAACTACCGATAAAGAAGATCCATGCCCACATTTCTTCGTGCTTTAGGGTGTACTTCCACATTCATGTGAAAGATGGGGCCTGCACGGGACAGAGAAGCATCCGCTTGTCCACAGAATCCCGGGTTCAACCAGGTTTCTGTTTGACCATCATGGGCGTCAGACCAAGATCCTCCATCCGCCACCTAAGAAGCCGAGCAGAGGACCCCAATCTGGGGCCGGCCTTCATAAAATTGTCAGCTAACCTCCATAGCAGTAGCAGACAACTAGTGCTCGCAAGCAAAACATTACTCACCCAGCTCGGAAGCAACCAGTTTCTCACAACAGCCGGTGCCTCCCACAGTCCAGCTGTATGACCGGAGGTTCAATACCTATCCAGCCGCAGCAAGGAGGACTGCAGGTGGGGAGTATATCAGCGACGCGAGCCCCTAATACGAAAAAGCCGGTGGAGGTCAGAATGATCATCATCTTCGAGACACTCCAGTGACGAAGACATTATCGCCGTATTTTCTCGAAATAGTGAGAGAGAAAATAAAGATATAACGTCAACATATCTCCTTGTTCTTCCTTTCTTCAGATAAATACTTTCTTTCCCATTTCAAGTGATTGGTATACGGGCACTCTATTGGGGTAAAATTTGAGAAGGAGATGAGTGTGTGGCCCCACCCCTGCTTATGTAGGTAGCGGATGGGGGTGTGGTCAGGCGGATGTTGGTATGTAAAGGTACATTGTGAAGTTTTTATTCAGTGCACGTCACTGGAGTGAGATGTGTGCAGATGACGCTGAGCGGAAGCTAGTATGATATAGAACTGGGGCTGATACTGGATCTGATGTTGTAGATGTAGAACGAGCTGCATGCCGCCATGAGACCTCAGTCTCTTGTGTGTTGTGGGCTTCCACCCAAGAGTCGTCTGGCATCTTATCGCTGAGCTGCCATTATAAATGTCAGGTATCTCTCCATTTCCTCCTTGTGCACCTATAAGAGACTCACAATCACTCCAAAATACTCACAGCTGTGCACATTCATTCAGTTAACCAGCCAATTAGCACAGCAAAACAGTATTTCACTGTGGCAGGAAAGAAAACAATTCACGGAAAATATATAACATATTCCTGATAAATATCTGTTGAAAATATATATATATCCTTCTTAACCCTTTCACTGCCACACGACAGCCGGTTAACCCTTTCACTGTGACAATACAGAAGGTTAGCCCTTTACTATCACACAACCGACGGAGATGCTCCATCATTAGCTCTGCATTAGCGGAGCTAATGATGGAGCATCGCTGTCGGTTGTGTGATAGTAAAGGGTTAACCTTCTGTCGTGTGGCAGTGAACGGGTTAAAATTACTTTGCACAACAGGTGATTAAAGTGAAAATCCACCCTAAACCATAATCTACATAGTGCTATTCCAATTATCTAGGACAGTTATATCTATAGTCAACATCTATAAACACGGACAACAAGTCTCCCTAAGCTGGAAGTCAGAGCATGACTTGAATTAGTTGAATATGAATCAAAATGGAGTTGGTCCGTTGACAATGAATCAGTGACAGACTTTGTGAGCTCATCAGATTAGACAGGTTTAATGTTTGGTCATTATTAGCATGGTGTTATTCACTGTCAAAGATGCAAAGAAAAATCATAATTCATATTATCCTTTGTTTCATCACAATTTAAGCAAGCCTAGTAATAGAGAAAATATTTCTGACACTGGGAATACATTCACTGAGGTCCATAGATGTCCCTAGATACCAATAATATGCAAATTGTCTAGTAGAAGTGGAGCAATATTCCATTTACTTAGGTATGTATTTTAGGCGGATTTTCAGAAAATAGGGCTCCGGGCTTACGAGATTAAGGTGTGTCCAACTTAATGTTACAATCTGTAACATTCAGACTCTAACTTATGTCACCTGGTGGAGAGCGGGGACGACGGCAATAGAAGCAAAAACTGAAGCAATGTGCAAAAGGACAATACCCCAAATAGTGGAGATGAGCCACTGGAGCCCACCATGATAACACATGTCCAGCTCTGCTAAGAAAATCCGTAATATCTGCGGCCACATACTACGCTCCCCAAATTCCACCAGCATGTCTCGATAGGATGCGGCTGCTCAGTCCAGCGCTGCCGAGATGTTATCGTGGAGGCAGAACAAGCGTGGTTTTCAGGAGAAGAGAGGAGAGTAGAACAATAAATAATGACCATTGTTTTAAACATACCAGGAATTGTGCCTTTTGGTGAAATGTGTATTGTAGAAATGAGGATATCGTGATAGTGCCAGTATCGACTTGTCCTCATCTGCCTGGTCTTTTGTTTCTACTGGAGGCGTGGCTTTGTTGTACACAATTGTAAGTCGCTTTGGATAAAAGCATCAGCTAAATGACAAAATGCAAATGTGTGTAAAGAGCTAAAGCTATGGTGCATGTTGTTGTGCCTCAGTGGCTGGATACTGTAGGTAGAAATGGAGAAATCGCATGGATATGAATCCAACCTGTGTCTTTGAGATACAAAAATCCATCTAACCAGTTGTACAACATCCTGCTGTACACCCGGGGTAACCCGCTGTTCATTTGAATTTACTTCAACTTCAGATCCTAAGGCAGTGATGTTAATAGTCTCACAGACTGGGCAACAATTGCACGTGTGAAGACTTAAAGATAACAGTACCAGATTACACCCCTCATTTTTGTCAAATAAATAAAAACCAAGGTATGACACGTTTATCTGCAGTATAGGCAGTAGCCCACTGCTCTTGTGTATTAAACATCATCCCCTTCCCTGTTGATATGATAATGCACTATATGCAATACAATGTGTTTCAGAGCACAGTGATGTACCTCCCCCAGTTTATTAATTGAATTGGTTTTCACTCAACCCAGCAGCACCAGTTAAATTGTACATCGGTACCTTCCACATGCATTTGAATCAACTGCAACAATACAGTCTGCACTTGTATGTGTAATTGCCTGATAATCACTCAGAATTAATCTTTTGCTCTCCTTAATTAGAAACTTTGAAAAAGTAGGTGTGGTCAATGAGGTATCCACAGTGCTGGCAAGTAATTACTAGTGAAGTCTGAGACTGCACGTGTGTGTAATTCTACTGAGGGTGTGTGTGTGTGTAATTCTATTGAGGATAAGTGAAGAGTTTCTACTGACAAAATGACTGAATGATGAGTGTCCTCCCTCTTCTTGTTATTACAGCATTAGAAAAATAATTGGATTCATCTCCGTGTTTAGCCCTTTATATTGCTTCCCTGATTGCATTCCTCTCCTCACCAGCGCTAATGGAATCCCTGGGGGGGGGGGCAAAATTAACATGCAAAGGTTTCTGTGTTTGTGTACGCGCAAGTGTGTGTTTATATTATGTGTTTGGAGTGATCATATTATGTGCTTTTGAAAATGTCTTTGTGCAGATAAGAGTAACGTTCAGAAACCTACAATAGATTAATTTAATTGACAGGAGAAACGGAGAGAAGCTACATTAGATCAATGAAAGGAGAGAGCTGTGTCTAAACAGCATTGCCTCTCACATAACCTACACACACACATGCTTGGGTGCATACTACATTATTGCAGGTGAAATACAATACCAACCCTTTTAAAATCCCCTGGATCGATTCAACATGGCTCAAACATGTGGCGAGACCATTGATCACACTGAGCTGAAATAGAATGAGTGTGATTATAGACCTGGGGAGTCATGTGATAGAAAAGTTTTGCCTATGCTTTCTCCCACAGGGATTCTACACATATTCAATTGGTCTGAAATTGCATGGTGTCAGAGTTGAGCATTATTAACAAGATTTGCATTTTGGAAATTGAGAACAAAAGTCCACAATGTACCTAATGACGCCAAATGCACAAGTAATACGATTTTCTTCGTACACTACAAGCCCAGTCTCGAGCGAAGGGTACGTAGCTGAGAGAACAACGTTACCAAATCAAAATAGTCAAATGAGTAATAGTCTACAGACAGAATTACATACTCATGATTACATGACACCCCCACAGCCGTAGCTAAATCCACTTAATGTCAAGGCTCTCATCCACATGCATTAACCACCCCCCCGCTATCTCTATGATGATTTCAGAAGTGTTGCGGTGGTCTATAGTTGAATATTGCTGAGGATTATGGGTATTGTAGCAGTTACCATGGAAACAAGTAAAGATTCACATATACAACATATTTTCTCAAAGATTACCTCTATTTGTTGTAATTGTAAAAGGATTAAATAATATATCCCTCCATCAAAGATTATGAAGTTAGACAATATGGTATGGCCATCATTTCTGTGTTTGAGCTTCACTGGGTGGCTGCAATGGGGGGAAATCACAGTGGAACCTCACCTCCCAGGTTTATACTGGAGTGTAGGCAGGCCCGGACTGGCCATCGGGAGCACCGGGAGTTTTCCCGGTGGCCTGGCCTGCACAGATTTAAAAAAAAATATATATATAAAAAAAAAAAAAAAATTATTATTATTTTTAATTTTTTTGCCAGGCCATTGTTTCTAGTTGTGGCGGCGGCGCGGCGCGATAGTTAGATAACCTAGGTGGGTGGGGAACAACCAGGATTTCACTGTCTGCAACAGAGTTGGAGAACTATCTGACTCTCCCCCTCACGCTGATCACACACACACAATGGAGCCGTGCTGCCGCTTGTGATTGGTGGAGGCGGGACCAGGCGATACAACTGATTGACAGCGGAGGCGGCGAATGGAATGGCAGACGGCACTCAGATGCAGAATAACAGCCAGGCAATGAGCCAGGTAGTGAGGGACTCAGGAGAGATACAGTAGAGCGAAAGTCAATTAACGTTGATGTCAAGATAGACAGTGGAAGAAAGAGAAAGGGTGGAGGAGAGAGGGATAAAACAAAGAAAAAGAAAGGCCCTTACAGGAGAGAGTGGTTAACTGTATTATAATAGTAAATAGAAAAATATGTTGTGCTCTTGCTTTTTTCTTTTTGAAGGTGGAGAGAGAAGCATTGCTAGTGCCACAACAGTTTTATTTGAGGTCCATAACAGTACATTGTACTAAGCAATTGTTGGCTCATTAGCAGGGGTGCAGTCGTGCACACACGCGGTTACACGGCGTGTTATTAGTAGTCACTCAGGGCAGAAGTGCGCGCAATGATAAGTACCCGGCCATTGTAGAAAGCTACCCGGCCGGCACTTCTCACTTATACTTTGCATAATAATAGGAACCTACGAGAAGGTGGGGGGCTGCTTGATCTCCATTTTTATGCATAATAATCATCTGTTCTGTGCGCAACTGAGGGAACATGTATGCGCGTGCGCGGCGTGTAACCAGTTCCCATATTACAACTGCACCACTGCTCATTAGTTTGTGATTCACATGCACTAAAATTGACCAGAATGCAGGAAATTAAGTCTTTGTAACAAAAAAAAATCCTGGTTGTGGACCCCCAGACCCCCCGCTTAAAAAGTGGCCTGATTGGGGCTATATTTCGCGCTATATCTCCCGGTATGAATTATTTCCCCAGTCCGGCCCTGAGTGTAGGAAATTAAGAGAAAAGGAGATACAAAATATAAAACGTTTTTCTTGTAAAGAACTCTCTTTAGTTTAAATCCACATTTCCACCCAAATACAGTTTTATATTGTTCTATAATCTACAAGTGGAATACGTTTCCTAGATAATGAAGTGAGTGCACAGTAGGAGTAATTACAATATGGATATGGATATATGAGTATATGGATACCAGTAATCTGTCTATGCGCCAGTTTATTACAACTGTATGTATCTTGCCTTACATCTGAAGTGGTTGTTGACTTAATACTAGAGAGAGCGGCGTGTCTATTTTCAAGAGGGATCTCAATCCCTGCGGTACTTCAGATGAGAAGGGCAACGGTGATGCGTAAAATGGCTACACATGGTTAAGGCCAGTTGACATCACAGTAGAATGACCTTTAAATTGCATTTACTGTAACTTGAGGACCTGGTGTATGGTTTGGTTCTCTTTGGGGGTTGGGGGATTGTTAGTGCTCCCTGCTTTGAAATATTAGTGGATATGTATTCTGTACAGTATGTTGCATACTCCTGCAGTGGGGAATACCCTGGAGGAATGGAACCATACTGCCAGACAATGTAATACATGGGTAAATCCATGACACAAATGATTCCTGAGATAAACAGGCATAGCAAGCTCAGCCAGGTCACTCCAAGACAGGGGGACGGGATGGCAATTGCGGGGTCACGCTTGCTGTGACTCTCAACACCCCCTCTGTCAATCTGGTTCCCTGGCTGGATGGCCCGACAGGATAGGGGCCACGTCGTCGCTTGGTAGCTGGCGGCAAGACTTGCATCTGTTGTTCCCGGCCAATGCCACTTAGACCCTTTGAACCTCCCTTACCAGGGCGCAGTTCTAGGCTAGGTCCCTTTCCACCCCTATGCTTTACCATCCAGACTCCTCTGGACCGACAAGCCTTAGCTTTCTGCTTCCCGGCATTTTCTTTTCAAAAACACCGATCACAGAAACACTACTCGCTTACTAACTCATTCGGTTTCAGCTTATAGTGGCCTGACTGTACATTGAGCCCAACGCGGCGGCCATTACCATGGTCTTACTGCCATATGCGATCCGACCGGCAGGTGACCCAGTCGATAGCGATCCTAGACCCTGTAGTGGTTGTTGGCCACCCAGGTAAGAACCGACGGTCTGATCCCCACCCCACTTTGCTTTGGGTATGGAAACTTTGACCGTTTTCACCCGCCTTGCCTGTTCACAGAGGTGCCCGTGCACCTCTGCTAGGTGTGGCCTGTCATCCACGTACCACGTGTTGCCCCCACACTTACGTGCGACACACACGCCGACTAGATGGTACCACGGTGGTATGTTGATTCATACCTCATCAGACACGAGGGCCATACAGTATCTCCCCAGCACAATAGCAACATATTTTAACGTGCCCTCGGAACTTCGCAGTCCCACCGCCGCCTGTTACGGGCTAAGGTTCGGGGTGCCTACCCCCTCCCTAACCCAGCTGTTGCCTTCTGCAGAACACAATGTCATAGTTCCATGGTCACCCCCTCTGACCTCTCGGATCTCTGTCGTAGTTTGAGGTAGGTCGAATTGTCACTTGTCAATTGTAGCAGCAGTCCTCTATTGAAGTGTGGTTGGCCTGGTCGTGTGACCCTGTCCGTAGGCCACGCAGGACATCACAGATACAGTCCACAGAGGACTCATCTCTTTTCTATCTTCCAGGCCCATTCTGGGCTCTCGTCGCCTTGTAACTTGGGTCCAGGCCGATGTCTCCCTGTCTCCATGTCACAGGATATGCGGGCATAATATCCCCTGTTTCATTGCCTGCCAATTCTCCTTCACCTTCGTCGGAGACGTCCTCCAATCCTGAGCTTCAGGTCGAGCCCGAGAGTGACTGAAAGGTGGTGCCTTTCAGAGGAGGCCCCTTGCTGATAGGTCTCAGTTTGGCCGGTTTAGCTCTCTTGTTCCGAGGTCTAGGAGGTTCGCCCCTTGGGTACTGAACTCTGAACTAGATCTTGACCGAGACGAGGACCTTTGAGGATGCTCTGGAGCTTGACCTATCCCGGTCTTCCTCCATTTCTGAGTCCTGATCTGGATCAGTATACTCCTGTTCGCTACTTGCTGCATCGTCCACCGACTCCGGGGGACAGCCCACTCGTCTAAGAATGCTCCTGGCCTGGGATAGGGCAGGTTCTGACCCTTCAGGTTCGAACTGTACTGTCAATCTCCTTGTGTACTGATGTGCTGATTATGGCTAGTCGGTAGGGCATGTCCTCAGCACCATTGCCAGCAAGGATGTCCTTCCTTTGCAGTAGTTATTTCATACAAACTAGCAGTCTGTCCTGATTCTCTCGTGAGAACAGTGTCTCCTTGTGTACTGGTCTCTCCTTGTTGAGAAGGCCTCTCTTGGTGTACTGACGTGCTACAGCACGGAGGTCTCTCCTTGTGTTCTGACGTGAGCACTACAACAGTGAGGTCTCTTCTCTTGTACCGACATGCTACAACACGGAGGTCTCTGACCATATTGGGCTGGGGTTCCTCGAACAGGTTTCCCCAGCCATTACGGTAGTGTGGTGGCCATGCTTTCATTTGAGCTCTGCGCACCTTGTTCTGCTGGTCACGAGTATATCTTTCTACTCGAGTGTGAGAGACTGATCCTTCCGTAGGGTGCTAATCACAAACTAGAGCTTTCTACTGGAGGGTGAGAGACCGATCCTTCCGTAGGGTGCTAATCACAAAGTAGAGCTTTCTACTGAAGTGTGAGAGACAGATCCTTCCGTAGGGTGCTAATCACAAAGTAGAGCTTTCTACTGAAGTGTGAGAGACGGATCCTTCCGTAGGGTGCTAATCACAAAGTAGAGCTTTCTACTGAAGTGTGATATTCACGAGTAGAGCTTTCTACTGAAGTGTTTCAAGTTTCAAGTTTCTTTAATAGTTGTCATACAGAAGTACAGAATACTTTTATACAAAATGCTTCTTACTGTTACGCTCCAGAGACTGTGCAAGACAAGATAAGTATGAAATAAAATAACATAGTATAGCATGTAAATTAGAAGTAAAAAAAATGAGGTCACAGTGTTCAGTATAGACATATGTACAATGTTTGATGCAGAGTAGACGTAACTGAGTTACCATATAATATACAATACTGTGTAGTGTACTAATATACAATACTATATAGTGCAAGGCAGAAATAGGATGAGGTGCAATTTGGGTACAATTTACAGTAGGTGTACGAGTTGTAGTGCAAATCCTTTATCAATAAATATAAAGTGTGTTTGTGTGATCTAAAGTGTGGAGAGTGGGTGCTGCAGTGTGTTGTTTGTTTAAGTGAATGTGTGGGTGTGTGTGCTGTGTGCATTTGATGGTTGTTGCATAGTGTTTATTGTTCGTTTAGCAGCCTGATGGCCTGGGGATAGAAGCTTCTTCTGAGTCTTTCTGTGCTCGCCTTAAGACTCCGGTATCGCTTGCCTGACCGCAGCAGTTCAAAGAGGCAGTTGTTTGTGTGGCTCAAGTCCTTAATAATTCTCTTAGCCTTCCCCTTGCACCGCTTGTTGTAAATGTTCTGGAGGGTGGGAAGCCCCCCTCCAATTGTGCGTTCGGCTGAACGTGTCACTCTTTGTAGTCTGCTACGGTCTTGTGCAGTGCTATTCCCAAACCAGGAGGTGATGTTGCCAGTCAGGATGCTCTCTATTGTACATGAGTAGAAGTTCCTAAGGATCTTCTGACTGACTTGGAACTTCCTTAGGCGCCTGAGGAAGTAGAGGCGTTGTCGTGCCTTCTTCACAACACTGTCAATGTTACAAAGGGTCAGATTAAACCGAATATATATATTTATTGCCTGAGATCCCATGTATAATATTTGTATATCGTCTGATATCCCTTGTATATTCTTTGTACATATACACGGAATATCCCTTTACCTGGTACAGGACAGACCATAATATTCGTTCTCCTATTGGAAGCGATCCCCTAGGCGCCACGGCCATACCCCCAATGTCTAGTTCAAAGCCACCGCCAAGGCTTGTCTCAACATGCCCAGGTTTGCGCAGGAATACGAGACAGAAATGAGGTTGGCACTAGATTATTCATCTTATGTATAAAAACGTCGCAGGTGGATACAGAAGCACTTAGTCTTAGTTACCCTCAAACGTTATAGCCTTCACCACGAGTCAACGACCAAGTGAAGTGAGCAACCTTGCGTCTAAATAGAGCACTTATAACCGCGTGCGAATAGGATAGTAAAAGTGTCAGAGCTTAGTGAAATAACGTCAAGTTCGACCTAGTTAAATGTGAAGTACCGTGCACAGGAGAATCTACACCGGTGAATGCAGAGCCTTTTCCGGCTGGATTATTGCTTTGGTACTGTGGCTGCTGGAGCAGAGAACCGTCTACCCCGCGGCTGTGTGGGATTTACCCGTGAGGAGCATCACTCGAGCCCGTCTCTAGGAGAGGCTGGCTGGCTTTCACCTATGCTGTCGCGCATACTTGGATTATAGCTGCTGCTTTCGTCTGCCGATCAAGGGAGTAATGTACCGCCTCCCGTAGCTGGAGCTTATTGATTCCCCGTTGATCCAGACTTTTGCATTCGAACAAATCCTCTCCCCTGCTGGCTTACAACCGGAGGGAACCCCCTTAGTATCTCCAGCTGACCTACTAGTGTACCATATATAATTCTTATGATACAGGTGGTATTAATTATCCCCTGCGTAATATGCTCATGGACTTACGCTCTTGACCTATTCATGCACATTCTTCGCCTTACAAGCGCAACTCTCAATCTTAATAAATAATGTAAGATAATCTTGGTGCTCTTCTAATAAATATTCTAAACAGTACTTTCTTGTTAAGCCGTGTTATTGTGGGAGTGTTCATCACATATACCTGTGTACTGTATGGCCAGTAGTAATGTACATAACTCAGTAGTGGTTTAATGATACCATACTTATCAATACAGTCAGGGAATTGTACCCCTCAGTTACAGTCAATGTGTGTGGTCCATGTCAAATCCTCGGATATGTGGGCTCCGAGGTACTTGAAACTGTTCACTCTCTCAACCGGTGCCCCGTCGATGCTGAGGGGGCTGTAGTCCTTGACCCCCGACCTCCTGAAGTCCACAATCATCTCTTTTGTTTTGCTGACGTTCAGGGAGAGGCAGTTCTCCTGACACCACTGTGACAGGTTCTCTACCTCTTCCAGGTAGGCCCTTTCGTCGTTGGCAGAGATCAGGCCCACCACTACTGTGTCATCAGCAAATTTGATGATGGTGTTGTTGTTCCGCTGTGCTACGCAGTCATGTGTGTACAGGGAGTAGAGGAGGGGGCTCAGAACACAGCCCTGGGGGGCCCCTATGTTGAGCGTGATGGATGAGGAGGTGCAGTTGCCTGCTCTTACCACCTGGGGTCTGCCCGTCAGGAAGTCCAAGACCCACTGGCAGAGGTCATAGTTCAAGCCCAGGTCCCTGAGCTTGGCTATGAGTTTGGAGGGGACTATGGTATTGAATGCTGAGCTGTAGTCGATGAACAGCATTCTCACATAGTTCCCCTGCCTCTTGTCCAGGTGTGATGCTGCTGTGTGTCCCCCCCCACCCCCCCCCCCCCCCCCCCCCACACACACACACACACACACACACACACACACACACACACACACACACACACACACACACACGCACACACACACACACACGCACACACACGCACACACACACATACACACACTCTGCCTGCAACGCGGGGGATAGTCAGACTGAGAGAGAGCTGGGTGCTGCGCTGTTCTAAGTGAGCATGGCCTATTGAGTTGATTGATTGATTGATTGCTAATTTTATTACTGTACGCTTGGTTTCCAACTGGTTAAGTTTAGGCCCTCTACAGTAGCTTTAAAAAAATAAATAAAAGAATAGGGCGAAGAAAACATCTTTTTCCTATAGGGCAAAGAAAACTTTTTAATTTGTTTTACCTACTTTCTATAGAAGCATCTAAGAATGAAGTTCTATGGAAAGTAGGTCTGCATTCCCTTAACAATTGTGTGTATTGAGCCGTACTGTATTGTACCCATTCTGCATCTGGTAATAAAATTTTCAATCAATCATTCCAATAATACACAGTTGGATGTGTTAGTTGGTTGGATGCACTTCAAGCTGCTTCCACATGAGGCAACTTCTCTCAATCATTCCAATAATACACAGTTGGATGTGTTAGTTGGTTGGATGCACTTCCGATCTGCTTCCACATGGAGGCAAATTGTCTTTTTTGTAGTTGTGGGAACAACTTTTTCTGGCGGATGGTTTTTTCAATAAATCTTCGATTAATGTGTGTTTATTGTATAGAAATAAGGTTGGATGAATGTGGCAGTTGTATAAAAGCTTTACACCACTTGCAGTCGTGATTTGTGAACAATAAACCATGCCTAGGGGGGTCTAACGACCACCCCTAGGCATGGTTTATTGTTCACAAACCACTCCTGCATGTGATGTAATGCTTAATGAACTCACGTTGGTTGTTCACCAGGGATGGGAACTTGTCCGTCTTGTTGGCCAGCGATCGCACATTCCCCATAACGACAGAGGGCAGGTAAGGCTTCCCTATTGTTAGGTTTTAGTGAGTTTTTCCTTACCTTCGCGTGGGGTATGTCTGGGAGTGCTTGCATTCTTTCATTTATTTGCATTTATCTTAAATTTTTTGGACCTTATGGTGTTCTTGTTCTGTTCTTGACTTATTGTTATGTTTTCTTCTTGACTTGTTTAAAGAAGACCTGTACGGCCCATGGGGACATTAACGTGTGTTGTCGGGCCTTATAAATAAATTTGATTTGATTTGTGTAACTGAGGGGTACAATTCCCTGACTGTATTGATAAGTATGGTATCATTAAACCACTACCGCTTTATGTACTTTAATTACTGGCCATACAGTACATGATATATAAATATGATGAACACTTCCCACAATGAATCGGTTCTACACAAAGTTGTCTTTAAGTATTTATTGCAGCAAAAGGTACATAATATACTTCTCTGTATTTTACTTTGGATGCGCTTATAAGGCAAAGGAATGTGCATAGGCAAATCAATAATGAATGTCCATTCTCTGGTTACGCAGGAGGTAATTATACAACCTGAATCTTAGGGAATTATATCTATGGTACACTAGTAATATATAGCGGGAGATACTGGAAGGGTCCCCCTGGTTGTAAGCCAGCAGGGGTAGAGGATCTGTCGGTAGTAGAGAGTCTGGTCAACGATGACTAAGGAGACTCCAAGTACAGGAGACGGTGCAATAGTCTCTTGATCCACAGACGAATACAGCTGTTCTCCGTAGACTGTAGCTCCACAGTGAAGAAAGCTAGCCGGCCTCAGGCTCTCTGAGGCGCGGACTCGACTTGGCTCCTCACAGGGTAAATCCCACACATGTAGGTGTCGGCGATTCTCCGCTCCATAAATCACAGGACCAAAACAAATATAATCCAGCCGCAAAGGGCTATGTAGTCGTCGGGTAGATTAATCCAGTGTACATGTCCACACGGTTCTCGTCTAGGTGTCCTCGGGTGAAAGCGCCATGAAAGCAGCCCAGCCTGGATAAGCACTCTAGCTGGTACGAGGAAGCGTGGTGATGCTGGTCACTGTAGAACTTTAGCCACACGATACACTATACACAAATAGACTATTACTGACTTAATAGAAATATGTCGCACTCGACGGTATAGCGCCAAACTCTGACAATTCAGTTATTAATTCGCACGCGGTCTCAATGCTCTATTTTGGGGCCAAACAGGCCATACTTCACCGCACGGAGTATCGTGGGTGAGGCTTCAACTTATTGGGTAACTCTACTTCTGTATTCACCTGCGCCATATTTATATGCACGGCGAACAAACTAGTGCCAACCTCATTTCTGTCTCGTATTCCTGGGCAAGGCCGGGCATGCACAGACATGTCTTGACGGTGGCTTTGAACCTGACTCTGGAGGCACGGCTCTGGCGCCTGTGGACCGCTGTCCAATAGGAGAATGAAATATTATGGTCTGGTCTAGGCTAAAGGGATATTCCGTGTATATGTACAAGGAATATACAAGGGATATCAAACGATATACAAATACTATGCAATATATATCAATCAATAAATATATATATTCGGTTTAATCTGATCCTTTGTAACAATTTGATTTGACTGTAGATCTCCTGTTGTCCTTTCTCCTGTCCCTCACAATCGTGCCAGCTCTTTTTCCATGGCACTGCAACTAATGCGAGACTCAATGAGTAACTCCCCTAACTCAAGTTAACTAGTCCTACTAGCTGGCTAACTTCACAGAAGTTGTGAACAATTCACATGAACTTAGCACAACACAATGTACAGTCACTTAGACACCAATAGAAAGTAGCGAAAGTCAGAAAAGGTTCCCCCGACCCTATGTTCCCCCAAACCTATGTTCGGCGGAACTGGTGGCCTGGTGTCAGGACAATAATCTCTCCTTGAATGCAGACAAGACCAAAGAGATGATTATTGACCCACGGAAGAGGAGGAGTGTACAGTACACACATCTGTACATAGGTGAGACAGAGGTGGATAGGGTGAAAACCTTTAAATTCCTCGGTACCCACATCAGCAAGGACCTCACCTGGGCTCACAACACCCAACACATAATAAAAGAATATGGCGGCTGTGTGGCGCAGCGGGCATTGCGCTCATCACCAACGCAAGAGACAGCCCTATTATGTATGTTATGTTCCCACAGCCCTATGTTCCCACATCCCTATGCTCCCACAGCTCTATGTTCCCCCAGCCATATGTTCCCAGTCACACAGCCATATGTTCACAGTCACACAGCCCTATGTTCCCACAGCCCTATGTTCCCACATCCCTATGTTCCCCCAGCCATATGTTCCCAGTCACACAGTCAGGACAATAATCTCTCCTTGAATGCAGACAAGACCAAAGAGATGAGTATTGACCCACGGAAGAGGAGGAGTGTACAGTACACACATCTGTACAAGTCATAGGTGAGACAGAGGTGGATAGGGTGAAAACCTTTAAATTCCTCGGTACCCACATCAGCAAGGACATCACCTGGGCTCACAACACCCAACAGATAATAAAAGAATATGGCGGCTGGGTGGCGCAGCGGGCATTGCGCTCATCACCAACGCAAGAGACACCGGGTTCATCTCCGACTGTCGGCGTTGCCTCCGGCTTGGGCCGGCCGTCATACTAACTCAATTGGCAGAGTTAGAGGGTGGAAGTCGATGGGTGGTAATCTGGACGTTGTGGACAGCGACTCCTACAGGTCGGTTTGGGACGCCTGCACAGCAGAGACAGGAAATGGCGGGGGTAGTGTGAGCCTCCCACACGTTACACCTCGCCAATGAGAGTCCGCGCTGGCAGATGAAAAGATGTGACAGGCTGCCTCCTCGTGTATCGGAGGGGACGCGTCTATATTAAAGGCAGCCGAAGAGTGCTTCCGCATTGGCGTTTTGCGCTTTGATTGGCCGAGCGCACGCATGAGCCGCGACGCGCTCCTCTAGCCAGGAATCGAAACTCTGTTTAAGCTCCAGAGAGCGAGGCTGAAAATCCACAGTTCTTGCCCCACTGATGGGAGCCGAATCCCGGATCCGAGTTTTCTGATGAATACCCCCAAAATATGGAGGTCCCGAGTATTGATTACGCCGTAACGAATCATTAAAAAAATATACCGTTAACTGGAGTATGTTGTTTCTTTACATATATGTTGGATTAGAGAATTGGTTTGTCATGACAATCCAATAAAAAATTCCGATTTACCCGGTGGCTACAACAACACACAGTAACTATATGCATCATTGTTTACAATGAACGGTGGGGCTGGGCTGGGGCGCGCAATGCTCCCACTTAGGTGACGGCGGCGGCGGTTGACCGATGGCGATGCCGAGGACGAGCGCGCGTCCGTGGGGTAAACGGCCGGTGAGAGAGCGCGGTGCGGAGCCAATGGCAGTGACATGATGGGAATAATCGGACGCGTTAAACAGCAATCAATTAATTTAATATAACAGTCCGGTTCTGTGTTTGTTTGTGTCTGTAGATTGTTGGTGAACAACTAACTTTAGGTTAGTTTAACGCGTCCGTGTCGATTAGCCCCACCGTTCATTGTAAACAATGATGTGTGTTGTTGTAGCCACCGGGTAAATCGCGATTTTTTATTGGATTGTCATGACAAGCCCACTCATTCCCTAATTTTTAATGATTCGTTACGGCGTAATCAATACTTAATTGCGTTCGGGACCTCCATATTTTGGGGGTATTCATCAGAAAACTCGGATCCTGGATTCGGCTCCCATCAGTGGGGCAAGAACTGTGGATTTTCAGCCTCGCTCTCTGGAGCTTAAACGGAGTTTCGATTCCTGGCTAGAGGAGCGCGTCGCGGCTCATGCTTATGCGCACGCTCGGCCAATCAGAGCGCAAAACTCCAATGCGGAAGCACTCTTCGGCTGCCTTTAATATAGACGCGGAGGGGACACGTGATGCAAGGCTTCTATCCTCCCTACAACCAGCCGGTGGGGGGCATATGCAAGCAACGTTCAAGACAGGGGAGGGGAGAATTGGCACAGCGGGTAATTGGGATGGGAGAAAAATTGAAAAAGAGGAGAAAAAGTGGATTAAAAAAAAAAGACAATAAAATAATCCCAGCAACGACTGTACCTTCTAAGAAGGCTGAGAAAATGTGGCATGGCACCCAAAATTCTCAGCAACTTCTTTAGAAGTACGGTTGAGAGTGTCCTTACCAGCTCAATCACAGTCTGGTATGGAAACTGCACTGCTAAGAAGAGGAAGGCACTCCAGCGAGTGATTAAAACTGCTCAGTACATCTCTGGAACAGCCTTCCCCACACTACAGGACATTTACTCTACCAGGGCCACCAGGAGAGCACAAAACATAATTAAGGACAGTACACACCCCCAGCACAGACTCTTCAACCTCCTGCCATCAGACAGGCAATACAGGAGTCTGAAGGGCCCTCATTTATCAATGGTGCGTACGCACAGATATGTGTGTAACCCGTGCGTACGATCATTTCTAAGCAAAGTGTGTGACTTATCAATTTGAACGTGTGCTTGATTTTGTGTGTATATTTACCCACAGCTCCGACCGTGCGTACCTGGCGCCCGGCGGTAGAATATTATTATTGCAACGCGGAAATAAGCTTCCGTGCATTACTTCCAACACTGGCGCGTGTTCTGTATGACCCGTAATTCATTATAGTTCATTGTAAAATAGCATCAGTAGTGTAATTATAACGGGCTCACGTGCGAACAAGAGGTTGCCCTGCTTGTTTGGCACGGGGGGGCAGACACAGAACACCCACCTCCAAACGCGATTAAATATTGTTTCAAATAAAAAGCTAAATACTATTATTTTGTGTGTCATGTTTCCAAATAAGATTGGTCACAACGAAATGCTTTCTACTTCAAGCAAACTTCTATAGTTAGAATAGATGACCTCGGTTGAAACTTCACTGAGACTCCTATTTGTGAGCTCCCGCACAGATGTAATAATAATAATAATAATAATAATAATAATAATAATAATAATAATAATAATAATAATAATAATAATAATAATAATAATAATAATAGCTTCATTTTATATAGCGCCTTTCAAGAGACCCAAGGTCGCTTTACATATATAGGGGGGGGGGAATAACGAAGTAACAAACATAGTGGACAGACACAACATATAAATATGATGATGGAATTCAAGTTCAAGTTTGTATTGATCACATATAGGCAGGCTACACATGGCGTAGGCTACATCATACATGGCAGTGAGATTCATTGTTCTTGTATATGCTCTCGTATTATTGTTTAGGCTACCTAATATCGACATCAAAATAGATTGTATGCCTCTACAAATCATATGCAGGTAGAAAATTGCCGGAAAATCCATCGCGATTTGGAATAAAATTGAGGAGAACTTTAATCCCTGGGTATTAATCGAACGAAACGGGAAAAGGCAGCCAAATTCCAGCACGTCTTTATTAGTGTTTGCACTGCCCAGGCAGCAATCGTTAATAGATATCATATCCGACATCACCGTACGTGTACATGTCTCTGTCAGCCTGTCGCGTATTTCTCCCATAACACGCTTCGCCCGGCTTAGTCCACTTTTCCACATTTCATGGGGGTGTTCCATTACCGTATATGGTTAATTACGGGCGGTTCTATATGCAAATACTTAAAATCGTGCACGAGCGCGGAGCGTAGAACAAATGGTATTTATCAACACGGTGTGTGCGTAGAACCTGTGTACGCACGTTTGATAAATCCAGATTTTTCTGTGCGTACACACATTCTAAATTCTGTGCTTAAGAACGGAAATAGAACACTTTCTACGCATTGTTGATAAATGAGGGCCGAGACTGACAAACAGTGTCTACCCACAGGCCATCAGGCTTGTGAATGCCAGCTCCCCCACCTAGCCCCCCCCCCCCACACACCTTCTTGATACTAATCCACCACACCCCGCTTTTGTGCCAGGCATTCACTCTGACCTGACTGCTGCTGTGACCACACTGTCACCCTTCCCCTGAACTATGAATCACTAAAGACACTTTTTAACTGCTCCTGTGCTGTGACCCACTGTGATCCACTGTCACCTCCATTTATATTGTAAACACTGAATCGGAACGTGCAATGTTACTCACTGTGCCTTGTATATATTATATTTGTTATCTATGTTTACCTTATTTTTTAGCACTCACTCGCTTGTATTTAAATATGTTTTAGTTAAGTATTGTGTTATTTTGTGTGAATGGCGGACTAGCAAAGTAAGATTTTCATTGTACGGCAAACTGTCTGTTTAACTGTGCACATGACAATAAACAATCTTGAATCTTGAATCTTGAATGTTCCTACAGCCCTATGTTCCTACAGCCCTATGTTCCTACAGCCCTATTTTCCTACAGCCCTATGTTCCTACAGCCCTATGTTCCTACAGCCCTATGTGACCCCAGCCCTATGTTCCCCCAGCCCTATGTTCCCCCAGCCATATGTTTCCTCAGCCATACATTCCCAGTCACACAGCCCTATGTTCCCACAGCCCTATGTTCCCACATCCCTATGTTCCCACAGCCCTATGTTCCCACAGCCCTATGTTCCCCCGGCCATATGTTCCACCAGCCCTATGTTCCCACAGTCCTATGTTCCCCCAGCCCTATGTTCCTACAGCCCTATGTTCCCCCGGCCATATGTTCCACCAGCCCTATGTTCCCACAGTCCTATGTTCCTACAGCCCTATGTTCCCGCAGCCCTATGTTCCCCCAGCCATACATTCCCAGTCACACAGCCCTATGTTCCCACAGCCCTATGTTCCCACAGCCCTATGTTCCCACATCCCTATGTTCCCACAGCCCCATGTTCCCACAGCCCTATGTTCCCCCAGCCATATGTTCCCGCAGCCCTATGTTCCCGCAGCCCTATTATGTTCCCGCAGCCCTATTATGTATGTTATGTTCCCACAGCCCTATGTTCCCACATCCCTATGCTCCAACAGCCCTATGTTCCCCCAGCCATATGTTCCCAGTCACACAGCCATATGTTCCCAGTCACACAGCCCTATGTTCCCACAGCCCTATGTTCCCGCATCCCTATGTTCCCCCAGCCATATGTTCCCAGTCACACAGCCCTATGTTCCCATAGCCCAATGTTTCCTCAGTTTATAATGGCTGCTATTCATGGCAGCCAAGATGATCACTATCATTACCTCAGCAATACAATGGGGAAGGGGGACAATGACATAGGGCTGTGGGAACATAGAGTTGTGGGAATATAGGGATGACCTCCTGTCGTGAGACCTTCGCCCTGGAACAGTCTGACACCTCAATGCTGAGCGGACATTATAAGGTATTCTGCCGTTACATCATCACCCTCCTATGAGAGACTTGTGAAAAGGCACAAGAGAGGAGACCGGGGTACCTTCCTCAAATTCCTAGGTGGGCCCATGATTACACCAAACACCCACAGCTGTGCCCACTCATTCCCTCATTAGTCAACTATTCCCCGTCCCAAGTGCACAGCTAGGTGGGCAACATACATTGTTATTCCATCACTGCAGGTCATTCCACAGAAAAGTGCCATTTCAGTATTTATACAAAAACGTATAGGATACTATATATACGTATAATATACAATAAATCAACCTGTGCCAATAACAAGATTGTGTAAGTTAAGGAGTGTTGAGTTTTGGTGAAACAAATCGTTGGCGAACGGTTTAAAAAGATAAGGTTAACCAGCTTGGGGGAAGACAGTGAGGGGCGAAGGGGGTGGGGCTTCATAGATCCTTGCATTCTAATAATAATAATAATAATAATAATAATAATAATAATAATAATAATAATAATAATAATAATAATAATAATAATAATAATAATATAATAATAATAATGCAGGACCTGTTCAGAGGTCTTTAATTGGCATGTAATTATCCTCAATGTTAGCGGTTAGCACACACGGTTAGCACACACACACACCGGAACACACACGCATGCATTTGTTTTTGTAGGATCGCCCATGCGATTCGTCTCTGAGCTTAACCCATCCCATTGTCCTTCCCCCCAAGGGCAGCCGGGAGCAGACAGGCGTTGGCGAGGGCCGCGCCCGGGGACCAATCCAAGTGCTTCTGCCCGTCTTCGTCAAGGACGCCACAGCGTTAGTGATCTGTTGTTGTGCATGTTTTTCCATTGGGTTTATCTTATCGGGGGGGAACCCTTGCGAGAACGGGGAGAACATGCAAACTCCACACAGAAAGGCCTGGGAGATACCCCACCTGGGTACCTGGCATCATGGAAACCTGGTCCCCAAGCGGGAATCGAACCCTGGACCTTCTTTCTGTGAGGCGACAGTGTTACCCACTACACCACGTGCCGCATTCTCAAAGAGGGCAGAGGTGTAGAGATGCTGCTGAAGACATTTTCAATCGTTTATTGAACATCTTTGGTGGAAAAACCAAACCAAATGTCACTCAATATATGTCACAGGTCGAGGGAATCGACCAGGACTCGGTTCTTAGATTCCCAACACAGTAACACAGCAGGACAACAGATGCAGGTATAACGGAGGTCAATCTTCATTTGGAAAGTGAAAACACTCAGGCTCAAGCTAGCTAGCAGGACATCTCCTAATTTGAGGCTGCTTGCTGGTGGCCTGAATACAAAAGCGAATGTTAACTCCGGGGCTTGGGGGATGCAGTGGGCTCCTTGCTGGTGGCCTGAACACAGCACAGCCTGGTAGTCAGATGGGTTGGGCGGTACCCTGGGTTTGGGTGAACAAACACCCTCCACTACGCTGCTACTTACTGACGCTGGCTTTACAGGTCATCACAGGGCTAAACATGCATTGAATCAAATGCCTGTGATTTCACAATGGCATGCAACAAACACTCTGCCCAGCGACTGGTAGTAATAGGGGCACACTGGGAACTAAAATAACCTATAAAGTGAAGCTTGCAAAGAAAAACACAAAATCTGGGAGCGGGGTAGGGGAAGTAATGAATGTGGGGAGATGGCTAAGGGCAGGTGAGAAAAACCAAAAAAACTGTGTCTATCCCAGGATATAGACCTGACCAACACTGGGTTGTTGGTCCAACAAAAGTATCACGGCAGAAGCAACCAGTGTTCTAGTACTCGAGTCCTGGACTGATTTTCAGGACTCGTGACTCGACTTGGACTTGAGCACTGATGATTCGGACTTGGACTTGGACTCGAGCATTGACCGCATTCGGACTCGGAAGGTGCAGACGAGGACTCGGACTTGTTAATTGATAATTTTTTTTTTTTTTGGAATAGGCCCTATAATCATTTGGCAAAATATATTGATGGCTAGTGCTTTTGTTTGGTTATTGTGTCAAGTATATATCAAAGTAAATAAACTCCCTTTGAAATGGTGACAGCTGTGTCATTTATGTTTAATATAGACCTTTTGTATTTGTACATCAGCTCTTTGACTGCCAGAGTGGAGTGGACTCAACCTTGATGACTTGGACTCTGGTAATGGGGACTCGACTCTGGCTCTTCTTTGGTGAATCGGACTTGGACTCGGACTCAGAACACTGGGGACTCGAGACTCAACTCGGACTCGAGATTTAGTGACTCGTCTACAACACTGGAAGCAACAGTGTGGTGCATTTGTGAAAAATCTCTGCGTTCTCCATCATGTATCAATTAGTCAATAATGTCAGAAATGTTATGGGCACAGTGGAAGAGACATCGGGCAACCCACAGTTCAAGCAGTTCATAGTTGTGTCTCAGTTATAATAATCCACAGCGTATATTTATTCCGATGGGGCAAGTAATCCAATGGGGGCATATTCCACATGTTAAAAGTGCATGTTAAAAGTGCATGTTAAAACGACAGTTTCTTTAGTGTTAAAAGCTAAATCTTTAAATTATTAATATGTCACCAAACCCCTTATGCATCCTCGTCCAAGCCCTCTGTAGCTGAGTCATACAATGAATATTTATATGTTTTATACAAATGTTAATTTGTATTTTGCACATTTCTAACATATGTTGTAGAATGTTCAAAGGGGTCGGAGCAAAAAAAAACAATAAGGCAGATCTTCCAAGCTCAGTATGAACCCAAGGGATCTGCAGCGAAAGCCAGTCCTGAGATTGTGTATGGTACAGTAGCATACAGTGTGACGCAAGGGCTTGGTAGATAAACCAGTGTTGTAGTCGAGTAACTAAATCTTGTGTACGAGTTGAGCCTCGAGTCCCCAGTGTTCGAGTCCGAGTCCAAGTCCGAGTCACCAAAGAAGAGCCATAGTTGAGTCCGAGTCGAGTCCCCATTACCCTAGTCCGAGTCAGAGTCCAAGTCATCAGGGTTGAGTCCAGTGGCGTCGTTAGCCCTGGGCTTCCGGGGCTTTAGCCCTGGATGTTTGTCTCCTAGCCCCGGATCTAAAAAAGGAAAAAAAAAATTATTACATTTTTCATTTTTTTCTTTTTTTTTTTTTTTATGTCAGCATCCCCATTGTCTGTGCTGAATGTTTGTTAGTGTTTGGTATTTTTTGTTGGTTTTTAGTACTTTTAAACATTTTTAGTAAGTAGTTTTCATTTGATCCTATAATTCTTTCATTCACCGATTTGTGGACTTTTTTTTTAGTGTCCTGAAAGGCACCGTATAAATCAAATGTATTATTATTATTATTATTATCATCCAGGAGGGAAAAGACACTTTGGATAGTAGGGACTGCATCTCTGCCTGTTCTGACCAGGAAACACTTTGCAACTGTGATCTCCTCTGGCAATAGTTGGATATTGTAATGTGTGGCGAGGGGTTGCAGCAATTCCACTGAGAGAAACTGGTCTGAGGCTGGATAACATGCCTGTATGCCTCTCATAAGTTGTTATCCAACTCATGAGAACCTGCTCTCAAGCTCTTGCAGCATTCTGTCGACGACTGGATAGAACAGTCTCTGTCTCAGCTGATCTCCTGAGCTGAGGTCTGAGCTTGTGCCACAAGATGACTCAACTACATACTCGTCCATCCTTTTCTGCTTCCTCCTTTGGCTGGTAGTATGTTCCTCAATCCAAAGGCCATTACATATGGCCTTTGTCCTGTCATACATGTCCACTGCCATCTCTGATGTGCGATAACCTTTGCACTGTGCTTTTAAATAGTACAGATATTGAAGATGTGCACTTTAACGCAGCAGCACCTGGAGCCATCCATACCCATGTCCAGTGTCCTATAATAAGCTTTAATCAAACCTCGGATAGTCCGGTTGGTTTGGGGTGGTGTGAAAGCTCATTCACTCTTGCAAGTGAACCCTGCTGCGGTTCATTTGAGATGTGAATGCAAAGCGGACCAAAGGCAGGAAAAGACCCAAAAATCGAATCTTTTTTTTATGAGAAGACTGAAACATATGTATATAATGAAACACACAATAGTTTTTTTTCGGTTGCCTAAGCATGATTTTGAAAACGGGGCCCGGTGTTTCAAAACACACAATTAGCACAACCACACACACAATTATCAGAACACCTCAGATCCTTTGCTAAATTAAACACTTGTCAAAACCATACACTAATTTTGTTACCATATGAAACACACGTTACATAATGACTTAATTCTGTTTGAACCAGTTACACACACTGCTGTGCTTAACCTAAAACACATTTAGCAATTCTACTTCTCAGTGATGAGAGTACTGTAAGTGAAGTATGCAGATAATGTGCAAATATACAATAAATTCACAAAACACTACCCAAGACCAATGCTGTAGACTGATGAAAATATAATTTATTTATCTACATATACCCAAATCAATGATGCAGACTGATGAAAAAATTAAATTTTCTCTCCATATACCCAAATCAATGATGCAGACTGATGAAAATATAAATGTTCTCTATTATAACCAAATCAGTCAACATGTCAACATGGAGAATCACAACAATACATGTCCCAGTTTTCATGCTACTATGTGCATAACACTGTAAGCTCAGCAAATATCAGACAAACATAAAATACTGTATCCAGTACAGGTTAAAATTACAGTAACACAATTTTTTTTGAAAAGATTTAAACAGAAAATACTAGACATTATCTCTTTGCCTAGCTGGATCTGGCAAGATAATT